>NC_065578.1:20215383-20531133 GCF_024542745.1 Macaca thibetana thibetana | reverse complement strand
CCGCTTTATTCACTTAACAATAAGCCTCAAACACCCTTTTCCATCAAGACTAAAGACCTTCTTTGTCATTGCTATATAGTATTTCATGGTTTGATATATTTAACTAATCTCCTTGTAATGGACATTGAAGTGGCGTCCAGATGTTTGCGGTTGCAAACCCTGCTTCATGACTGTTTTTTGTTCATATATCTTTATGCATTTGTGTACTATTTCTGGAGAATAAATGCCTAGAAATGGGGTTGCTGGACCAAAGAGTATGCACATTTTAATCTTTAATAGGAGGCGAAACAGGCCTCCTAAGAAGTAGTGGCAATCTCTGTGCCCCCAGCAGATCTGGGAAAGTCTGTTCCCTTTTGGGAATTCATCCATTGCTTCTGCCCTCAGCACAGGGATCCTAGAGTCAGCAAGAGGCATAGAATTCCAGATGTGGGGCTGGGTGCAGTGGCTCACTCCTGTAATTCCAGCACTTTGGAAGGCTGAAGCGGGTGGATCACTTGGGTCCAGGAGTTCAGACCAGCCTGGGCAACATGATGAAACCCTGTCTCTACAAAAAATAAAATAAAATAAAAAATTAGCCGGATGTGGTGGCATGCATCTGTGGTCTCAGCTACTTGGGAGGCTGAGGTGGGAGGATCGCTGGAGCCTAGGAGGCAGAAGTTGGAATGAGCTGAGATCTCACCACTGCACTCCACCCTCGGTGATAAAGTGAGACCCTGTCCCCCCACCACCAAATAATAATAATAATAATTTCAAATGTGGGAGGCACTTGAGGTCCTCTAGTCAAACCCCCCACCACTCCTCCCATTCCCACACCTCGAGATATCCCTGGCTGTACCTCTGAGAAGCTCACTCTGCCTTTGCTTGATGGGGAGCTCAGCACCTTACACGGCAGGTTGCTCTGGTTTTTTTCCCTTCCTTCCTCCCTCCCTCCCTCCCTCTCTCTCTCTTTCTTTCTCTCTTTCCTTCTTTCCTCTTCCTTTCTTCCCTTTTCTTCCTTTCTTCCTCTCTTCCTTTCTGCTTCCTTCCTCCCCTCCCTCCCTTCTTCCTCCCTTCCCTTTCCCTTCCCTTTCCTTTCCCTTCCCTTTCCCTTCCCTTTCCCTTCCCTTTCCCTTCCCTTCCCTTCCCTTCCCCTTTATTTCCCTTTCTTTTCTTTCTTCTTTCTGATGGAATTTTGCTCTTGTTGCCCAGGCTGGAGTGCAATGGCGCGATCTCGGCTCACTGCAACTTCCGCCTCCTGGGTTCAGGCCATTCTCCTGCCTCAGCCTCCCAAGTAACTGGGATTACAGGCATGCGCCACCACACCTGGCTAATTTTTGTATTTTTAGTAGAGATGGGGTTTCTCCATGTTGGTCAGGCTAGTCTCAAACTCCCGACCTCAGGTGATCCGCCTGCCTTGACCTCCCAGAGTGCTGGGATTACAGGCGTGAGCCACCAGGCCCAGTCTAGGTTGCTTTACGCTTGGGCAGCTGTGTTTGTCCCGTCTTTTCTACCTTCTCACAACTTCCACCTCAGAGTCTTGTCTCAGTCCTCAGGCACCTACAGAGGAAGAAAGGGAGGAAGAGAAGGGAAGGCCAGGAAATGCTCATGGTGAATGTTAAGCACTTTACACCCATGCACTCATTTAACCCTCAGAGGTCAACACTGCTGTCCCCATTTTATAGATGAGGAAACTGAGGTTCATAGTGGTTAAGTAACTTGTCCAAGGTCACACAGCTGTTATGTGGCAGAGTTAGGATTTGCACTGAAGGATCTGGCTCCAGAGCCCACACTGACGCTACACTGCCTCTCCAGGCAGGAGCCTGCAATTTATTGAGCACCTACTGTGTCCTCAGCTCTAGGCTAGTCAGGTTGTCCATATAATACCTAATTTATTCCACACAACAATCCTGCAAAGTTGGTGTTACTCTCCCATTTTGTAGCTGAGGAAACTGAGACTCAGAGAAGAGAAGTGACTTAGAAGAGTCAAAGGTCCTCTCCACTGGGAAAGCCCTCTTCCAGGGCTCTGCTTCCAACCAGTCCTTGGTGGACTCAGTTTCCAGTTTCTCTTCCTCCCATTTGCCCTCTGTAGGATGGGAGAGCCGGCCTGAGACCCAATTTTCAGTAGAGAAACTGAAGCTTGGAGAGGTTATGGTGACTTAATCTTGCACACACTGTGATCTAGGGGCAGAGGGAGGGCTTCTCCATGTCACCTTTGGTTAGGAGATGGTGACCTTGTCTATCCCCGTGGGGGTTTCGCCTTGGCCTGGGCAGTCACCCCGCCTGGGAAGTTGTGAGAGGAAGGGACTTCTGCTCACCAGCCTGGCCTGGAGCCTATGAGGCAGCAGCCCCAACGCCAGCTAGGGCTGGTGCAGAGCGGGAGGGAAGGATTAAGCAAGGCCTCAGCAATGCGGGACTCACCGTCTAGGC
Organism: Macaca thibetana thibetana; assembly: GCF_024542745.1. Taxonomy (NCBI): domain Eukaryota; kingdom Metazoa; phylum Chordata; class Mammalia; order Primates; family Cercopithecidae; genus Macaca; species Macaca thibetana. The sequence continues at coordinate 20,528,727 of NC_065578.1, read as the reverse complement.
AGTGAAACCAGAGGTGCCTCAGGAACAGTCCAGGCAGGTATCTCTGAGGTTCTGCTTTGAGATGGGGGAGGCCTGGTTCACCCCATCTCTGATCCCAACACCCGGCACCACTGTTCGGTCCAGAGCAGACCTCAGGACATGTGTTCTGAATGAATGACTGAGCAGAGGAATGAAGGGCAGATGGGGAGTGGGTGGATGACCGAGTGGGTGAGTGAGCGAAGGAATGCCTGGAGCTCAGAGAAGGGAGACCCCCCGGGCTGCGGAGGCTGGAGGGGACAATGTAGGGAGTGAGGAGAGACAGAAAGCGCAGGCGGCTGTAATACCGCGTATGGGCTGATGGGTGCTAAGAAGGTCGCCCTGGCCCAGCCTTGCCCATCACTGGGAGCTCTGTCCTGCGTGGACGTGGGCAAGGGGCAGAGCAGCTGGGGCTGAGCTTCGGGCTGGAAGCTTGGAAGTCACGATCTCCGTCCAGGCTCCGGTTTTCTTCCGGGCAGAATGGAGATAGCGTTACTGCTGTGTGTTCCTCAGGAGGCTGTTGAGAGGGTTGATGGCGAAGGCAGTTTGCCAGGCTGGGGAAGCAGATGTTGTTGTCCAGCAGGAAGAGGCCCTGTGGCCAGGTCATCTCAGAGTCACTCCTCCTCCTTACCCCAGTGCAGGGGAGGAGTCAGTCCTCACTGAAGTCCACAGGGAGGTGGGAAGGGTCGGGTTTTGGCCACAGTGGGGCTCGGGCCACCTGGGCAAGGGAGACAGACGCTGGACAGACAGCAGGTAAATGGGTGGCCCGGTTCCCAGGTGCTGTGCTCTGGGCAGGGACCGGTCCCGTGACCGCCTCTCTGGGCTGCCAACCTGTTATTTGTTCAGGAGGCCTCTGCCTGGCCCAGCTCCGGGATCCGGGTGTCTCGGCACACAGCCAGCATGGGGCGAGGGTGGAGGCCCCATGTGCCACCTTCCTGCCCACCCCTCTGCCCAGATTGGAGCCTGAGTCCCCCACCCACACCCCCAGGGGGACCCTGCCAGCTGTGTCACTTGGTAGCTGTTGAGGCCCTTGGCCCATCATGAAACCTCACTAAGCCTCTGCCTCCATATCTCTGAAATGGGTGAAGATAGCAGCCTGAGGTCAGGGTTGTTGTCATAAGGATTAAATGACATCACAGTGCCCACATGGCAAACAGTCCCCGCCCCTGCCCTACTCCATCCCCACACTCCCTCTGGAGTCCTGGGAGAGGTCGAAGGTGCCCAGGGAAAGGCGACACAGGAGCCTCCCGTGTCTATGCCTGGCTGCTTAGGCTCCTGGTGGGCTGGGGAGGAGGGGGCCAGGTTCCCTGGACCTAGCTTTGGAAACCTGCTCAACTGGCTGCCCCGCCACCTTCCCTGGCACCTTGGCAGGGACAGGGGCAAGCCAAGGGGAGGGCAGTGCCGGCTGGTTGAGCTCAGAAAACAATGGGCCTCTGTGCCCCCCTGGGAGGGGGCAGTTCTGGGGCAGCCACTTGGTTCTGGTTTCAGGAGATTCGAGTCCCCTCAGACCTGATGCCCATGGCTAGGAGACCCGGCTCTGGCAGTCCCCCAACCCCCATCCAGAGGAGCCTCTCTCAGGGTTGCCCTCCACAGCCCCCTTCTCACTGGGAGGTCTGTGCCTTTGTCCTCATCCTCCACCCTACCTGGGTGGTAGAACTTGGTAGAACCAGGTTGATCTAGAAACCAGGAAGACCCCAGGGAACTGGACCCAGGCCTCCCCCTCCTGACTTCTGATGACCAGTGCTGGACTGGCCGGAACCCCTCAGGCCCCTGTTCCAGGCTGCTGCCCCCCACCGAATTCTTCTCTGCCCTGTGTTCATTGGCTCCCTGAACCCCTCCCCTGCCCTCCCAGACCACCCCCTCTTTCCATGTCCGGTTTCCCAGCCTGCGTGCAGTGGGTGGCTGTCCTCAGGGTGGGCTCCTCCTGCTCTTGCTCCAGGCACTGTCGCCTGTCCAGATCCCCATTCCCCTGCTCCCGGTCCTAGCCTTCTTGCCTTGATCGTCCTGTTCCACCTGCCCTGGCCACCAGAGTTTCACCTGGTTAAGTTGAATTTCAAAGCATCAATGGTTCACTAGGCAGAAAAGCAGAAGGCACCACCAGCAGAGGGGAGTGCCTGTGAACAGTGTGGCTGGTTAGGAGAGCTGCCTGCAGCCTGGGGAGGTTAGGACAGAGCCAGGACAGGCGGCTGGGGCAGGACAGGAAAGGGGAGGTATGAGGTTGAGGCTGGAGGGAGTCAGCAGGGCCTGGACCCACTGGGAGACCACCATCCAGGGCAGCTATCTCTGGGGGGTCAAAGGGCCAAAGGGCCAAGCCCACCACCCAGGACAGCCCCACCACACTTCTGGTGCCCTGAAAGGGTTGGGCTCTCCGGAAGAGTGGCCAATAATAATAGTTACAAGCACTTTACAGCAGCTCTATGAAGGGGGTACATTATCTCTCATTTTGCAGATGAGAGAAAAAGGAGCCTGTCACCACCCCTCCAGCTGGTTAACATGTGAGAAGCACCCCAGAGAGGCGTCTGGCCACCCGTGCTTGGTATTCCCCTCTTCCCCACCATTTCTGGGTCTGACCGTGATGTTTTGTTGGTTTGTTTCCATTGTAGAGACAGGGTCTTGCTCTGTCACCTGGGCTGGAATGCAGTGGCACCATCATGGCTCACTGTAGCCTGGAACTTCTGGCTCAAGTGATCCTCCCACCTCAGCCACCTGAGTGCCTGGGACTACAGGTGTGAGCCACTGCAGGGGGCTGGTTTTTTAATTTGTTTGTAAAGATGGCCTACCTCAGCCTACCAAAGTGCTGGGATTGCAGGCATGAACCATGGAGCCTGGGCTGACCCTGCTGTTTTGCAGTGTGGAACTCCCTTGAGATCTGCCCGCCCTGGACTGGTGGAAGGCCTGTGATCTTATCCCTGATCTGCTGCCCAAGGCCTTACTGGCTGACTTTGAGGTCATGTTTTCACCTCTCTAAGCCTCAGTTTGCCCTTCTGGGAATTGGGGATCCTAGTGACTGCCTTATCTCCACTCCAGTTCCGGTGAGAGTCCCAGGAGTGAGCAGATAAAGAAGGCTTTTGAAAAGTACAAAGAGCTGCACTCACGATGGTGCGATTATTATTGTTACCTCGATACAGAGATAAGGGAGGGGGAGGAGGTGCAGTGACAGTTGCCAAGAAACCCGGGAGCTGTCAGCAGCGGCTTCCGGCCCGGCCCATCCCACTCAGGAGCTGGGCCCTTCCCCCACACCCCTGCCTCACCCTTTCCCTGGAAAAGGTGCGTGTTCTCCCCGAGAGGGAGAGATAGCCACCACACAGACACAGGGGCTGAAGGTGACCCCGGAATGTGCCTGGCCCAGACTCCAGGTTGGCTCCAGCTTTCCATGTGACCTTGGGCGAGTCACCTGCTCTCTGGCTGCTCCCATTTCATGTGTCAGAGGAAGCAGCGGGCAGGTGTCCAGGCCAGAGAGGGCAGAGCTGGAGCTGGGCCTAGGGAAGGCGCTTGGCAGTGGCTGCAGGAGCCAGGGCCGTGATGGGAGGTCACTGGGGCAGGAGGCCAGGTGACGGGACTGAGGGCCTGGGCTGAGGGCAGTGGGATGCACGCTGTGGAAGGGACACTGGACTGGAGTCACACCTCAGCCCTGCCCTTTCCTGGTATGCGACCTGGGGCTTGTCACTGAACCTCTCTGAGCCTCAGTTTTCTCATCTGGAAAAAAGGTTTATATCTCATCTGGATTTTTTTTTTTTTTTTTTGAGACAGAGTTTTGCTCTTGTTGCCCAGGCTGGAGTGCAGTGGCGCGATCTCGGCTCACTGCAACTTCTGCCTCCTGGGTTCAAGCGATTCTCCTGCCTCAGCCTCCCAAGTAGCTAGGATTACAGGCATGTGGCACTATTCTCAGCTAATTTATGTATTTTCAGTAGAGACGGGGTTTCACCATGTAGGCCAGGCTGGTCTCGACCTCCTGACCTCAGGTGACCCACCCGCCTCATCCCCCGAGAATGCTGGGATTACAGGTGTGAGCCACTGTGCACGGCCTCATCTGGATTTTTTTTTTTTTTTTTTTTTTTTTTTTTTTTTTTTTTTTTTTTGAGACGGAGTCTCACTCTGTCCCCCTTGCTGGAGTGCAGTGGCCGGATCTCAGCTCACTGCAAGCTCCGCCTCCCGGGTTCAGGCCATTCTCCTGCCTCAGCCTCCCGAGTAGCTGGGACTACAGGCGCCCGCCACCTCGCCCGGCTAGTTTTTTTGTATTTTTTAGTAGAGACGGGGTTTCACTGTGTTAGCCAGGATGGTCTCGATCTCCTGACCTCGTGATCCACCCGTCTCGGCCTCCCAAAGTGCTGGGATTACAGGCTTGAGCCACCGCGCCCGGCCATGGATTTTTAATAAGTTGCTGTGGCGCTCGAATGAAACAATGCCAGTGTAAGCTCCAGGGTGCTGCGCAGATGTGACCACAGTCATGGCAGGGGGAACGAGGAGAGGGGAGAGCTCCCCATGTCCCAGCATGCTCTGGGCTCCTCCCAGCTGCCGTCGCCCAGGAGGAATGCAAAGCATTTTAAGCTGAGCCAGGCCAGGGAGGTTTTTGGAGACATAGGGAAGGGATAGAGACCAGGGGGACCTCCATGATGTGAACTGAATGGAGAAGACTAGGAAGAGACCAGGGTGGGATAGGAGAGAGAAGGGGAGGGACAGAGAGGTTCGGATTCATGAAGTGGGAGGAAATGACCACATTGTGGGTGGTCTGCCGAGGCCAGAGGAAGAAGGGGATTGGAGGGGTGCTGGGAAAGGTGGGGCAGAGACGGGCAAGCTGGTGAGGAAGGCTGAGCGGGAAAGGATGTGAAGCAGAGAAGGGCAGAGGGCTGGTGAGGAGAGGAGAGGCTTTCATTCATTGCTTCAAAAGTATTTACTGGGGCCAGGTACAGTGGCTTACTCCTGTAATCCTAGTGTTTTGGGAGGCCAAGGTGGGAGGATCACTTGAGCCCAGGAGTTCCAGACCAGCCTGGGTAACACAGGGAGACCTCATCTCTACTAAAATTAGCTGGGCATGGTGGTACCTGTAGTCCCCGCAACTTGGGAGGCTGAGGAAGGAGGATGGCTTGAGCCTAGGAATTTAAGGCTGCAGTGAGCTTTGATCATGCCACTGCACACCAGCCTGGGCAGCAACAGGAAGACCCTGTCTCAGAAAAAAAAAGAGGCCGGGTGCGGTGGCTCACGCCTGTAATCCCAGCACTTTGGGAGGCCGAGACGGGCGGATCACGAGGTCAGGAGATCGAGACCATCCTGGCTAACCCGGTGAAACCCCGTCTCTACTAAAAAATACAAAAAACTAGCCGGGCAAGGTGGCGGGCGCCTGTAGTCCCAGCTACTCGGGAGGCTGAGGCAGGAGAATGGCCTGAACCCGGGAGGCGGAGCTTGCAGTGAGCTGAGATCCAGCCACTGCACTCCAGCCTGGGCGGCAGAGCGAGATTCCGTCTCAAAAAAAAAAAAAAAAAAAAAAAAAAAAAAGAAAAAAAAAGAAAAAGAAAAAAGTATTTATTGAGCAACTGCTATTTACTAAGTGTCAGTATAGTGTAGTGTTAAGGGTACCACAACCAGATGTTGGGGGAGGTCAAATCTTCAGACCTTCATTTACTGTGTGTGACCTTGGACAAGTTACTTAACCTCTCTGTGTCTTAGTTCCCTCCTTTGAAAAATGCAAATTAAATGAGTTAATACAATAAAGTAGAGCAGAGCCCGCACATAGTAAGCTCTGTATCAGCTGTGTCTGCCATTGCTGTTGTTACTATTACCTTTCCAACTTGACTTGAGGTGCTGGGTCGAGTTCCTGAGCTGGAAGTTGTAAGGCTCTGTGGGGAGGTCCACAGGATCGGCCATACATGTTATAAAGTTCAGATCTTGGGCTCTGAAGTCAACAAACCTGTGTCCAAATGCCTGCCCTGCCTCATTGCCTGTGTGACCTTGGGCAAGTGTGACCTTGGGCAAGTTAACGCACCTTTCTGAGCCTCGTGTGGAGAGCAGGCAGTTTCTGAACATCTGCCTCATTGGGGAGCTATGAGGATTAAATTAGATTATGCAAGATGCCCGGTAGGTCGTGGCTTTGTCATTCCTGTCCCTCTTCTACCCCTTCAGGTCTGGGGATGGATGGATAGGCGGTGCCTAGAGCCTCCAGTTTCCTTCGATGTCCCCATCCTGGAGCCCCTCCCTTCCCCTGCCCCTTACGACCTCAGCAGTGGCTTTTTAGGTGGAGTTGCCTTCGGGGAGCAGGACTCTGGCCAACCAGGAACTGGAGAGCCGAGGGCCCTGGGATGGGGTCCCAGGTGGAAGCCAGAGCACCCTGGCCTTCAGAGGCCACTCTGGTTCCGCACCCACATGAGCAATCCTGAGTGAAATGGACACCTCCACATGGGGAGACTGAGGCAGAGAGGGTTCTGGAAGGGGGTTTTTCAGGGACTACTGCATGGCTATCATATGAGCCTAGGGGAAGACAGAAGGGCACCGGGACTAGCCTGATCACAAGCAACAGCCACCACTGGGCAGCCACAGCGACACCCAGCACTCCAGCACTAGCAGGGGCGGCCAGCTTTACCTGCTTCTACCCCAGGACTTCCTGACCCCCAGGCAGCCTCTGCCCTCCACCCCACTGCAGGATCCCTAGTTCCTCAAGGGCATGTACTTTCAATTCCAGCTGCATCCCCCATTCGCTAGAGGAAGTGGCTTCGCCTCTCTGAGCTTCAGCTTCTCTATCTGTGAAAATGGAGAGAAATAATACCCACCTTCTAGCACAGTAGTTGGGGGAGAGGATGCTTGACCCAGTCCCAGTCACATAGTAGGTTTCACCAAAGAGACCCCATGGGAGCCTTAGTGGAATTGCCTAGAACCCACCCTCCCTCCCTTCCTTTCTTCCTTTTTTTTTTTTTTTTTTTTTTCTGAGGTGGAGTCTCCCTCTGGAGCCCAGGCTGGAGTGCAGTGGTGTGATCTCAGCTCACTGCAACCTCTGCCTCCTGGGTTCAAGCAATTCTGCTTTAGCCTCCCAAGTAGCTAGGGTTATAGGTACCCACCACTGCACCCAGCTAATTTTTGTGGTTTTTTTTGTTTGTTTGTTTTTGAGATGGAGTCTCGCTCTGTCGCCAGGCTGGAGTGCAATGGCGCAATCTTGGCTCACTGCAACCTCCACCTCCCGGGTTCAAGAGATTCTCCTGCCTCAGCCTCCCATGTAGCTGGGACTACAGGTGCACGCCATCACACCCAGCTAATTTTTGTATTTTTAGTAGAGACGGGGTTTCACCATGTTGGCCAGGATGGTCTCGATCTCTCGACCTCATGATCTGCCCATATCGGCCTCCCAAAGTGCTGGGATTACAGGCGTGAGCCACCACACCCGGCCTGTATTTTTTTTTTTTTTTCAGTAGAGATGGGGTTTCACCATACTGGCCATGGTTGGCCAGGCTGGTCTCGAACTCCTGACCTCAGGTGATCCGCCTGCCTTGGCCTCCCAAAGTTTTGGGATTACAGGCGTGAGCCATCACACCCGGCCCGCCTGTAACCATTTCTATGGACCTCTCTTTAGTCCCTACCCTCCCACTCCAGACTCTCCCTATGTCATGTACCCTGCAATATGCAGGAACCTGCGCATAGGGACATTCCTTTGCTCACAATCCTTCAGTGACCCCCCAACCTTCATAAGTTCATTCCAGTCATTCAACAAACAGTGAAACTTGGGCAGAGTTTACCATGAACAAATGATGTGAAAGTATTATTGAGTGAATTCCCATGAGCTGCCCAGGCTCTGCAATGAATGTTTTTGGAAACTGAGGCTGAGAGAGGCTGTGTCACTAACTCAAGCTCACCTAGCCAGTCAGTGCCTGAGACTTTCTCCCCTACACTGATGCCACAGGCTTGAAATGCCACTGCCACCATATCTTTCCTTTTGGGTCAAGCACTGGCCAGTGCAGACCCCTCTTGTAAGATGCCATCACTCCTGGGAGGTGGAGAGGCCTCTAGTGCATAAGTGGGGCTGTGGATGGTTCCTCTGGACCATTTCTCCTGCTGGAGTAGCTGGGCTGCGTGGAATTAGAAGGGAGGCTCAGACTGGGCACAGTGGCTCACGCCTGTAATCTCAACACTTTGGGAGGCTGAGGCGGGCGGATCACCTGAGGTCGGGAGTTCAAGACCAGCCTGACCAACATGGAGAAACCCCGTCTCTACTAAAAATACAAAATTAGCCGGGCATGGTGGTGCATGCCTGTAATCCCAGCTACTCAGGAGGCTGAGGCAGGAGAATCACTCGAACTTGGGAGGCGGACGTTGTGGTGAGCTGAGATCAAGCCATTTGCACACCAGCCTGGGGAATAAGAGCAAAACTCCGTCACAAAAAAAAGAAGGGAGGCTCAGAGCTTTCTCGGTCTTCTTCCTGGGCCAGACTTTTTCGGGTCCTTCCCCTCTTGGGGTGTGGCAGCCTGGCTCTGCCTGACTCAAGCCTGCTGTAGGCCACCAGCGATCATCTGAGTCACCCTTGAGGGACCAGCCTCTCTTGATGGGACCTGAGTGGAGGTGCAGCCACGTCAGGGTGGCTCGAGGCAGCAGCACAAGCCAGGCCTGCTTGCCCAGCCCCAGGTCCCCTGGATCCCAGGAACCACTGGGCATATCCTCTCCCTGCCCCAGAGGTGGCCTCAGCAGGCTTTTTAGGGTGACAGGAGCTGACTTGACCCTCACCAGACCTGCTTTCTTTCCTCAGGGAAGGGTGTGGTGTGGGCAGAGAGTCCGGGCTTCGAGTCAGGCAGGTCTCACGCAGATGCTAGCTTTGCTGCCGGCCAGCCATGTGACCTCTGTGCACAGCTGGGTCCTGTCCGTAAAGTGGGAATACCAGTGTGATGAGGAGGCCATGCCCTCAGGCCTGGAACGAGGGCTCGGCACAGGGCCTGGCATATAGTAGGCCCAATGAGTGTCAGTTATGGTCACTGTCATTCATAATAGTGGTAGCCCCGGTAGCCTCTCAGTGCCAAGGCGGCTACTCCCAGAGGCTCAGGGAGGAGTCCATTGTAGAGGCGGGAGCACCCTGCTTAGTCCAGAAAGCTCACCCTCCACAGCAACCCTCCGTACACCTGCCTCAGTCTACTCATCTTCAGAGTAGGTCACTGCTTGGCTGGAGGCCTAATGGAGAGCTTGGGGAGAGACCCTGTCCACGTCTCTTGATATCCAGGGAAGGAGAGCCTGTGTGGCAGCCCTGCTCACGAAGCCCCTCCTCTCCCTCCTTTTGGGGAACCCATGACCCTCTCTTCCATGAAATCTAACCCCCTCACATCCCCCAGCTCTGAGAGTGACTCTCCCAGAGTTCCCAAATTTCCTGGCTTGGGGCTCTCCCTGACCTCAGACTCTTTCTCTTCCAGGAGGAGTGATGGGCAGAACCAGCGCTTCCCTCAGGCACTAGACCTGTCACGAGTGAACTTAGTTCCCTCCTATACTCCTTCACTCTACCCTAAGGTAAGTGTCCCCCTCCATACCTACGGCCCCTGGTCTGCCCCCTACCTCCGACACATGCCCAGGGCTGGGAAAGGCCCACGAATGACTTTTGGGCAAAGGTAAAATGGGCAGATGCTGATGGGGTTTAGCTCCTAAGGGGTTGCCACTCCTGAGCCCTGGGTGAGCCTGGTGCAGTCGCAAAGGTTGAACCTGGGTCTGTAGACTGTTGTGGGGAAGGGCTTAGGGCAAATCTAAGCAAAACAGCTGGTAATAAACCAGCCCCCCAGCTATCTTCATCATCTCTACAATCAACGTCACCATCAGTCTCCTCATCTGTAAACCAGGCGCAATGAGAGGACCCACTTCACAGGGTCATTGTGAAGATTACTGCAAAGTACAGACAGGGCGGCCCGGGCACAGCATCCGACACAGAGTGAGAGCCCTGTCAACGAGCCCCTATCATTATCATTAAAATCAAACGTTTGACCAGTGCCTGCTTCATGCCAAGCCATGTGCTGGGTGCCAAGGGACCAGAAACCAATCTGATACAGATCCTGCTCTCAAGGAGCCACAGTCCAGTAAAGCAACAGATAACTGAACAACGTATGCAGAACATCAAATAGCAGAAATAACCGCTAATATTTATTGAGACTTACTGTGTGCCAAATGAGTACTTAATGCTTTATTTGCAGTATTTCATCTCATCCTTGAATTATGTGATAGCTACTATAATCAGTCCCATTTTGCAGATGAGAAAATTGAGGCTCAGAGAGGTTCAGTCACTTGCCCAACTCAGGTTGGATGTGGTGGGGCCACGACCGGATGCAAGCTGTCTCACCAGAGGGCCTGGTGTTAGGGCCTCTCTGATGCAGGGGTGATAAGTTCTCACTTTTGCAGTACTTTTTGCAGTTTCTAAAGCACATCCACAGACTTCATGCCACCTGGTCCTTTTAGTAAACCTTGGGTAGTAGGCATTCTCTAGTTGAGGATGCAGGAGCTCAGAGAAGTAAAGTGGTCTTCCCAAGGTCACACAGCCAGAAAATAGCAGAGGCAAGATCCACCAGGCTCCTCTCCAAGAGCTCTGGCCTGGAATAAAGGCCAGGCACCTTGCCTAGGCTGGGAGGGCAGATGGCCAAGGAATGGTGTCCATGTGTGGGACCACCACCTCCATGGGGGTCCCACGTAGGGCTGCTGGGAGCAGCAGAAGGAGGTTCCTGAGACCGACTCCTGTTTTCTCTGTCTGGGCAACAGCCCAAGACTAGGGCATGTGGATCCGGGGCTTGGCAGGAAGGGAGAGGCTCAATGGCAGCCCTCACTTGACAGCTGGGTTCATGAATGAAGCTCCCAGTCCCTCTCCCCCTGAGTATCTCAGGAGGAGCCCTGGGTTCTCACCAACGGCTGTGTGCCCTTGGGCCACAGCTTCCCCTCCCTGGGCCTCAGTCTTCCCATCAGGAGACTAGAGAGAGCGCAGGCCATCGCCGTGGGCCCTGCCTGCTAGACAGCCTGGGGTTGGCCTTCTCAGATTATTGAAAAGCTGCCTGTCCTCAGGCTTCCTGGCTTCCACCCAGTCTGGCTAGAAGCCTCCGTTTGTGCCAACACAGCTCAGAGAGTGGGCTCCGAACCTCCCCTTCCCGACAGCCCACCCCCACCTCAGAATCAAGAGAGTCTGTGGATCATCCTCCTTTGACAGGAGAGGAAGCCAGGGGCTAGAGAGACTGAATGATTCATCTGGGGTCTCCAGCAAGCCGATGCTGGGCTGAGGGAAGCCAGGCCTGTGATATCTTCTCCATCCTCCCCCGCCCGGTGCCCCTACCTCTGTGCACATTCATAACATTGATGGCATCTGTCTGAAGGGCAGGTGGCCTTCCTCTGCCAGTGGGCAAATCCCTGCCCCTCTCTTGGCCTCAGTTTCCTCATCTGTAAAACAGGTGACAGTTTCTTCTCTACCCACCTTGCCAGCTTGCAATTAATTGGGTGAAAGTACTTTGGAAAGTAGAAATTAGGAAGTTGAGCTCTTATCATTACATTCCCAGGGCTGGACAGGGCACCCAGAAGGGACATTCTCCTCCCTTCAGGCCCCACATTTGTACAGGCATCGAGCTACCCAGGACGCTCCTTCCCTCCCCCCTACGGGGGTTTCTCCACCCGGGGATTCAGAAACCTTCACACACATATGTACACAGCCTACCCACACCTACATATGGGGACATAGTTACAGACACAAAACACACAGCCACAGCCAGGGGTCTGTAAATATATTCAGAGACTTGCACATGTATACATGCATGAGACACACATGTCCAAACACAAATTCCCATACCCAGGCATTCCCATACACACACAGAAAGACAGTATGCCCACGTATATACAGCCACATCCGGTTGTGGAGTCTCACATGCACGCACACATGGCTGCACGCATATGTGCACACACCTTCCACACCACGTGGCACACAGCCATCTCTGGTGCTGTGAGCCGGTCTCGCCTCCCCCGGGGGCAGTGTGGGAATGGATGTTTCTCTGGCTGGATTTCAATGGGTGCCCGGAAGTGTTCAGGCCTGGAAGTGGCTGCATAAATCAATATTTGCTGTTGTTAATTATTAAAACCAAAGCTACACCGTATCTGGAACACACATCTCCAGAGTTCCTGCTGGCTCTCCAGGCCCAAGCCTGATTCAAGGCCAGGGCTAGGGGGAAAGGGAGGGCACAGTGCTTTCCTTCCAGGAGCCCTTGGCTCTGGGGCTGGAGGGTGGTGGGCAGCTGCTGGCAGCTGTTTCAGGAAGCTGAACAGAGGTATGGCTCTGAGCTGGTGGGCAGCCCTGCCTCCGCAACATCCAAAGCAGCTGTGTCTCCTTGGCCACAGTTCAGGAAGCATTTGCTGTGTTCCCAACATCTGTCTGGAGGAAGCAGAAGCAAGGCCCTGTCCCTGTCCCTGCTGTACGGCTATACCAGGCCAAGGACACAGTGCAGAGTCAGCTGGAAGGGCCTACAGAGGCCTTATATTTTACAGATGGGGAAACTGAGGTCCAGAGAGGAGGCAGGGACTCACTCAAGGCCACTCAGCAAGTTGTAGCTAGTATCCACATGTCCCAAAATCTACCTGGGCCCTTTCCTCCATACCACGGGCCTGGCAGCCCCTCCCTAGGTGCTTTGGCCATCTACCCCAGGATCTGGAGCAGCTAGGGCGGGGGAAGGGACGGGGCAGGCCAGCCACTGTCAGGCATGGGAAGCAGGGTGGAGGAGAGGAGGAGGAAAAGGGAGAGACCCCAAAGAGTAGCACCAGGTCTTTATCTGGATTCCACTTTGACTTCTTCCTGACTGCGTGGTCTCGGGCAAACTATTTCACCTCTTGCAACCGGTTTCTCATCTGTATAATGGAGATGACATTTGTACCTCTTTCTCGGGCTGTGACGAGATTACGACACATGCGAAGGACCCAGCATTAAGTAGGTGCTCAGGAAAAGCCCTCTGTCTGCAAGGTAACCCAACCCCGTCCTTGATGCCCTCAGGCGGGGTATCCAGAGCCTGGGAAGATGGAGAAGGTGAGGTGGGGGCGCGCTGAGGAGAGCCGAGCGGGCGGCCCCCGGCGGGGAGTCCGAGGAACCCAAAGCATCTAGCGCTCCGACTGGAGCGCGCAGGCGCAGCGTCCCCGGGCCGCGGGCCGGGCCGCCCCCGGGGGGCGTGGCGTCAGCGCCCCCGCCCCGCCCCGCGCCGCGCCGCCCGTACCTGGCGTCCCGCCCCCTCCGGGCCCGTCCGTGGGGCTAGCCCATCGCAGGCAGCGCTGCCGCCGGGAGCCCGGAGCGCGGAGTTCGGCGCTGTGGGGCACGGAGCCGGGCGCGCGCGGGCCGGGAGCCGGCCGGGCCAGCAGAAGTGCCGCCTGGGCGGGGGCCGGGCCGGGCCGGGCTCAGCATGGCACAGCCGCGGCCCCCTGCGCCCCCCGGCCGTCCGCGGAGGGGCTCGCTGCCCGCGGGGGCCGGCTGGCAGGTGAGGACCCGGGCGGGGCGGCGTGGCGGAGGGACCCCGGGGCTGGGTCACCCCAACTGCTGAGGAGCCGGGCCGGCTCTGCCCCAGCCAGGGCGGGCGCGCAAGGCTCCATCATGGTGGGCGTGTGAGCTTCTGGGCTGACAACGGCCACGGGGCACACCCCTACCCTGGGGTCCCGGACCCTGGGGCTCTTGCAGTGGCCTCCCGAGTGGCACTGTAGCTCTGGGCTGCAGCCGCAGGATATGTGTGGGCGCGTGCTACTGTCGGGACCACTTTACCCTGCCCCTGCCCCGTTTGGGGGGCTCCGAATGCTCCAGGGCCACTTTGTGGTGGTGCTGGCATGTGGGGCACCCCCCATCTGGGCCCCATCTCTCAGAGCCCTCGCATGTGTCAGGGCGTCTGCTGCTCCCTGTGAGGCTGTAGCTGTGGGTGTTGCTTGTTGCTGTGTGTACACTCTGGGTGACAGGACCATGTGTCAGTGTTTATGTGACTGATTCCCAGTGCAACAAAGCTTATTAGAGTGTTCCTGGCTACGTTTGGTCACCCTGAGTGGGGTGTCTTAATGGGGGACATTAATGCACCCATCATTACTGTGACCCTTTGGAGCCATGCCCAGCTGAGATTATGTGGCTGACCTGGTCACAGAAGCCAAAGTTGCTGTCATACAGTGTGTTGTGTTGACGGGCATGTTTGTCTGCCTGGACTTCATGTGTGTGTCTGTGGTTTCTGCTGTAACTGCCTGCGGAATTGTCGCTTTCAAATGCAGAGGTGTTGGGTGTGACCATAGGGGACCATGGGTCAGGGTGTCCCATGGACTCCTGTGGTGGGTTTTACAAGGTGGGTCTTGCCTCTATGGGCAGGCCTCACGGCGTGCAGATTTACACGGGCTTGTATCTTGTGACCTTTCCCAGGGCTCTGTGTGTGTGTGCAGGTGAGGGCTGTGTGAGGTTCAGACCGTGTCCCTCATCCTTGGGGATTATCTACCCCAGCATTTGCTGGATACCTTTTGAGTCTCATTCACTGTTGTTATGTGACCCTGCCGAGGCATGCAGGGCTTGTAGCTGTGAGTGGGGCTGCGTCTGGGTCAGCCTGGACACACCCGCCTGCCTCTGTGGCTGTGTGTTGTCATGCCTCTTGTTCTCACACATGAGAGTGGTTTGTGGTGTTACTGTAGCTTTGTGTGCAGTTACTGGTGTGCAGACCCGTGCAGGTGTGGGTTTGCATTTGTGTGTGTATCTCTCCTGGTACTTGGACCTGCATGTGTGTGAGTGGGTGTGCTCCTGTGTAACTCAGAACGCCAACATGTGTATTTGTGTGTTAGTATATAGTTCTAAGAATCACTGTGCACAGTCCCCATTGTATGTGTTTGTGTGTGTTGTTTTCTTGGTACATGAAACATGTATAGGCTGCAGTGGGACTTTAAATATTGCTGTGCAGGCTTCTGTGTGTGTGAGCAGGAGGGGAGGGAGAGAGATGGAGAGAGAGAGAGAGAGAGTGTGCATGCTTCCTGGTGTACAACTCCGTAGCACATGTGTCAGCAGGAGCCGCCTGAGCTGAGCCTTGGAGGGGCAGGGGGAGGGTCACCATCCTGGAGACTCTGGGGGCTTCCCAGGCCCAGCCCTGAGCCGGGCCAGCCGGCAGGGATGCCGCCTTCCAGGAAGGCTCACAGGGAGTTGGCCCTGGAGAGGCCAGGGCTGCCAAGCGCAGCTGGCAGACACCGGATTAACTCTGCGTGTGCCCTGGCTCACCTCGGGAGAGGCTAGCTCGAGCGTGCGAGGGTTCAGCTGGTTCATGCGCAGATGCTGGGCCGGTGGACATCCCAATGTCCTCTCCTCTGAAGCGCCCCCAGCTCACTCTACTTGGAGAGGGGTGGGCTGTCTGAGCAGTGGGCTGTGGCCTGGTTGACTGAGCCTTGCCCCCTTCCGGGAGAGGTGGGGAGAAGCACAGACCCCTCCTGGGGATCCAGGATGGGCTCGTCTCTGCGGCCGGGACTTGGGGCTACCTGTCCCTCCCCAAGGGTAGCAGCCTGTCAGGGAGCAGGACTGAGTGGGTGGGTGGCCCTGGCCCTGGGCCCTGGGCTCTGGGCTCACCCCACTTGGCAGTTGACCAGACTACGCGGGTCTCCCACACAGAGCCCCCTCCCACAGTGCTCCCGCCACTCCCACTTGCTGCTCAGACAGGTGCCTCGATCACTGATCAGAGCTGGTGGGACCCGGAGGGCCGGGGTGGGTGGAGGCTCCTCTGAGGCTTGGCAGGATCAGCTGACCTCGCTCTCCTCTGTCTGTTGCAGAACACAGATCTATTTGAGATGATTGAAAAGATGCAGGTGAGGATGGCTCTGTGGCCTGTTCTGGGGAGCCACAGAGCTGGCTGGGCTGGGGCTGGGGGGCCCTTGCTGCATCTCCAGCCCTTCACCTCTCTGAGGACAGGCCACGCCAGTAGAAGATGGTGGCTACTGATTATCCAGGATCCTCTGTCTGAAGGTCAGGGTAGAGGATGCCCAACCCTCTCCATCTAGGCTCCCAGCTCCCATCCCTGTGTGGAACTGCAACGGGGCTGGGGTCAGATCATCAACCCACTCCACAGACACACACTGCCCCTCACCCAGTGAGAGACACCACAGGCTTTGCGGTGGGGGGCCCAGGTGGAATGGAGCTGGAGGAGGGGACAGACGCTGGGGGCCTGTCAGCCAGAGACTGTGCTGCAGGAGTGGGAGGTATTACCCCTACACCCTCCACCCCCCAGCCTCATCTGCTTTTCACATAGGTATGCACTGGGAGGTGGGCAGGGGGTGCTGGGGTGGGAGTGCCTTGAATACTCTCTCAACTTCGATGCCTCCTGTTTCTCTTTCTGTCTTCTCTCTCCAATGCCTCCTAGTTCTCTGTCATTCTGTCTCATCTCTGCCTCTCCCTCCCCCTCTCTCCCTCAACACATATCTGTGTAGATAACAGCCCCCCCCAGCTCACACAGTGGCGTGTGCACCTCCCCTGCCCCCACCCCAGCGGCACGTGCATTCCCGCAGAGTCCGCAGCCCTCCCTGAGGCTGCCAGCCTCCAGCCCCAGTCACTACCAGGACAGCCAGCCCTTCAGAGAGGCCCAGGGCCCCCAGCCAGCTAGCACCCTGCCCTGGGAGTACCCCAATCTTCGTGGCCCACCTCCTAGGGCTTTCCCCTTGCACGCCCTGGGGAGGGGAGGCAGTGCCTGGCGGCGGGCCTAGGAGAGTGTAACAGTGCTGCCTTCTCTTCCAGGGAAGCAGGATGGATGAACAACGCTGCTCCTTCCCGCCGCCCCTCAAAGTAGGTGGGCCTGGCAGTCTGCCTCCCTCTCTAGGGGGTGGAGGGGATCTGGGAAGTGCTGCCACCACTGCCCATCAAGCAGGAAATCCATCCCCTTTCAGGAAGTAGTCTTACAGTGTGCCAGGTGTGGGGGCCACAGCCGCGAGTGGGGTAGACCCAGCCCCTGCCCTCTAGGAGTTCTGTGATGAGGAGAACCCCTCTCTTACTAGAGGGCTGGGGCCTCTATTCTAGCTCCTCCTCTCTGTCTTCTTCACCGCTGCAGATTCCCCCTGCTTCTCCAGGCGTCCCCACCCCAAACTCTCATCTCTCAAAGCCCTCATCTCTCAAAGACAGCTGCTGCCAAATGTTTTCCCTGAAACCAGTGATGACCAGCAGTTGCAGGAAGACTCCAACCCAGGCCCTAGGAGACTTATGAGCTCCTGCTCCATGAAGCTGCTGTCTGGATGGGGAGGGAGTGATAGGGACGCAGGCCTGGGTACCCCCCAGCCACTGGTGAGGAGACTGACCGGAGGCGGGGCACCCAGGGAGATGAGGGGGAGGCTCTTAGTTTTGACCCACTTTTCTTAGCATATGGTTCTTGGTGACTTGGGACCCCAGAGACCCTAGAAGACCAGGCCTGGTAGAGTGGGCCCAGGGCTGCAGGGTGAGGGTTAGAGGAGGGTGCATGGGCAGTAAGCCTGATGCTGTCTTCAGGGCAGAGGTCCTCACACCAGCAGTCAGTGCCACCTGGGAGCCTGTGAGAAATGTGCATTCTCAGACCCCGCCCAGACCGCTGCATCCAAAGCTCTAGGGTGGGGTGCAGCAACCCATGTTAACAAGCCCTCCAGGCAGTCCAGTGGTTTCTTCTGGGGAGGCAGTGAGCCCTCCTTTCCCCAGGCAAAGAGAACCCCAGAAGATGCCAGCACTCAGCACGCTAAGCCTGCCTCAGCCCGTGCCCATCTGTAAGAGGCGATGAGGCCAGGGCCCCATCCACACCCTGAGCCCTGAGGCTGGCCAAGCAGAGGCGAGCGCTGGGGGGCCTGGAGGATGGAAAGATGGAGAGACCCTTGCCCTGTTTGTGTTTTGCAGACAGAGGAGGACTACATTCCTTACCCGAGCGTGCACGAGGTACGCGATAGACCCCCGTGTCCACCCTTACCCGAGCCCAGGAGGCACTTACACAGGGCTTCTAGAAACAGGTCCTCCTCCTTAGGAGCCTGACCCGCGGGCCTTGCTGCAGGCTGGAGACTTAATTTCCAGGCCCAAGACCTCAGAGCCCATTTGAAACCTTAGGCCTTCTGAGCCAAATGTTCCAGCTTCCTGGGCCAAGGTCATGCTCCAGCTCTATCTGCCCCCACACCCCCTCTTGGAGACTTGGGTCTCGGCACTGTCTGGGTCTGGCTGAGGGAAAGGGCTAGAGCAGAACCCTGGGGCCCACACAGCCTCTGGCCTGTCCCCTCATATCCCTCAGCCATGACAGAAGTGGCTCCAGGTCTAAGTTGGGAGGGTGTCCCGGGGTCCCCAGTGGGGTACAGTGTGGGGTGGCTCTCAGCTGAGTCCCTCCTCAGGTCTTGGGGCGAGAAGGACCCTTCCCCCTCATCCTGCTGCCCCAGTTTGGGGGCTACTGGATTGAGGGCACCAACCACGAAATCACCAGCATCCCCGAGACAGAGCCGCTGCAGTCGCCCACGACCAAGGTGAAGCTCGAGTGCAACCCCACGGCCCGCATCTACCGGAAGCACTTTCTCGGCAAGGTGGGTGGCCGGCTGGTGTAGCGGGGCTGGCTGGGGTGGGTCACAGTTCAGCCCCACTCGAGGCTAGGCCTGGGAGGGAGCAGAACCCATGGGCCAGGGCTGGGTGACAGTCCTAGAGCCCTGAGTAAACATGCTCCCACCACACACACTCCCAGTCCCCAGGGAACTCGCATGGCGGAATCTCTTGTTCATTCAACAAACATTGATTGCAAAGGCAGCATTATGGCATAGTGGTTCATGGCAGAGACTCTGCCAGGGCTTGAATCCTGGCTCTGCCAGCCACTACACAGGACATCGGGCAAATCGCTTAACTTCTCTGTGCCTCATCTTCTAATCTGTGAAAATGGTGGTTGGTGGTGATGATACCCACCTCATGAGGCTGCTGTGAGGCTTCAGTGAGCTGTTATCTGTCAGGTCTTTACAGTGGCGTCTGGGACAGAGTAAGTGCTCAGTCAGGGGTGGCAAATAATGAGGACAGGCCGTGTGCCTGGCCCTGTTCTAGGCACCAGGTATACAGCAGCCAACACAATAGACCCAGCCCCTCCCTTCGGGCAACTTGGAGTTAGGGGAACAGTAACGTCATGGATTGATGCAGCCCCTGCCCCGCCACCAGCACAGAGCAGGGACCCTGTCCAGCAACCACTTGTCAGAGTATTGAGGGAGCCGAGGGGAGGTCCCGTGCCAGGAACGTGTGTGTCAGGTTGCAGGCCAGGTGCTGTCTTTTTGTCAGCGTAGAGCCAAAATGAGGAAGTGTGTCGTGGACTCTGGAGCCTCATGGCATGTGTGGGAATCTTGGCTCTTCCATTAACTGATAGTGTGACCTTGGGTAAGCTATTTAACTTTCTTCATCTGTGAAAATGGGGATAATAAAAGTACAGGCAAAGCTTCTAGAACCATGCCTGGCACATGGTAAATACTCAGTTAATGTTAGCTGTTGTCACGTCTTCATAATTACTTGGTGATATCAGGATTATTCTGTTTTTGCAGAAGAGGAAACCGAAGCTCAGATAGGTAAATGATTTAGTCAAGGTCACACAATGACTAAGCCTGGGAATTGAACCAGCTTTGGCTGACCTTCCATTAAGATGCACGGGAGAGATCATGCTCCTAGCCATTGTGTGTGTGTGTGTGTGTGTGTGTGTGTGTGTGTGTGTGTGTGTGTTGGGAAGAGGGGGTGACTACTTGGGGATTGGGAAGCTGTGTGACCTCAGTCTGGGCCTGGGCATTGGCCTGACTCTGGGAGACACTGGTGCTAACCAGTGGAGTTAGGGGAGGATCCATCGTGACTGAGACTAAACCAGCAAGCCAGGTTCAGGAGCCTTTGCCTGGGAACAAACCCAGAACCCAGCATGGAATTCCACTTCCCAGCTGAGCTCTAGAGGTGGAGAGAGACCTGCATCCTAGGCATCTGCTGTCCAGAGGTTCCCAGCTGGGTCTGGCAGGTGGTTGGATCTGGGGATACTGTGTGTGCCAGACACATGGTTGGCACTCAGAAAAGTTTGTTGAAGGAGTGACAAGTGACAGATGAAGGTAGGAACAGATGAAGGTAGTGGACCTTGAGTGCAGTAGGATCTGAAGAAGTGCAGGTTGGAGGGTCAGAAGAGGTGGCTGGGCGCCGTGGCTTATACCTGTAATCACAGCACTTTGGGAGGCCGAGGCGGGCAGATCACTTGAGGTCAGGAGTTCAAGACCAGCCTGGGCAACATGGCAAAACCCCATCTCTACTAAAAATACAAAAATTAGCCAGGTATGTTGCTGGGCGCCTGTAATCCCAGTTACTCAGGAGGCTGAGGCAGGAGGATCGCTTGAACCCAGGAGGTGGAGATTGCAGTGAGCTGAGATGGTGCCACTGCACTCCAGCCTGGGCGACAGAGCAAAACTCTTATCTCAAAAAAAAAAGAAGAGGTCTCATGTCCAGGATCAGATTAGCAGTACTGAGGGGAGAAGCCCCAGGGCTGGCAGAACGGCAGGGCCCCTTTCTGACTCTAGGTGGGGTAACGGGGGAAGCAGCCAGGTGCTCAGACACTGGACCCTATCCTGGCAGATGGTGGAGGTTATGATGACTTTGGGCGTTGACTTTCTGCAACCCTGAGCCTGCTCTCCCACTGTGTCCCGGGGGCTCCTCTGGGCTTGGGGGTGTCCAGGGAAACTCCCTGCTCCCTGGACTTCCCGGCCGAGTGCCTCCTTATCAAGTGCCTGCCACTCCCTCTCTGCTGGACGGTGTCAAGCATTTGGGGGTTTCTGCCACTTTGTGCCCAGGCAAGGCTGGGGGACTCTTCCCCGGGTCCATTGAGAATGCCCCTGAGCTACGGATTCATGGGGCACGTCCGCTGGCCCCTGCCTCTGTCTGCTCCTGGCCTCTGAGCACAGGTGTTCATGTTTGAACAGGATTTACTTCTAGGATGATTCCTGGGGCGGGTGTGGCCAGGCAGCCAGCTCCACTCCCAGAGTTTGGGCTAGGGCTGGGGCTGGGGTTGGCAGGGGGAGCCCGGGGCCAGGCTGGGTGGTGTCTCCCTGAACTTCCAGCCCTCGGCTTTGAGACTTCCCCACCTGGAGGTGCCAGCCCTGGGCTCCTCTCTAGGGGTGCCATCCCTGCAGCAGCCACCCCTGATACTCTTCGGGTGTCTTCCCAACCCTGCGCCCTCTCTTCCAGGTGAGACAGGAGGGCGGAAACCTGCCTGGCCAGCCGCCCTGTGTGTTGTGAGATGTTTCGCTTCCTGTTTCTCACGGGCCCTGGCTTCAGGGGCCACAGAGTCACAGGTTGGGCAATCAACTTTTGCTCATTGAACACCTGCTGGGTGCCCAGCCCTGAAAAGGGCCAAGGCTGAAGACAGGCATGGAGATCCGAATATGGTCCCGACTCGATGAGCACCCAGAGATCCAGTGTTACTACCCACCCTCACTGAACTGAGCCAGGCACTTCGTCCCTTTCAGTCCTGGCCGCCACCAAAGTACAGGGCTCCCTCCTATTTGGCAGACTAGGAAAGCAAGGCACAGAGAGGCCAAGTGACTTCCTCAGGCTGCTCAGCTGGTCAGTGGCAGAGGGGGGCTTTGAGTGCCGGTCTGTCTGACGTGGGATCTGCTATCAGCCGTAACACCTGCTATGGGCGAAGGACCGCCCCCCCATCTGGGAGTGGGTTGGCTTTCTGGCCTGGTTTCAGGAAGCCCCGTGCTCAGCCTCACCCACTCCCCTGGACCCCACCTCCACTGCAGGAGCATTTCAATTACTACTCACTGGACACTGCCCTCGGCCACCTTGTCTTCTCACTCAAGTACGATGTCATCGGGGACCAAGAGCACCTGCGGCTGCTGCTCAGGTGAGGGTGGTGGGGGAGTCCTGAGATGGCAGGAAGGGCTGAGGCCTTAGAATCTAAGAGCCCATCTCATTTGACCCACTCTCTTCATCAAGGCCCAGAGAGGGGCAGGGATTTGCCTGAGATTGCACAGCAAGTTAGTACCCGAGTCAGCCTGATACCCATCATCACCTCTGGTCCTCGCTGTGGTCCACCCCCTTCTGGCCTTACTTTGTGGGGGGTGGGGTTCCTGTTTTCCTTTCCTAGGCCTTCACCATGTGACTTTCTCTTCCCAGGACCAAGTGCCGGACATACCATGATGTCATCCCCATCTCCTGCCTCACCGAGTTCCCTAATGTCGTCCAGATGGCAAAGGTGAGGCCTCCGCTCCCCTGAGCTTCCCTGGCTGGCCTCGCAGATGGGCACCTGTGGGGCTTCAGCTCTGCCTCCGTGTGCCCCCTTCAGCCGTAGGCCCTTGCCCTGGGCTGCTGCCCTATCCTGAGGCCGTCTCTCACGTGTTCCCACCGTGTCTTGGGCTACCATGTGTTCTCCCGGGCCCCCGTCCCCTGCCTGTGTGCTTTTGGTTTTCTCTATAGCACCCTCAGATCTCAGGGGACCTCCGTTCCCTAAGCAACAGTGAACCCCGAGTCCTGCTTTAGCTTTGGCCATTCCCAGCATGGCTCCTCCCCAAACCTTGACCAGGGAGGCCCAGGCAGCCCCGTCTCTCCTCCCTGGCCCCAGGCCTCACGCCCCTCCCTTATCTCCTCCTGCAGCTGGTGTGTGAAGACGTCAATGTGGATCGGTTCTATCCTGTGCTCTACCCCAAGGTATGACTGGATCTGGGCACAGCTCACTGAGGAGGGTGGGAGAGTAACTGGAAGACTGAGCATTTATTAAGCACCTTCTGTGTGCCAGGTACTTTCCCCAGGTTCTCTCATTTAATCCTCACAATAACCCTGTGAAGTCCACAATTTGCAGAAGAGGAGCCACCGAAAGGGCCTGTGCCTTACCCCAGGGTGCACAGCAGATAAGGAGGGCCTGCATTTAAGCCTAGGTTTGTCTGCCTTCGAGGCTGGCCTCGCTAACATCTGGAACCTCTGTGATGTTCGGAGACCCTCCTGAGAGCAATCTGTGCCGCAGTCCTCCCCTGGAATGGGTGTCTTTTCTACTGGCCCTGCCTTTTTGTCACAGAGGAGACCTGTAGAGAAAGAATAGCCCTGGCACTTCCTGCCCGGGTGCTGGGAGCTGGGCTCTAGGCACTGTGACAGTGTGGGGATGGGGGGAGGGGCTTCTGCCTTGGACGAGCCAGGGGCACCTCCTGGAAGAGGACAGACAGGTAAACCCTTGTGTCCCTGACTGAATTCTGGAGCAGTGTGAGGTCTCTAGAGGTGCTGTGGTCCAGGACAGGTATCCTGAAGCGGCTTCAGAAATCAGGGCCCACCTCCTGCTTATGGGAGAGGAAACTGAGGCCTAAGGTGAGGAGGAGAACTTGCTCAATGCCCACAGCAGATTGGTGAGACGTGGCCTGTTCTGGAAGAATGATGTGGGTTTACAGAGAAGCCGAGGAGTGAGTTGGGAGTTAGACTGGAGTAGGGGCGGGCTTGGCATGGCAGGACTGGGACTCACGGCAAATTCAGGAGTGATGAGCCTAAGCTTTGGGATCCAACAGACCTGGGGTCAAATCCCAAGCCTGTACGTGCTTGCAAGCCATTGACCCTAGGTGAGTCACTTAAGGTCTCTGAACCTGAGATTCAGAGGGGACAGCTGGACTGTCTCCCTCCCAGGCTTGTTCTGAGAATTACATGACGTGATGCGTGTAGAGCGCCTGGCTCAGTGCTTGGCACAGGGGAAGAGCACGTCGAATGGCAGCTTGCACATGCGGCCTCTTCACCCGGCGTCCTCTCCTGCAGGCTTCCCGGCTCATCGTCACCTTTGACGAGCATGTCATCAGCAATAACTTCAAGTTTGGCGTCATTTATCAGAAGCTCGGGCAGGTGTGCTCACCTCCTCCTCCCTGCTGCCCCTCCCCACCCAGCCCCGTATCTGGAGCCTGACACCTTTTCCAGGGCAGCACAGCGGCCAAGGGACTCGGGAGCCCAGGAGGCTGCCAGAGGTCCTCCCTCCAGCCCTCTCTGGGTCCTAGTAGGGACAGAGGGCAGGGGCTTCTCAGGAACTCCAGCTCAATGACCTCGGCCCCTCATTCCCAGACCTCCGAGGAAGAACTCTTCAGCACCAACGAGGAAAGTCCCGCCTTCGTGGAGTTCCTTGAGTTTCTTGGCCAGAAGGTCAAACTGCAGGACTTTAAGGGGTGAGTATTAGGGTGGGCTGAGCAGAGTATAATCTGACTGTGCTCCTGGGCAGGGAGGGAGCCCCTGTCCTGGCCCCGTGGAGGCCTGGCCGGGGCTGGAGACTGAGCCATGGCCTGGGGGACCCGGGGGCAGGTTCCGAGGAGGCCTGGACGTGACCCACGGGCAGACGGGGACCGAATCTGTGTACTGCAACTTCCGCAACAAGGAGATCATGTTTCACGTGTCCACCAAGCTTCCCTACACAGAAGGGGACGCCCAGCAGGTAGCCTGGGCACCCCCACCTGCCTCCCATCTTCCACCTGTCCTCCCCCTCCACCTGTCCGTTCAGCTTCCATCACGCCAGGCTCAGCGCGGGCCCTGGGACAGAGATGGAAATGATCAGCGCCCCCACTTGTGGGCTCTCATTGGGTCAGGGGAGACAGGCTGCTTCAATGCTGGGAAAGCCTTGGTTTCTACAGTCAGAATGGCACCCACCTCCTAGGTGAGCATAAATGTGTGAGTGCATAGAGGGACTA
The DNA here is from genome assembly GCF_024542745.1 of Macaca thibetana thibetana. Taxonomy (NCBI): domain Eukaryota; kingdom Metazoa; phylum Chordata; class Mammalia; order Primates; family Cercopithecidae; genus Macaca; species Macaca thibetana. The sequence goes on along the minus strand of NC_065578.1, from coordinate 20,504,136 downwards.
GAACAGTTCATAGTACGTTGCAAGAGTTTAGCAGATCTGAGCTGGTGCTTTACGGGGAGTGGAGAGCATCATGGGGTCATGTGGGGACGTGTAGTCTTGGCAGAGGTGGGAGCTTTCAAGAGCAAGTGACTTTTAGACTGTGAAGGAGCTGGGAGAAGGCAGGGAAATGTTCCAGGTGTCGAGAACAGCTTCTGCAAAGGCCTGGACTCGAGGACATGCAAAGCATGTTCCAGGAACTAAACTCAGAAGTGTGTCCCCTTGTCCTGAGCCTCCTACAGGGCTATCTGCCTTCCCAATCAGGTCCCCAGCCCAAGGGAATAAAAGGGAAATGTGAGAAAAATGGAAATAGTTATTCCTTATTTTTAGTGTCTTTTAATTTTCTTTTACTGAGGGTCTGTGTTCATTTTAGCAACATGAATGTGTACCAAGTAGAGCCTGTTTATTCAATCGGGGGCCATGTTTGGGGCATTGATATAGGAGAAGGGCTGAGAGGTAGGGTCTAGGGACCGAGAGACCTGGGCTCGAGTCCCCAAGCTCATTATAGCTCATTATAGCACCTTCCAAGTCACTGCTCTCGGCCTTGGTTTCATCGTCTGTCACAGCACTCCAAAAAACCTACAGGAATTGTTCTTGTAATTTCAATAGATGTCCAGGCACAAGTGGGTTTTGATTGCGTGGATGAATTGAATAGTGGTGAGGTCTGGGACATTAGTGTACCCTCGTCACCTGAAGAGTGTACGTTGTTCCAAACAGGCCATTTTTCAACTAAAATCGTTTTAAGACAAGTTTATTTTGCTACATCATTTTGGGGAAGGCAGGTCCTTAGATGTGCCCTCTGACTACCCCAAACCCTCCTAAACCTCTGCGGGCACCCCTCTCCCCAGTGGGCCCCTTGTGGCCAGACCGTGAAGGCCCGTGGCCTTGTGCTCAGTTGCAGCGGAAGCGGCACATCGGGAACGACATCGTGGCTGTGGTCTTCCAGGATGAGAACACTCCTTTTGTGCCCGACATGATCGCATCCAACTTCCTGCATGCCTACGTAGTGGTGCAGGCTGAGGGCGGGGGCCCTGATGGCCCCCTCTACAAGGTGGGTGCTCTTGGAGCCTCCCAGGGGCATCAGCAAGGACCCTGGCTGCAGCTCTGCCCTCCGTGGGATGCCTCTCTGAGCCTCACTTTTTCCAGCTGTAACGGGGGACCATGGAAGGCTTCAGTGGTGCACTGTTCACACCATGCCCTCTGTCTTCCCCAAAGCTCACCCCCTCAGAGAGGACAGTTTCCCTCCTCTGCCTCCTGGCCTGGTGTCACTGTCCTCCACCTCCCATAGCCTCCTCTGCCTTCACCATCCCGATGATTCCTGTAGCCCTCACCCCTCTCCACCACTAAAATTCAGGGCAAAAGATAGAGGGCAGAAATCCCTGGAAGAAACATTCATCCAGCCCACAATCACTGAGCCTCCCCAACCAAGGGGCAGGCCAGGGAGGCAAAGTAGAGGTTTCTGGCTAGGCTGGGGCAGAGCAGACCCCAGACTCCACAGGAACGGACAGCTGCCCTCCCTTCCAGGTCTCTGTCACTGCAAGAGATGATGTGCCCTTCTTCGGACCCCCCCTCCCGGACCCCGCCGTGTTCAGAAAGGTGAGGGGCAGCCCCTAGTCATGGGCAAAGCAGGACAAAATGGGTGGGGGCCTGGGGGGTGCACATACATTCTGCCTTATGAGGTCCCAAAGCTGCATTGTGTGCCAGGGCAGCTGGGCTCCCCTAACTGCAACTGGGGACTGGCTTTTCTGTTCATCTTGAAAACACTTTTTTTTTTTTTTCCCCACAAGGTCATAGAATAAACTACACAATTGTTTTATACTTTCCATGTAGTAGACTGGCCTTTCCTCATTTCTGTTCTCTTTCTGACAGTTCCAATCTCTTCTTTCTTCTAAAATGTTTGGGGAGGGGCACACTTCAAGCTTGGGCTTCAGCTCTGTACACAGCTCAGCTACCCTAGACTGAAGCAGTAGGTCGAGGCCCCAACTCAGACCCTAACATCTGTGGGGTTTGCTCTCCTGAGGGCATGGGCAGCCATGAAGGGCACTGGGGCCCCTTGAAGGTACCTGGGGAGCTGAACCCGGGGAGATGCCCTTTTGGGAGTGAAGAGGGTGACCCCAGGCCCCAGCAGAGCATGGTTCAGGAGCTGCAGCCTCTGCCTCATTGGGGTTCAGACTCTTGTTTATGTGTTCATCTGAACCTCCGTTTCTCATCTCCTCCACACTGGGGGTTTCCAGGGGCCTGAGTTCCAGGAATTTTTGCTGACAAAGCTGATCAATGCTGAATATGCCTGCTACAAGGCAGAGAAGTTTGCCAAACTGGAGGTGAGGATGGGCTGTAAGAGCTGGGTCACCCTCTTCTCACCTTCCAACCTAGAACTTCAGTCCTGTCTCTGGGAAGGGAAAAGCCATGTTCAGACCCTGGCCTTAGCGGGGACACTTGGGGCTGGATGGATTGATGGATGAGTAGGAGGTTGGGGAGAGGAAGCCGGAGGGATAGTGAGGAGTGCCCAGGAGATGCTGGGATGCGGGCAGGCTGATGGGGGACACCTTGGGTCTGGGTAGGGGGTGAACCTGGAGGGTGGGGACATGAAGCCAGACCTTGAAGAGGCTATGAGGGGCCCTTCATATGAGGGTCCCTGGGGGCTGCTTGAGCTGTGGAGTGGCCTGGGGGAAGGCAGTGCAGGGGCCCTCCCCACTCCCCACTCATTCAGAGAAGGCGTCCCGTGCCTCAGAAAGGTGGCCGGGATTTGAACTGTGGGCCGAAGGGCTGATCCCTGGGGTCCTTCCTGACGGCCCGGGCCTGGCCCACAGGAGCGGACGCGCGCAGCCCTCCTGGAGACACTCTATGAGGAACTGCACATCCACAGCCAGTCCATGATGGGCTTGGGCGGCGACGAGGACAAGATGGAGAATGGCAGTGGGGGCGGCGGCTTCTTTGAGTCTTTCAAGGTGAAGGGCCCCAGGTCTAACTGGCCGGGGAGCAGTGATGCGGCTAGGGCGGAATCCCAGGCTGAGGCTGATGGACACGGCATGGGGGTGGAGTCTGGCAGAAGGGGCGTGGCTTAGGGGGTGGAGTCCCGGACTGGGGAGTGGCTAGAGGCGGTTGGCATTGGAGGTGGTATTTGAGAGGGGGTGTTGCTAGAGCGAAGTCCCGGACTGGGGCTCATTGACATGGTGTGGAGGTATGGCTAGAGGCTGCTCGCATGGGTGTAGAGTCTGGGAGGGGACGTGGCTGGGGGTGGAGTCAGGAGCCAGGGCTAATGGACGTGGCGTGGGGGTGTGGCTAGAGGAAGCCCTAGTCTGGGAGGAGGGCCGGGCTCGAGGTGGATTTGGGCTTTACAATGGGCTTACACTTGTGGACACAGTCTGCCTTGAGTAGAGTTTGAGGGAGCAGCGTGTAAGGTGGGACCCTGGCTTGAGGAGGAGTAACTGTTGGAGGTGGGGCCTAGGTGGAGAATTCACCTGGGAATTCTGCTGAAGGTTGGAGGATTCTGGGAGACAGCAAGGGCTGCTGATACAAAGGCTGCCAGGTCAGCAGGCAGAGAAGAGAGGAAGAGGCTCTGTCTTGACTGAGAGAAAGAAATAGAGTTCTCAGAAGGGGTGTGTGAACCATGATCACTGGAGAGGGACCTGGCCTGTGTGACCCACCCTTCCTGTCCCTGGTTTAGCTTACTTTAAGAGCAGGGACACTTCAAATCTCAGCTCTGCTACTTACCAGCTTGGGCATTCCGTGAGCATCAGTTTCTTTATCTGTTGAGTAGGGTAATGGCAACTTACCTCATACAGTTATTGTTATCTTTAAAAGAGTTAGGTTAGTACAATATAAGTTTAAAAGCAAAATGCGGCCGGGCGCAGTGGCTCAAGCCTGTAATCCCAGCACTTTGGGAGGCTGAGGCGGGCGGATCACGAGGTCAGGAGATCGAGACCATCCTGGCTAACACGGTGAAACCCCGTCTCTACTAAAAATACAAAAAACTAGCCGGGCGCGGTGGCGGGCGCCTGTAGTCCCAGCTACTCGGGAGGCTGAGGCAGGAGAATGGCGTAAACCCGGGAGGCGGAGCTTGCAGTGAGCTGAGATCCGGCCACTGCACTCCAGCCTGGGTGACAGAGCAAGACTCCGTCTCAAAAAAAAAAAAAAAAAAAAAAAGCAAAATGCAAAACCTTACCTGTCTGCCTCAGCAATTATTGTCTGAAATGAGAAGTGTGGGGAGTGGAGTAGTTCCTGGACAGGGTCTGGACTCACCCAGGCTACAGGGCCCCAGATGGTAGCCTTTTTGCCACCGTCTCCACCCACCTGCCCATCTTCCAGGTGCCTGGCCAGCTGGTCACACCTCACCCTCAACCCAGGGCAGGTCACACAGCTGGAGATATGGGTTGGAATAAGGGAATTAGTCCAGCTGCCCAGGCCTGCCCAGGAACTGAGGGGAATAGATCATCTTTGAGAAAGAGGCTTGGAGACTGGAGACAGGACAGATGGGGTCAATATGGACCTGGGGTGTCTCCTTTGAGGAGGGCTCCAATGGTCCCACATCTGGTAGGTGCTGGACGGTGGACCTAGATTAGGTCAAATAATTTCTCAGAAGCAGCAGAGTCCACAGTTGAGGGCATGGGTCCTGGCATGCTGGGCTCGCCCCGCCTCAGTTCCATCATGTGTGACATGGGCATGATTGCTAGTCCCCTTCTTGCAGGGGGATCCAGTGACAGAGTGATTGTAAAGCACTGGTCCCACAGCAAACATTTGGTATAGATTGGTCTGAAAAAAACAGGGAAGGAGGGTGTGAGGGAAGAAAACAAAGAAGACAGGAGAGCTCTAAGAGGCCTCAACAGGAATGAAACTCGGGTGTCAAGAGGGCTCTCTGTGCACTCAGTATCTTCTGCAGTCCTTACGCAGCCACATGAGGACACTCAGCACAGAGCAGCCTGTGTGTCCCAGAGACTGAGAGAAGTGAAGTCGTGTCCCCCAGGCCACCCGGCAAGTTGGTGGCAGAGCCAAGACCTGAGCTACCCTTAGGCAGGCCCCATATGTACCTGCTTCTCATGTGACGCACAGGGAAATTGAGGCCTGGCCCCACCTCCCTCTGTTGCCCTGCTGTCCACGTGCCCAGGGGAAGGGATTTCCAGGGCTCACCCAGAGTGGCATTGCCGGGGAGGGACCAGATGCCTGGGCTCCTGGGTTTCCCCAAGGGGACGGCCCTTAGGAATCCTGTGCCTCCTCCACCGCCACCCGCTTCACAGAGGGTCATCCGGAGCCGCAGCCAGTCCATGGATGCCATGGGGCTGAGCAACAAGAAGCCCAACACTGTGTCCACCAGCCACAGCGGGAGCTTCGCGCCCAACAACCCCGACCTGGCCAAGGCAGCTGGAATAGTGAGTGCCCTCCCCGTGCCCAGGCCCCTGTCCCTCCCTGAGGGGGGCCCTCAGCTCTCCTCTGCCTCCTGAGGCCTGGCCCCCATCTCTCTGTTGCCCTGCTGCCCACGTGCCCATCCTAGGCTCTGGATTTGGTCTAGCCACTGCTTTCCTTGGGAGGGGGGTGAAGTGCCCAGGCCAGGACACTGCGGTGCTGACAGCTTGCAGCCTGCGGCCCCTTCCCAAGCTCCTTGGCCCTCCCCTCCTCCTGGCCCCTGATACATTGAGGTGTGACTTTCCGCAGGTCAGCCCTGGGGCAGCCTCTGTGTCTCATTCCTTATTGAGTATCTATTATCTGTTTGCTGGGGACTGGGCTGCTGTGTGGGCACCTACTGTCAAGCCTTGGGTTTCTGTGGGCACCTACTGTGTGTCAGGCCCTGGGCTGCTGTGTGGACGTGCACTCTGTGAGCATCTACTGTGGGCCCGGCCCTGAGTACCTGTGAGCACCCACTGTGTGTCAGGTCCTGGGCTGCTGTGTGGGCATCGACTCTGTGAGCGCCTACTGTGTGCACAGCCCTGGGCTGCTGTGTGAGAACCTACTCTGTGTCAGAAAATGGACTGCTGTATGAGCACATTGTGTGTGCTAAGCCCTAGATGTCAGTGAACACCTACTGTGTGTCAGGAAGTGAGCTATTGTGTGGGTACTTTTTCTGTGAGCACCTCCTACTGTGTGTCCGCAGCAGCCAGGGCCTCTGTGGTGTGGCTGCCTATTGTGTGTCAGGAATCTGGCTTCTGTGTGAGCATCTCCAGAGGGAGCACCTCCTGTGTGATCACTGACCGTTGTCCAGGTTCTGGGATTCTGCTGCTCACACTCGGGAGTGCTGGGCACATGGATGAATACGGCCTATGGCTGTGGGCCTCACTGCTGTCCACTGCCTAGTGGCCACCCCAGGACACTGCACCCACTGCTGTGCTCTTCACCCATCCATCCATCCATCCACCTACCCACCCATCCACGCACCCATCCATCCATCCATCCATCCATCCATCCATCCATCCATCCACTCACTCATCCACCCATCCATCCATCCATCCATCCATCCATCCATCTCCATTCATCCATCCATCCATCCATCCATCCATCCATCCATTCATCCATCCACTCACCCATCCACCCATCCATCCACCCATCCATCCATCCATCTCCATCCATCCATCCATCCATCCATCCATCCATCCATCCATCCACTCACTCATCCACCCATCCATCCATCTCCATCCATCCATCCATTCATCCATCCATCCATCCATCCATCCACTCACTCATCCACCCATCCATCCATCCATCTCCATCCATCCACCCATCCATCCATCCATCCATCCATCTCCATCCATCCATCCATCCATCCATCCTTTATTGACTGTCTACTGCATGCCAAGCCCTGCGCTCAGTGCTGTGAGGCTATGTCACGTGGCAGGAGGGAATTCTCCCAACCTCTGCTGTCCAGCAGTCACCAAGCACACTGTCATGTGAGAAGCAGGCCCAACCTCCCCCCCCACCCAGTTTTATCAACCCCTCCCTTCCTCTCCACCAGAGTGACCCAGCCTCCTATGGGTGGCCGAGAGGGGCCCCAGGGACAGGACCAGGCCAGCAGCACCCACCATGGCAGTAATTGGACCCATTTCTGTTTTGTTTTTGCACAATTCTCCCTCTCTCTGTGTTTCCTCCTTTCATTCCACTCTCTCTCCTTGTTTTTTTGTTCCCTCCTCCCTTCCCTCTCCCCCTCCTGTGGCCTCTCTGCCCTTTGGCTCTCTGTTTCTCCTTCCTTCTTGCCCCTGTCTTTTTTGCTCCCTCTCCTCCTTCCCTTTTCCGCTCTTCTCACCCTCGCCTTTTCCTTTCGGCCTTCCCCTGTCTTCCTTCTCCGTCTCTGACCCTCCCTGGGCCTGTCTCTGTGTCCTTGCGTCCTTGTCTCTCTGGATTTCCTTCTGTGCCTGTCTGGTGTGCCCTCGCTGGTTCACGCGTGTCCCTGTCTCCGGGTAACGGTCTATCTGTCCATCTCTCTCCCTGTCTCACCTGTCCTCTGTCTCTCCTTATGCTTCTCGCCTTCCCTTCCCCTGGCCCTATCTCTCCCATTGCCTCCCTATCTCTCCCGTTGCCTCCTGCGCCATTCTCGTCCTTTTTCTGTCTGTCTTCCTCCTTTCCCTGCCTCTCCTCCTCTCTTTGTCTCCCTCCCACCATCTCTTTCGCTCTCTGACTCTTTCTCTGTCTCTCTCTCTCTGCCCTCGCCCTCTGCTGCTTGCCAGTCATTGCTTATTCCTGGGAAAAGTGCGAGTAGATTCGGACGCCGGGGCAGTGCCATAGGCATAGGAACCGTGGAAGAGGTTGTCGTCCGCGGGGCCGCCGGCTCTGGAGGCTGCCTGCACGCGCTGTTCTCTGCTCGCTCTCAGGACGGAGGCCATATTGGGGACGTTGCCCCTCTGCCCCCGGGACAGGCCCCAGGGCGTGCGGGATGGAGTGGCGGCAGCTCCGATGGCACTCAGCACCTGCTTTGGGGCCTGGTACCTGTGCCAGAGCCAGTGCCCCTCACCAGGGGCTTCTGGCCCTGCCTTGGCCCCTGGGACCCTGGCCCAGTCCCTGCCAGGATCCGGTACCCAAAGGCCCTACACCCAGCCGCACGTCCCCCAATATCGCCGGTCTGCATGGAGCGCCATCCCTCTCCTCTGCCCTGACTCCTCCTCCCCGCCACGAACTGGCCTGGGGTCCTACCCCTTCCTGCCTCCAGAGAAGCTGGGGGCAGGCTTCTGGGGCCTGGGGCATCCCAGCACAGTGTGTGGGAAGCTGGGGGGGGGGGTCTTCCAGCTACTGGGCCAGAACCTCCCCCACCCAATTTGGAGGTTCCAGGAAGGGGCCCCAGCTGGCACGGGGTGGGGCTTGGGTTGCTACACCACGCTCTGACCACCGCCCTTAGGCTGCAGATCCCACAGAGCCCTGCAGGGCAGGGAGCCGTAGCCATTCTGAGGACTCGGCCTCCTCCCACCCCAGCCCCCTCAGGACCCTGCCCTAATCCTGGGCCTGTGTTGGCGGTCCTGCTGTGTGAGCTTGGGAGAGCCCCTTGCCCTCCTGGGGACTGTTTCCCTTTCTGTGAACTGGGAGGCCTATCTGGGGATGAATATCTTCTCTCGTTCTTTCTTGCTCACCAACTCTGCTTCAGGGCCTGGGGCAGCAAGGTCCCCAGAGGGGATGTTGGGGGGCACTGGGGCTCCCAGGGAAGGTGGCACTGAGTTGGGGCCTCTCCCCACAGTCACTGATTGTCCCTGGGAAGAGCCCCACGAGGAAGAAGTCGGGCCCGTTCGGCTCCCGCCGCAGCAGCGCCATTGGCATCGAGAACATACAGGAGGTGCAGGAGAAGAGGTGGGTGAGGGGGGGACAGTGCCCCGTTCCCCTGCACCCCCATCCCTGATCCCCATTCGGTGGCAAAGCAGAGCAGGCAGAAGGGAGTGCCCGCCCCTCTGCCTCTCTGTCCCCACTAGTGACAGCTGTGTGGTCAAGTCTCTGCTGTGTGTCGGGCACCAGGGCCAGCACGTCACCTAACGTGCCACATGCAGATCAAGAAGCCGTAGGTCAGAGGGGTCAAGGGGCTTGCCCAGGTCACACAGCCAGTGATGGGCAGAGCTGGGATCTGAGCCCTGATCTGTCTAGGGCCAGCACCCATGCTCTTCCCACGGCCCCAGTGCATGTGGGAGGGCGTAGTGCTGATGTTTGGGGTGGCCACAGATGGGCCTGGGGGTGAGCGAGTGTGGGCAGCATGAGGGCAGTGAGCCCAGGCCAGCAGCAGGGCTGCCCCCGGAATTCCGAGGCTAGCTCCTGGGTGTGAGTACTGCCTCCGTGGTACTAACCACGTGTGACCTTGGGTGAGTCACTGAGCTCCTCTGAGCCTTACTGTCCCAACCTGGAAAAGGGACAAGAACACAACCCATGGCATGGGGCTGCTGTGGGGACCTGGGGCGCTGCATGTGAGGCCGGGGCCAGGCCCCCTGAGAGGGCTCCAGGAGGGGAGCGGGCATTGTCCTTGCTGCTGCCGGAGCTCCACGTGCTGTGAGTCCTGGGTTCAGGTCTTGGCACTGCCACGTCCTAGCTGTGCGTCCCTGGGCAGGTTCCTTATCCATAATGGGACAGCTGTACCTGCTCCTGTGGAGAGGACCTGGGAGGAGTCCCATCCCTGTCCCATACAGCCCTGTCAGTGCCAACCCCATCACTGGCCAGGCTCGCCAGGGAGCCCACAAGACTGCTCCAGGGCTGGCCCTGAGGATAGGGGTGTGGGTATGAGGCAGGAGGCACCGTGACCCCCCTCACCGCCTGGGCCTCATGCTACCCCTGATGCCGGGCCCGGAGCTGAATCCCCCCGCTGCCCCCGTGTGCCCTGCAGGGAGAGCCCTCCGGCTGGTCAGAAGACCCCAGACAGCGGGCACGTCTCACAGGAGCCCAAGTCGGAGAACTCATCCACTCAGAGCTCCCCAGAGATGCCCACGACCAAGAACAGGTTGGGGCTCAGGGCACGTGGGGCTTGGGGGCTTGGGAGTGGTGAACCGTCCTTCCCCTCCCCTGCCTGGGCCCGGGACAGCCCAGGAGCCTTGACTCTGCCGCAGCAGGGTGTCAGGGGGGCCTGGGCATTCTCTGGGGCCCTCCTTTGACATATACCCACCGAACGCTTTGTGCACGCCCAGCCCCGCGCCCGGCTCTGGGGCACAGAGGTGCCCTGCACATAGGTCCCCGCCTCACGGCCGCAGGTCCACCAAAACATGGCCTCATAAGCTGTTTCCAGATCATGGTGATAGGAGGAACCCGAAGCAGGGTTGGGGGGGATGAAGAAGGACTGGGGGCAGGGGTGCTTTAGATGGGTCCTCAGGGGAGACACCTCCATGGGGTGACATTTGAATTGGGAATTGAGCCAGCCCTGCTAGGACTGGCACGGCAGAGAGAAGAGCATTCAGGTGAGGAGCTCGGCCAGTGCAGAGGCCTGGGGCACACTCCAGGGACAGAAAGAAGGGTGGCCGGGAGTGGTGGCGTATGCCTGGAGTCCACCTACCTGGGAGGCTGAAGCAGGAGGATGGTTTTAGCCCAGGAGTTTGAGGCGGCAGTGAGCTATGATCATGCTTGTGAATAACTACTGCAACTGCACTCCAGCCTGGACATCATAGCAAGACTCTATCACTTTAAAAAAAAAAAAAAAAAAAAAGAGTACCTGAGGGGCTGGGCCCAGACAGACATTGTGACACTGTGCTGGATGGTGGCAGGAAGGAGGTTGGAGAGGGGGGCAGACACTGGCTTATAGCTTAGCAGGCTGTAAAAGAGCTTTGTCCTTTTTTTTTCCTTTTCTTTCTTTTTTTTTTTTTTTGAGACAGAGTCTCGCTCTGTCGCCAGGCTGGAGTGCAGTGGCATAATCTCAGCTCACTGCAAGCTCCGCCTCCTGGGTTCTTGCCATTCTCCTGCCTCAGCCTCCCGAGTAGCTGGGACTACGGGCACCCACCACTATGCCCAGCTAATTTTTGTATTTTTAGTAGAGACGGGGTTTCACCGTGTTAGCCAGGATGGTCTCGATCTCCTGACCTTGTGATCCGCCTGCCTTGGCCTCCCAAAGTGCTGGGATTACAGGCATGAGCCACCGCGCCTGGCCTAAGAGCTTTGACTTTTATCCTAAGTGTGACAGGAAGCCTTGGGAGGATTTTAATCATGAGGGTGATGCTTCAAGAAGCTGACCGAGGTTGCTCTCTGGAGAAGAGGCTGGAGTGGGGTGGGATGGAAGCAGAGAGGCCAGTGAGGAAGCTGTCCCTGCATTTGGTGTCCGTTGCCTGAGTTGCCTCTGTGTTGGGTTCTGTGGGGATCGAGAGGACTCAGCCCAGGCTAAAGAGCCGAGTAGGCAAACAGAGAGTCAGGAAAGGATGGCAGGGGCAGGGGAGACACGGTATGCAGGAGCCAGCGTGGGGAGGGTCATTCTCACCTTGGGAGGAGGAATCGGAGAAGGACTCCTGGAGCTGGAGCCCTAGGCTGATTTTTGAAAGGCACATTTGCTTTTCGGGATTTGAGAGGACTGAGACTCCAGGCAGGAGGCGCGGAGGCCCTGAGCATGAAAACCTTGTGGGGTTAAGAGAGTAGACTGTGGAGTTGCCTGGACCTCATCCACTGCCCTCCCACCTGTGCTGAGTGACCCTGGGCTGTGTGCCTGCCCCCTCTATGCCTGGCATCTCCTCATCTGGAAGATGGGTATAATAATCATAGTGATAAGATAATTCGGGTAAAGGCACGTAGAGCAGTGCCTAGCGCAGAGTGGACGTGCAGCCGATGACGTTAGTGTCACTAATCGCTGCTGTTTTTGAACATCAGGCCAAGGACATTGTGCTTTACCTGGGGAAATGGGGAACCAGGAGAGGGTTTTGAGCAGGGGAGGGACATGGTCAGATTTATGGATTAGGAAGGACAGTGGGGGTAGGAGGAGGCTGCAGGGGGAGTCTGGGGGGCTCAGAGGCCCAAGGATCTGTAAGGGGTCCCCAAAGGTGCTTGGCTGCTACAGGCTGGGCCTCCCGGGTTGGGGAGGGCAAGGGAGTGAGGGCCTGGCCCAGGAGGGGCTCAGGGTGGACACCGGCTAATGGGGCGCTGTCTGTGGTAGAGCGGAGACCGCCGCGCAGAGAGCAGAGGCGCTCAAGGACTTCTCCCGCTCCTCATCCAGTGCCAGCAGCTTCGCCAGCGTGGTGGAGGAGACGGAGGGTGTGGATGGAGAGGACACAGGCCTGGTGAGAGGCTCAGGGGGTCGGGGGCTCCACAGGAGCTTGGAAGGGGGCTCCTTGCTGCCTGGAGATGCCCTGAGTAGAACCACGAGCCTGGGCGTGGCTGAGATGTGATCAGGGGACCCGGCCCAAAGGCGCAGTGCAGACGAACCCTCCCCTGCTCAGAAGCCTTCCATGGCTCCCCAGCACTGTCCACAGAAAGCTCAGTTTCTGGAGCTCTTGGAGATCTGGTCACTCCCTTCTTCTCTAGTCTCCTCTCTCACCACTTCAGACATTCTGGACTCCCTTGTGGCCCCCCAAGCCTCCCAGGCTCACTGCACCCCTGGCCCTTTGCACATGTGCCATCTCTTCTGTCTGGAACACTCTTCTGCCGCCTCCTCCTTTCTTTGCGAGGCTGGCTCTGACTCATCCTTCTTGACTGAGTCTCACACACCTCCTTTTGAAAGCCTTCCCTGATTTCCTAGTCTCAGGGTAGGTTAGGAACCCCCTTTGCATTCTCACAGTCCCTGGGCTTTGCCCGGAACACCCTTTGTCATTCTTCATTCTGTAAACCATCAGTGGGCCCCTGTTCCTTGCCAAGCACTGCCCCAGATACAACAGGTGCAGCTGGAAACGGTGCCGACCCAGGCCCTGCCCGCTGCGGCACAGAGTCTAGAATTACAATGGTCTCTTCACAGCCTGCCTTGCCTCCCAGATACCAGGCTCCTGAGGGCAGGGCCCATGCCTGATTTATGTCAGTGGCAAGCCCTGGAGAACATCAGTGAATGTTGGTTGAATGAATGAGTGGCAGTGGGTGGTGTGTGCCCGGGTCTTTGCCTGCCCTGACTCTCTCCTCCTGTGATCTCCCTGGGGCAGACATGGCTAGGCCCGTCCTCTTTGCAGGGGGTACAGGTGGGGGATTGTAGAGTGCAGAGAGGGGGAGGGGCTGGGAGGGAGCCCTAGCCAGTGCCAAGGGCATGGGCTAACCTCCCTCCCTCTCTCCACCCCCTCCCCCCAGGAGAGCGTGTCGTCCTCAGGAACACCTCACAAGCGGGACTCCTTCATCTATAGCACGTGGCTGGAGGACAGTGTCAGCACCACTAGTGGGGGCAGCTCCCCAGGTACCAGGACAGGGCAGCTTCCCCACGAAGCAGGGCTACCCTTGGGGTAGGAGGGGGACAGGGCTGGGTACCAGGTCCCATGCCCCACACAGTCGGTGTGTGATGTGACTGCCCCTGCCTTGGAGGACAGCGGGCAGGTCATTGTCCAGCTTAGGGTGGCTGGGCGGATTGGAGGGCTGGTTTCTTCTGGAAGGGTCTCGGAGGATGATGGGGGATGGCAAGGAAGAAAGTTAAGGGTGGGGTTGGAGCGCACTGGTGCCGACCGCCCACCTGTGCCCCCGTCTCCCTGGTGCCTCCCCGCGGCCAGTGAGGTGGCTCCCTCCTGCCCCCCTCCCCAGGCCCCTCTCGATCACCCCACCCAGACGCCGGCAAGTTGGGGGACCCTGCATGTCCCGAGATCAAGATCCAGCTGGAAGCATCTGAGCAGCACATGCCCCAGCTGGTACGTGCAGCCTCCTGGGGCTGGTGCTGAGGGAGCCGTACCCGGGAGGGGATGAGCTGGCGGGGAGGCTGGGAGCTGAGGCTGGACCAAGAGGTCCCCCCAGGCCAGGAGGGGTGGGGCTCGCCCGGCCTGGACACAGCCAGTGACTTTGCACACCTGTGTCTCCCGCCCCGTTGCCTCTCCCGTCTTGCCGCCTGCCTCACCACCGCTGTCTGCAGGGCTGTTAGCCGGGCCACCCCCTCTGAAGGTGAAGCTGAGCAGGTTAGACCCAGCCCTTCAGCTTGTGTTTGGTGGGAGAGGGTGGGGGTGTGTGGGGGGCTGAGGTGATTCCTCCCTGTTGCTCTGTCACCTCTCTGGGATGGGAGCTATGTGTCTGGGTTTGAGCCCCTGGCACTCAGTTGCTGGGTGACTTGGGCAGGCCACGGCCCCTCCCTGCGACCTCTGCCCTTATTGTTGGAGGATTTGATGGGAGTGTGAAGGGGACTTGGCAGTTGCCGGGTGGCAAGAAGTTTCAGGGGTTCCCAATGGGATAGAAAGACCCAGAGCCTGGAATTCCAAGGGTGGGCCCCTCTCCTAGGGTGGGGTTCCCTGAGGCAGGGACTTGGCAGAGTTGGGGCACACTGGTGCCAGCCACCCACCATGCCATGTTTCATGGTGTCTCCATCCCCCATTGCCCTGCAGATGAGGCCACAGAAGCACAAGGGGAAGGTGCCGTGTCAAGCCCAGGCAGACGGGACCTCTGCCCTGAAGACCAACACCAGCCTGTGGGCTGCCCCCTGCCTCCCCACCCTCCCTGTGGTCCACCCATCTGGGCTATCTCTGCAGGGCAGAGCCGTCCAGACCTGGGATCGGGGAAGCTGCTGGCATCATCCCTACCCCCAGCCTGGGGGTCCGGGCTGGGGCGGGGATTGCTCAGTGGAAGCAGGACTGGGGGCCTGGCTTGGGCCCACCCAGGGCCTCCATCACCCCTGAGCATCCCTCTGGACTCAGAGGGAACAAGGTGGGAGAGAGAGATTGAGACAGTTCCGTGCGGAGAGCTTACCCCCTGGAGGCAGCACGAGGTGGATATGATGTGTCGGGGAGTGAACACTGGGATGGGAGCTGGATCCTGGTTTCCGATTTGGGTTCTGCTGTGTGACTCTGGGCAAGTCACTCTCCCTCTCTGGGCGCTTCTGCTACAAATGGACAAGATTATTTCAGAGGTCACTGAAGACTGTGATTATATGCACCTGCCCTAGAAGGTGGGATTTTCTTCCCAGGGACCTCCTGTCACCCTACCCTGCTTCTTGAGGTCCCTGGAACCCCAGGTGGGCTGAGGGGCAGGGAGCTGGCTGTGCCCAGTGTGCCTCCTGGACCCTCCAGTTCTGCCACAGGTCTGCCAATGCCCTGTCCACTGCCTACATGTGACAGACAAGTGACCCCCTCATGGGGGATGGGGACCTACCTGACTCCTCAGCCAGCACCCAGCTTAACCCCTGCCATCCCATGCTGGGCCCTCTAGGCCAAGAGTCTCAGCTGGCCGAGAGTCCAGGCCTTGCCTCCCCCGACCGCCATGGAGGGGGCAGCCAGGCACAGTTGCTGGGAGCCCTTGTGTGTCTGGTCACACTTTTTAGGCGCCAAGCCAAAGGCCAGCCTCCCAGCCCCAACACCCATTTTGGAAGCCCCTGTGGCCGTGTGGATGTCGGTAACAGTTGTATAAAATAAATTCTATTTATCGCTATTGTACCCAGAGTTGGGCCTGGCTTTGTGTGAACCGTGGCCAGATTGACCCCAGACAGACGTCCAGGGATGCCAAGGTGGCAAGGAGCAAGCCTATCCCTATCAGAGTTGCTGGGCCTGGGGACACCTCCAAAGCCAAGCCACCAGCAATGTGAGCACGGCCCGTGGTTTCCTCCCCGGGGTACTGTCCTTCCCTGCACCCTGGGCCCCTTCCCCACTGCAGGAAGAACATGGCTGTGCTGTCAGGCAGACCTAGGTTTGAGTCCTGGCACCATCTGGGTGGGTGGCATTGAAAAACTTACTAGCTTCTGTGAGCCTCAGTGTTTCCTTTTGTAAAACAGGAGTGGTAGTGTTTCTCCCAAGGGTTTGTTGTGAGGATTCAATGAGCTGGTGGGTATCAAACATACAGCACACAGTGTCTGGCACACATTAGGTGCTCAATTAATTACTTCCTGCTCCTGTTCTCATATTCAGTGAATCCCCTTATATGGCCACAAGGGGGCGCCAAGGGATCACTTACGGGACCCGATGGGGGCCCAGGAGATGGGGATGAGTCCAAGATCCCTCTACCAGGAACTCACAGCTGGGACAGTAGGATGATGGGTGATGAGGGGCAGCTGGGGACAGGAGAGGTGTGTACCAGCAGGGCCTGGGGGAATAGGCGTCAGGGAAAGTCCCTGGAGTTGCTCCCCGTTCCTGAGAAGGCCTAGGGAGGAGGGACCCTGCAGGAGGGGGCCTCGAGTAAAAGGCGGGGAGGCAGAGCACCCCTGGAACCGGGAAGGTGGCAACCAGCTCCAAATGGTGGGAAGGTGACAATGGAGGGGACAGGGAGATGGGCAGGGATGAGGCCAGAGGCAATGTGGCCTTGAACTCCAGACGGAGGGGCCAGGGCTCTGTGACAAGGGTAGGGGGAGCCCCGGGCAGCAGCGGTAGTTGCTGGTGGAGGCTGTACCAGTGGAGGCAGGAGGGGACCAACGAGGCTGTTGATGGGGTAAGAGGGTAGCCAGGAGGACGCTGAGAAGGACATCAGGCAGGCCTGAGCAGGGGGACCAAGCGCCTGATGGGTTGTGGGGCTAAGGGGAGAATCGGGAGGCTCCTGGGGGTACAGACTGGGACTTGGGTGAATGAGAGGACTCCTCCCTCTGGGGCAGGACCACAGAGGAGAGCAGGTCTGCGGGGTGGGTTTGGGGACATTTGGGAGCAGGCACCAAATTGGGCTCCGAAGGGATCAGCCGTGCCTTGGCCTCCCTGACAGCTTGGCAGTGCCCCCCAGCCCCTGCTGGCCCTGCCCCCTTCCCAGGCACCCCAGGGGGTTGTTCAGGGAGTGCCACACTTTTCCTGACAGGGCCCTTCTGTGACCCTCTGATGCCTCAGGCCACCCATGGGTGGTGACTCACACCCAAACCCCAGCCCCACCCAACTGGGTTTGGCTCTAGGCTGCTCTGGACCCAGTGAGTCCCCTGTGAATCGCCCACCCACCAGCCTCACCCCTGCTCCTTATCCCTCAGTTCCCCCTCTGTGGCAGTCCTCTGCCCTCTCTCCTCCCGCCCCACCTCTGCAGGGCCGGCCGCCACAGTTCAGCACCACGGTTAAGAGCTTCTTCAGAGTCAGCTCTGAGCTGCTTCGCCTCCTCACTCTATGACCACGGAGACATGATTTTGGCTCCCTGGGCCTCAGTTTCCTCATCTGTGCAGTGGGGGTGCTGACAGCCCTGCCCTCGCTGGCACCCTGGCATGAGGATTAAATGAAGTGACATCTCATAACGTTCTCGGTGCAGCCCCAGCACATGGTGGGCTCAAAGAAGAGAGTGTGCGTACCGGGGGAGGGGATCAATGACGTCCGTAATTCAGAACACGTGGGGTCCGCTCTGTGCGTGGAGGATGCACACCTGCTGGGCCCAGCACAGGTGCCTGGATGTGAGGCTTTGGGAATGGAAGGCGTCAGGTGCTTCCCTGGGCCTCAGCTTGCCGGGTTTGCCTGGGGTCATGATGCTCCCATAACAGAGCTGGCAGGGGAGGTCCCCGGCTTGTCTCCCTGTACTTAGCAATGCACCCCCACTCCACTCTATCCTGCAGCTGAGACGGAGCAGTAGGGGCTGCCGTGGCAGAGCAAATGGGCAGCTTGGTGGGCAGAACCCGCCTTTGCCCCGTCCTTGTCCAGCTGGTGCCAGACCGTCTGCGGGAAGGAAGGCCTCTGGGCTGAGTTTCACCCCACCGCACCCCTCCAAGCTCTGAGGTGGGGTCAGGGGAGGCTGGCGACGGAGCGGGCCTCTGGGATCAAAGTGTCCAGGGCTGTTTCTCTTGTGCCTGCGCCAGCTCTGTGCTCGCCCTGGGCTCTGAGGTGGGAGGGCGAGCCGGGACACTGTGACTGGAGGCTGGAATTAGGACTTGGGCGGGGGGTACCAGGCTCCGGGAAGCGCTGGACTCTGCTTAGAAATTACTCTCGTAGTGGAAACAGCAGCCGGGGGTTCCTCCAGACGCAGGAGGGAAGAGGCCTCCCATGGACGGACTTGGGTGTCTGGAAGACTTGACCTCCCCCATCTCCCCTGCCTCACAGCAGCGGCCTCCTGTCTCTCGGAGTCTCCGTTTCCTTACTTGGAGAATGAGGACAAGGCCCCTACCTATTGCTCTGAAGAGGCTGTCTTGGCCTCTAAGGTACCGGGATGGCTGCTGGCACAGAACGCATGCCCAGTACAAGGGGGTCCTCCCCTGCCCGCCCCCAGCTGGGGTGTCCCTGGACATCCATGGCCAACCCTGGGGCAACTCTGCCAAGGAGATGACCACAGACCCAGGCTGGCCACGCCAGGGGACTGGGAGCTGGACGTTCTCTGCTGCCCAGGCCACAGGGGGTACTCAGCCAGGGACCCTGGAATGTGGAGGTTCCTCCCTTCTTCCCTGCTCCTGCCCTGCCAAAGGGATGGAGCCTCCTGAAATAACCAGATCTGGTTAGCGAGGCTAATTTTAAAAGCCACTCTGGCTGCCCCATAGGCCCTTCTGGGAAGCCATGAATGTCCCTGTGTTTGCCCCTGGGAGGCAGGGCAAGGGGAGAGCCCCAGGGCTGAGGCCGGCCTCTGAATGGACTCCCACCCCTGCCTCTCAGGGCCGGCCAGTCTGGAGCCCAATGTTGGGGCTCAGGGGCCCCACCTCTCCTCCTGCCCAGTCCACTCAGGCAAATCCCAGTGGGCTTTCAGGACCCTTCACCCCCTTCACTGGTCTCCCAAAGCAGCTCTGGGCAGGGGCCCCGAAGCTCTCTGTCTGTCTCCCTCTGGGCTGTCCCCCCTCTGTCTCCAGTGCTCGGTCTCTGTGTCTCTTTATCTCTGAGTCTCTGCCTCTGTCTGTCTCTGACACTCGTGGTCTCTCTCTGCAGCTGTGGCTCTCTCCCCATCTCTCCCTGGACCCATCACGCAGGAGGTGGGACACAGTGCTTCTAAGGGTCCATGCGCTGGGCTCTGTGCACCGGGTGGTGGGTGGCTGTGTCCACCTAGGAGCTGGGGTTTCAGGTGCGGCCCAGCGAGGGAGGGAACCAGTCCTGGGGACCAACAGGAGCTATAACTGGGCAGGCAGGAGCCAAGTCCAGACACGACCTGGGCCATCTGGCCAGGCCCACTTCCAGCAGGAGGAAAGAGCTCCAGGTCTAGGGTTGCCAGATTTAGCAAATAGAAACCCACGGTGCCCAGTTAAATTTGAATTTCAGATAAACAAGGAAGAATTTTTAGTTTAAGTATACCTTGTGCGATATTTGGGACATACTTATACTAAAAAATTATTATTTGTTTGTCTGAGATTCAAATTTAACTGAGCGTCCTGTATTTTATCTGGCAGCCCTCTCCAGGGAGGCTCTTGGAGTGAAGGGGGAGGTTTCTCAGGAAAGGCAGGTTGCATAGGCCAGTCTTATGGCAGTGTCAGCCATGCTCTGGAGAAATCCCAGTCTGATGAGCGAGGCACAGCTTCAGACCACAAGGAGTTGGCGTGGGGACAGTCCTCAGGAACGTGGTGGGGAGGCACATGACACACAAAGTCTTCTTAGTGGAACCAGAGACATCAGAAGGAAGCGTCTGTGTGTGCACTAATGGCTGAGCCCAGCACCTTGCACACAGTAGGGGCTCCATAAATATTTGCTGAATGAAGAATCTGGGGAATGGAGGGGGATGTGTGGCCAGCAGGGGGCTCTAGCACCCTACTGCCCAAGCCCTTAGGAACCAAGTGTGCGCCACCCCCAACCTGGGGACTCCCTAGTATGAGCTGCAAAGGGGACAGGAGGAAGTGGGTGAAGAGAGGAGGTCAGCTTTTCCCCTATTTTGGTCCCTCCCCAGACCCCAGTTCTGTGTGGGAATTCCGCCCTGGGCAAGGGTGCAGGTGGCGGTGGGGACTAGGACAGGTGATCTACCCTTGTGGCATTTGGGGGATGGCTGGGACGAAGGTGGCAGGTGACAGGCCAGAGAGGCACTGCTCAGTGGCACTGCTGTTTCTCAGGGGTCTCCCGTGTGCAGTGCCCTGTGCCCTAGCAGGCCGTTGGACGAGCCAGGGGTTCCCTGGAACCCGGGAAGTGAGGGGTCCTTGTTTCTGGGCAGGCGAGACTTGGGCCTTTATCTGTGGCCCATTAATCTCAGGGGTCTCCCTGAAGGCAGGGGGCAACTAGGGAGAGACCTGTGGCCCTTTCGTGCCTCCCCAGGGGCAGAATTACTTAAACAGCCTTTTTATTCGTTCATTCATCCATTCACTTGCTAACAGGCTCGCTTACTCACTCGTTGCCATTCACTGAGATGACCCCCTAACCGCCCCCCAAACTGCGCCCCCTGCTCAGGATCTCAGCAGCTTGTCCAATTCCAGCAGGAACACACCACTGGCTCCTGGCGTGACGCTGGGCAAGTCATTGACCCTTCGGAGCCTTGGTTTCCCAAGCCCTGCCATGTGGCTACACTAGCAGCTCCCTGGCAGGATTGCGAGAATGCGCGAGATGATGCCTGCCCCTGGGGAGCACTTCCAAAGGGAGGCACGGCTGCTGCTGGCACCGTTATCTTTATTATTATTAATCATTTCAAGGCCCCCATGGGTTGGGCAGGGAGCAGTCGCCTGGCTCCATGACCAGGTCACGCCGAGGTCGTTCTGGGAAGCGCCTGCTTCCTTCCTCCTGGGGAGTCAATCATCTCAGTCCCCAGCCCTCCTTTTCAAGGGGTGTCAACGTCTTGGCTTCTGGATGCGGCACGAAATCCTTTAGAGAAAAGTGAGAGGTGGGGATGGAGCCTCAAGCCTCGCCCCCTCTTCACCTGCAGTGCGAATTCCGGGCCTTGATTTCCCCAGTCACGCAGCCGGGGGCTGGGCATCCTGCCAGACCCCAGAAGGGGCCTCTCCATGTGTCATCCTGTTAGAAACGGTTTAGCTTCGAGCCTGTAATCACATCTACCCGGGGAGGAACTAACACAGCGTTTCTTTCAATTGGGCTCTAATTGCGGCTTTTAGTGGAGTCACATGCACCCCATCCCCCAGCCGGTCTGAATTAGGGCGGCTGTCCCAGCCTGCCCTGCCAGGTCCAGGAATCCCCCAGGATTGCTGTGGCTCCCACTGAGCCAGCGGTGGATGAGTCCAGGGCTGCTGTTTCTCAGGAGCCTCCCACGTGCAGTGCCCTGTGCTGCGCGCTTCCGTCCAGGGAACTCCGTGTCATTTCACCTCCTGGGGATCAGGCCCTTCCGGGACCTCCTCACCGCCAGGCCTCCATTCTATTCACCCAGAAGTGGGGAGCCAGGCCTGGAGAGTGGGGTGTTGGCGGGCAAGGCCAGAGGCAGTGCCCCTCCTTGGGGGCGTGGTGGGGGAGCCTGTGGTTTCCCTGTTTGTTCTGGAGATCCCAGCCGCTTCCCCAAGGAGACAGCTGGCGGTTCCCAGGCCACAGCCCCTCAGGCGGGGCCAGACCATGGCTGGCCAGCCTGGGAGTAATGCCCGCCAGCCACCCGGGCTCCGCCAGGCCTTGGCGCTGGGTGGTCTGGGCAGGGGCCAGGGGGGGCCTTGGTCCTGGCCACAGGGCAGGAACCATGACCAGAGCCAGGCATGGGGTTGCCCTGCCAGGGACCTAGAGGGGTCTTGAAGGCCAGGGTGGGGCCGGACCAGGGGCAGAGGCTGGCATGGGCAAACACTGCCTTGGGGGAGACCCAGGAGGGGAAGACTGCAGGCCCCAGTTCCATCTATGGGAGGACCTCAAGAGAGACACTCACCCCCTTCAGGAATGCCCCAGTTGGAAGGTTTCACCCCAGCCATTGAGTTGGCTCAGACAGGAGTCCAGCTTAGGGGCTGGCAGAAGAGTCAGGGTTGGCAGACAGAAGACCTAGACCCCAGCCCTGCCTTCCTTCAGACCTCAGTTTCCCCATCTGTACAATGGGCAGGGGACAGGACCTCATGCTTGACATGGGCTCTTCCAGCTGACCAGGCTGTGGATGGGAGGTGGGCAGCCCAGGCTGGAAGGATCTCAGTCATTCCCAAATTCATTCTCAGGGACTTGTCTTTTTATTTATTATTTGTTTTTGAGACAGTGTCCCGCTCTGTCACCAAGACCGGTGCACAGTGGTGTGATCATAGCCCACTGCAGCCTTCAACTCCTGGGCACGCTCTTCCCATCTCATGTCGACACCCGGGACTGCAGGCACGCAACACCACACCCAGCTCATTTTTCATTTGTAACTTCTTGTAGAAATGGGGCCTCATTTTGTTGCTGAGGCTAGTCTCGAACTCCTGGGCTCAAGTGATCCTCCTGCTTCAGCCTCCCAAGGTGCTGGGATTACAGGCATGAACCACTGCATCTGGCCTGACCAACAGGATTTTGATTAGGATTACATTCACTTTATTTCTTTATTTTGGTTTTATTTGTGTTTTCTTTATTTGTGTTTTCCTGAGGGGCTTCTCCTTGCCCCATCCCTGGGTCCTGCAGCACCCCCTGTACCTTGGACAAAGCCCTCTCTGTTCCCAGCTGGCTGGGGTGAACGCCTCCTGCAGTGGAAAGAGCCCCTGTGGGTTTCAGAGCCTAGCAGACCCCAGTTCAAATCCTGACCACTGGCTTTCTGTGACCTTGGGCAAGTCACTTGCTCTCTCCAGCCCATAACTATAAATACCATCCTGACCCTCATCTTTCTATTTCCTCCCTCGAACTCTATACTCTTTTCCTCCTACCTACCCAGCGTCTCTACTCCAAGGTCCAATGGGCACCTCCAGCCCAATGTGATCCAAACCCAACTGTCTATTTTCTCTCCACACCTGGTTCCCCATATCCGTAAACAGCACCTCCATCAACCCAGGTGCCCAGCCCCGATTCCCCTGTTCCCTCCCCTCCCAACGTGCAGTCCACCAGGGAGCTCTGCTGGCCCTCCCTCCCAGCTTGTCTGGAACCAGCTCCTTCCCGCCACCACCACACTTAGCCTGGTCCAAGCCACCACCACCTCCAACCCAGACAGAGAAAGCTCCAGACTGTGCTCTGGCCTCAGCTCCCGGAGCTCCCTGGCCTCCTCTGCTCCGCAGCCACTCAAGTGATCAAAGCACAAGCTGGTCACTTGTTTCCCCTGCTTCTAACCCTGCAGTGACTTCCCCGCTGCGGCCAGAAGAAAATGCCAGCTCCTTTCTTGCCATACCCCTTCATGCAGCCTCTGTCCCACTCATGGATCCCCGTTTCTCTGGGTTCCAGCAACATCACCTTGTTTCTGTTCCTTATTTCCACCCCTGTTGTTTGCACTTCATCTGTTGCCTGCCTGGAGCAGTTGTTCCTCCAGGTCTTTGCAAGGCATTGTCCGTGCAAATGTCACTCCCTCAGACAGGCCTTCCCTCACCACCAGCTAGAGCAGTGCCCCAGTCACTCTCTGGCTCTTGGTTTTCCTATCTGTAAAATGGGGCCGGCACCGGTGTTGTTAAGAGGGTGGGAAGAGACTATTGGGATTGGGGGCTGAAGTGCCAGAATCAGACAGGCGCTGGGTACCTGCGAGTCCCTCCTTCTCACTGGCCAGACCCAGGGTCAGAAGGCCGTGAGAACGCCTTGCTGGAGATGGAAGCTGGGCTCCTTTGCCCATTTTGCTGTGCGGCTGCAACTTGCTGTCTGACCCTTCCTGGGCCGCCTTCCTCCTTGGACCGTAGAAGCCCATTCCAGGCTGAGTTTTGTCTAGGAACCTGTGGAAAGAGGCCTTTGCCCCAGGAGACTCTTCGACAATGGAGGGCTCAGAGCACAAAGGGCCCATCTGGCACCTGTCACAACCTGAGAGGAGGCAGCAGCTACCCAGGCCTTGGCCCAGGACACTGGGAGGCAAAGAGGGGCAATGATCACATCTCAAAACCTCTAGACCCTGCCCCAGGCCCCTCCTCTCACCCTGACCCAGCACTCTGCCCTTTCACTGCCATTTTTCCCCAACCAGGTGACCTGAGTGGGCTGGAGGCCGATGACAGTCCCGCAGGCAGCGTGGTCAAGCCCGGGCTGACTTGGGGATCCGGAAACCCTGGAGCTGCCCTAGCATGGGTGGGTGGAGGCTGCTGGGCACTCCCCACAGGTCAAGGGCACAGCCATAGGTGCCCTGTTTACAGGCCAGGAGGACAGGATTCCCAGCCACTGAACCCCCACCTCCACCGCCACCCCCACCACCTGAAACCTTGCAGTGAGATTCCTGAGTCCTCCTCATTACTCCCCACCCATGGCCTCTGAGCCTTCCCTGCACCCTGCCTGCCCATACCACAGCACATGGGAGGCTGCGGCTTCAAGATCAAGGAGTCCACAGATGAGGGCACTGGACTCCAGCCAGCGGGTGGCAGTGACTAGCCAGGCTCCGACCCTAGGAGCAGAGAATGGGCACGTGGTGACTCACCCCTAGACGCTGGGCCTCCTCTCCGCCTGCAGTCACAGCACAGGAAACTGAGACTCCGGGAGGAGACGCGACGTGGGCGCAACTGGGAATGGGGAAAGCCCGTCCTGAAGTACAGCCCTGCCTGACGCCAGGGGATGCAATGGGGTGATTAAAATCCTGTACTCTGGAGCCGCATTGCGTGGCTAGAGTCCTGGCTCCGGCCCTTGTTAGTGCTGTGACTTCCGATAAGTTTAATCATTTCTGCTTCTGTTTCTTCATCTGTAAAATGGGGGTAATCATAGTCCCTGCCCTCCAGGGGTGGTTGCGGGGAAGATGAGCTAATGTGTGCTGTGAAAAACGTAAGAACAGCGCCTGGGCAGCAGGGAACACCGTAGAAATGTCCACTCTTGTGCCCGCGGCTTTGTTCCCACCACCTCAGTGATTCTAAGCCTCGGTTCCAGTGGCAGGAGGGAGAGGTGACACTGGAGGACCGGGTCCGGCCCGTCCCCTGCTTGGCTGGGGACGCCACGTGTGCCCGCCCCATCTCAAGGTTCACAGACTGCTGAGAAGCCAGAAAAGGGCCTGGCGCTGTGATCAAGGCAGAGTCCCCGCAAGGCTCAGAGGAAGCCACACAGGCACTCGGGAGCCCAAATCCTCCTCTGAGAACTTAATCCCCACCCGCCTTCCCCCGAGATGGGCTCTGGCTGGATCCTGCTGGGAGGTCTTCGGTTCAGCCACAGGGTTAATTACAAACGCTGCTGTCTCATCACCCCCCATGGTCGCTTCTGGGCTTCTGGGGGGCCCAGGGAGCCCACGGTTCTGTGGCTCGTGGGGCTGGGGTTGTTTTCCTTGGAGAGATTAGAGCCCCAGAGACAAGGAGAAGAACACGGGCTGGGAGCTAAGGAGTCCTGGGTTCAACTTGCAGCTGTCACCTACAAGCCACGGGCCCAGGAGCAGGTCACTATATCCTGCCGAACCTCGATTTTCCCATCTGTGAAATGGAGGGTGCCCACTTCACAGGATGGGCAGATGTAGAACATGTAACCCCAAGGCAACAACTTCACTGCCAGGTCTCAGCACTCAGTAGGGTATGTGGCACACAGTAGGCACCTTACTGCCTCCTGCTCTCCATCCCAGAGCGTTTGATTTGCTCATAATCCTTCTATTCACCTGCTGGGCTGGCTTCCTTCTTGATAAACAGGAGCTGGGATTCACAGGGCCAAATTTGGGGCTTGTCCCTCCCCTCTCCATTTCCACAGCTCCAGTTTCTGCTGCCTGGTCTATTATAGCAGTCTCTGGGTGGGTCTCCTGGCCTCCAGTTTCTCTGCTTGATGCACCCTTGAAACTGATGGCCAGGATGATATTTATTTATTTGAGGCAGAGTCTCTCTCTCTGTCACCCAGGCTGGAGTGCAGTGGCGTGATCTTGGCTCACTGCTAGCTCCGCCTCCCGGATTCAAGCAATTCTCCTGCCTCAGCCTCCCATACCTGGCTAATTTTTGTATTTTTAATAGAGACAGTGTTTCACCATGGTGGCCAGGCTGGTCTTGAACTCCTGACCTCAGGTGATCCACCCACCTCAGCCTCCCAAAGTGCTGGAATTACAGGCATGAGCCCAACCAGGATGATCTTTCAAAAACAATGCTGACTCCCTAGCTCCAGAGCCTTCCATGCCTCCCCAGGGTCTTCACGGTCAACCCCAGCTTCTCCAAATGGCATTTGAGGCCCTTCTGCCCACCTCTCCCCACAGCATTTCCCTCTGAATTACCCTCAGTATCCTCACTCCCTGGGTCCTCGTCCCTTTGTTAAGCCTCAGCTTACGGCCGGGCGCGGTGGCTCAAGCCTGTAATCCCAGCACTTTGGGAGGCCGAGACGGGCGGATCACGAGGTCAGGAGATCGAGACCATCCTGGCTAACACGGTGAAACCCCGTCTCTACTAAAAAATACAAAAAACTAGCCGGGCGAGGTGGCGGGCGCCTGTAGTCCCAGCTACTTGGGAGGCTGAGGCAGGAGAATGGCGTAAACCCGGGAGGCGGAGCTTGCAGTGAGCTGAGATCCGGCCACTGTACTCCAGCTCGGGTGACAGAGCGAGACTCCGTCTCAAAAAAAAAAAAAAAAAGAAAAAGAAAAAAAAAAAAGCCTCAGCTTACTCACTGCCCTCTGTGCCCTGTGCACCTGCCCCCACCATGTTCCCTTCCTGTCCCCACAGCTCCTGGCTTCGCCACACACTGGGGTGGTCTCCGTAAGTCTCTGTCATGAGATATGAACTTGAGGACAGCCTTGGACTTGTCCACTGTTTATTCCCTGGGCAAGACTGCGGCACAGGGTGTGGTACTCAATAAGGCAGGGGCCACAGCCTGGTCTCTACCATGACCAGACAGGTGACTTACATCTGAAGGCCCAGCGTCAGAATACAGGACACACTGGGGGCTGTGGCATCCAGAAGAGCACAGTCCCCTGACAGGCTTGTCGCTCAGCTCCAACTGACGGTTGCCCTGCAGAAATGTGGGGTCCGCTGCTAGCTGGATCACCCTTTTTTTAAAGCCAGAATCCCAGATCTTATAGAGAATTTCCCAATTTTATTTTATTTTATTTTTTTGAGACAGGGTTACACTCTGTCACCTAGCCTGGAGTACAGTGGCGTGATCTTGGCTCACTGCAACCTTCTCCTCCTGGCCTCAAGCTTTCCTCCCACCTCAGTCTCCTGAGTACAGGAACTACAGGCTTGCACCACCATGCCCAGCTCATTGTTTATTTTTGGGTAGAGACAGGGTCTCACTATGTTACCAGGCTGGTCTCCAACTCCTAGGCTCAAGCAATCCACCTGCCTGGGCCTCCTAAAGTGCTGGGATTACAGGTGTGAGCCACCGTGCCTGGCCCCCAATGTTTTAAAACATGGCACCCGTGCTCAGCAATGGCTGGGGAGTGTGTGAGTCGGAGGATGTCTCCAGCCTGAGCCAAGTTGACCATCCCAGCCTCCCACACCTCTTCCTTCCTACAGAGCAGAGGTTTTCAACTGATGTGGGGGTGATTCTGCCCCCAGGATGAGAACCTGCTGTGTTGGTGTTGGTGGCAGCAGTTGCCCAAGTGAAGTCGGCATTTCCTAGCCTTCCTCGCATCTGGGAAGGATCACAGGACCGGTTCTTGCCAATGCACTAAGGGTGGAAGTGATGTGTGTCACTTCCAGGATGAAGTAGTTAAAAAGCAGGTGTGGTTCCCACCATCAAGGTGCTGGCCAGATAGGAAGGATATCCAGAACTTACAGAGGGTGGCAGAGCCACCCCTGGAAAGATCCTGCGTCCCAGCCACCTGAGCAGGGGCGCTGATATTGGAGGTAAGAATACATCCTCAGGTGTCAAGTAACTGAGTTTTCTGAATTTACCTTTAACAGAAGGCAGGGTTATCTCAGTGAATACAAGAGGGCGTGTCGGCTCATCTTTGTTCTTCCCCTGGGAGAAGGCATCTGAGGGCAGCAGAAACCCCCGTGCTGTGGGCCTTAGGGTCTAGGTCCACGGCCACAGGCCCTAGTTGTGAATAGAGCTGGGACCTATGCCTGAACCCCGGCTCCAATTAGGACTCAGGGCCCATAATAGTTCAAATATAAGGTGATGAGTGACCCAGGGCCCAGCCTGAGCGTGGGGAGATGCTGAAGCCATGGGTGCCTGAGCACCTCAGTGACCGCTTCTTGAAGGACACATCATCCCACAGCCGGGAGTGTGGGCAGGAAGAGCTCCTGGCTCCTAATGGGGTCCTAAGTCCTCACTACGTGCTAGGCATCACTAGACACAGGGCGTCAGAGAAGCTGAATCCCTTGCCCAAGTTCGTAGAACTGAGAAAGTGATGGAGCAGAGATGTGGACCCCTATCTCTCTGACTCACAGTTCGTGCTTTCTACCCCAGCAGTGTATCCCAAAGTTCAACAGAAGCTGTTGGTTTGTGTCCTGTGAGCAGTTGATGTTCCAGCACCAGGCCTGGGGGCTTTCTGTCAGCCCTTCATGGGGAAGGTCAGAAGTGCCAGTGTTAATTTCCTCAGGAGCAGCCCTCGGCCAATGAGAGGTGAGAGTTGGAGAATAAATACCCCTGCTCCCTCGCCCCTTGGGTGAGATATCTCTGAAGTGTCGCTCCTACACTGTCTCCCAGAGGTCCTTCGTGGGGTTGAGACCTGGCCAGCCTCAGTGGCAACCTGTTTAAAAACACACCTTTCTCAACATCCTTCCCTTTCCTGTCTTGCTTCCTCATTCCCTGATTGGTGCTGCTTTCTGGGTTCTTCTTATAAACAAACTACTTGTGCTGATTCCTGTCGCAGGTTCTGTCTCCGTGGAAACCCAACGCAAGATAATAAAGTATGGTTTGTCAGACAACCCACAGGGAGAAAATCTTCACAATCTATACATCCAATAAAGGACAAATATACAGAATCTACAAGGAACTCAAACAAATTAGAAACAACAACAACAAAAAGGCCAGGTGTGGTGGCTCACACCCAGCACTTTGGGAGGCCGGTGGGCAGATCAGGTCAGGAGATCAAGATCATCCTGGCTAATACGGTGAAATCCCATCTCTACTAAAAATACAAAAACTTAGCTGGGTGTGGTGGTGGGCGCCTATAGTCTCAGCTACTCAGGAGGCTGAGGCAGGAGAATGGCGTGAACCCGGGAGGCAGAGCTTGCAGTGAGCCGAGATCGTGTCACTGCACTCCAGCCTGGGCGACGGAGCAAGACTCTGTCTCAAAAAAAAAAAAAAATTCCTGTCAAAAAGTGGGCTAAGAACATGAATAGACAATTCTTAAAAGAAGATATACAAATGGCTAACAGACATATGAAAAAATGCTCAACATCACTAATGATCAGGGAAATGCAAATTAAGGTGGTATCACAATGCAATACCACCTTACTCCTGCAAGAATGGTCATAATCAAAAAATCAAAAAATAATAGATGTTGTCATGGATGCAGTGAAAAAGGAACACTTCTACACTGCTGTTGGGAATGTAAACTAGTACAACCACTACGGAAAACAGTGTGGAGAGTCCTTAAAGAACTAAAAGTAGAACTACCATTTGATCCAGCAATCCTGCTACTGGGTGTCTACCCAGAGGAAAAGAAGTCCTTCAACAGAAAAGATTCTTGCACATGCATGTTTATGGCGGCACAATTCGCAATTACAAAAATATGGAACCAGTCCAAATCTCCATCAATCAACAAGTGGATAAAGAAACTGTGGTGTATGTGTATATGTGTATATATGTATATGTATATGTATATGTGTATATATATATGAATATGATGGAATACTACTCATTCAGAAGGAATGAATTAATAGCATTTGCAGCAATGGGATTGGAGACTACTCTTGTGAGTGAAGTAACTCAGGAATGGAAAACCAAACGTCATACATTCTCACTCATAAGTGGGAGCTAAGCTGTGAGGATGCAAAGGCATAGGAATGATAGGATGGACTTTGGGGACTCTGGGGGAAAGGGTGGGAAGGGGGTGAGGGATAAAAGGTTACAAATTGGATTCAGTGTATACTGCTTAGGTGATGGATACACCAAAATCTCACAACTCACCACTAAAGAACTTACTAATGTAACCAAACACCACCTGTTCCCCAAAAACCTATGGAAATAAAAACAAAACAAAACAAAGTATGGTTTGCACACCCCCGAGACATTAAATTGACTTCAGGTGGTACTGGGAACACTTAAAAATTGACTGCTTAGGCCGGGCGCGGTGGCTCAAGCCTGTAATCCCAGCACTTTGGGAGGCCGAGACAGGCGGATCACGAGGTCAGGAGATCGAGACCATCCTGGCTAACACCGTGAAACCCCGTCTCTACTAAAATACAAAAAACTAGCCGGGCGAGGTGGCGGGCGCCTGTAGTCCCAGCTACTCGGGAGGCTGAGGCAGGAGAATGGCGTAAACCCGGGAGGCGGAGCTTGCAGTGAGCTGAGATCCGGCCACTGCACTCCAGCCCGGGCTACAGAGCAAGACTCCGTCTCAAAAAAAAAAAAAAAAAATTGACTGCTTAAATGTGAATTCAAAGGAGTGTTTGGGAAATAATAGTATGGACATGGCAACAATTGTGAAGGTGGTGTGAAAATAACACCTGGAAAATGCTGCATTGTACAATTCCAGATGAGGCGTCTCCCCTTGGTCCTGGCCAGAATGTATGCATACAGTTTATTTTCTTTTTCTCTGTATTATTTTTTGAGACAGGGTCTCACTCTGTTGCCCAGGCTGGAGTGCAGTGGCACGATCTCGACTCATTGCGACCCCTGCCTCCCAGACTCAAGTGATCCTCCCGCTCAGTCGCTAAGTAGCTGGGAATACAGGTGCCTGCCACCATGCCCCCATAATTATTGCATTTTTTATGAAGATGGGTTTTGCCTTGTTGCTCAGGCTGGTCTCAAACTCTTGGGCTCAAGGGATCCTCCGGCCTCAGCCTCCCAAAATATTTTGATTACAGGTGTGAACCACCACTCCTGGCAGTTTATTTTCTTTTCTTTTTTTTTTTTTTTTTGAGACGGAGTCTCGCTGTGCCGTACAGTGGCCGGATCTCAGCTCACTGCAAGCTCCGCCTCCCGGGTTTACGCCATTCTCCTGCCTCAGCCTCCCGAGTAGCTGGGACTACAGGTGCCCGCCACCTCGCCCGGCTAGTTTTTTGTATTTTTAGTAGAGACAGGGTTTCACCATGTTAGCCAGGATGGTCTCAATCTTTTGACCTCGTGATCTGCCCGCCTCAGCCTCCCAAAGTGCTGGGATTACAGGCTTGAGCCACCGTGCCTGGCCTATTTTCTTTTTAACTAGAGATAAGGTCTTGCTCCTTCACCCAGCCTGCAGTGCAGTGGCATGATCACAGCTCACTGCAACCTCTAACTCCTGGGCTCTAGTGATCCTCCCACCTCAGCCTCCCAAGTAGCTAGACTACAGGCGTGTGTCACCTGGCTAATTTTTTTATTTTTTTGTAGAGACAGGGTCTTGCGATGTTGCTCAAGTTGGTCTTGAACTCCTGCCCTCAAGCAATCCTCCAACCTCAGCCTTTTGAAGTGCTGGGATTACAGGTATGCACCATTGTGCCTGGCCTATAGTTTCATCTTTTATCCCAGCATCAGCTTGGCTGTGCTTCCCTTTTTTTGTCAGGACTGCTAGGAAGCTCAGAGACAAATCTGCTTAGTTTGCATTTTCAATCCTGAAGAAGTCCACTTCTGACATACGGTTTCTCATCTTCCTGAGTTTATATTTAACTGGTGTATGTCATGAGTTTATATTTAACTGGTGTATGGGCAATCACCTCACTTCCCGAACCCTCAGGGTCCTCACCTATACATGTGGATGATGGGGACCTATTTCCTAATGAGGATCAAATGCAATGAATCCACACAGAGCATCAAGCACAGACCCGGCATGTTGTAAATGATCAGTGTTAATAGTCATGATTGTCATCCTTATTAAAGGAATTTTCATTTCAATGAAGCAAGAGGAGCAAACTTGGACAAGTCTGTATCCCCACAAGGTCAGCTGCAGTCCTGAGTCTAGTACCAAGGTGTGAATATCAGAAATGGAAAGAACACAGTTGCTAAGCTAGGCTGACGCTCTGTGAGGGCAAGGAGTCCTCTGTCTGTTCAGCCTTCTGTCTGTCATGTTCACCACCAAATTCTTTTTTTTTTTTTTTTTTCTGAGACCGAGTTTTACTCTTGTTGCCCAGGCTGGAGTACAATGGCGCGATCTCGGCTCAAGCAACCTCCGCCTCCTGGGTTTAAGCAATTCTCCCGCCTAAGCCTCCCAAGTAGCTGGGATTACAGGCATGTGCCACCGCGCCCTCCTAATTTTGTATTTTTAGTAGAGATGGAGTTTCTCCATGTTGCCCAGTCTGGTCTTGAACTCCCGACCTCAGATGATCCACCTGCCTCAGCCTCCCAAAGTGCTGGGATTACAGGTGTGAGCCACCGTGCCCGACCAACAATTCTTAAGACCTAATACCATGCCTAGCACGTAGTCAGTATTGTTGAATGAATGACATGGGACAAGGTATGTAGCGCTGTTTGTGGGTGTCATGCAGCCGGGCTGCCACTGCGCCCCTGAAGTCCTCCTTGCTGTGGGTTTCTGGGCACACAGACACTCCTCTTTTTTTTTTTTTTTTTTGAAACGGAGTCTTGCTGTGTCGCCCAGGCTGGAGTGCAGTGGTGCTGTCTTGGCTCACTACAACCTCTGCCTCTTGGGTTCAAGCGATTCTCCTGCCTCAGCCTCTGGAGTAGCTGGGACTACAGGCGCGCATGCCACCACGCCCAGTTTCTGTATTTTTTTGTAGAGACAGGGTTTCACCACATTGGCCAGGATGGTCTTGAACTGCTGACCTCAAATGATCCGCCTGCCTCCGCCTCCCAAAGTGCTGGAATTACAGGTGTGAGCCACCGCGCCCAGCCGGCCTCCTCGTTAATCCTCACAGCAACCCAGAAGTGGGTTGTCTCCCATTTCACAGACAAGAAAACTGAGACACAAAGCAATGTGTCCAAAGTGGCATAGGTAGGGAGTGTGAAACCCCCAGGACAGCAGAAGGCCTTTCCACCCTGTCCAACCCACCTGTACCCTGGGCCCTGAGGCCATTTCTTCCCAGAGAAATAAGCTTCTTTCAGTCTTTTTCTCACCGACCACAAAGACTCAGCTCTGTCCTCAGAAATATTTGGAAAGTTTTATTTAAATGTTTTGTGTTCCCTTTTAACCACCACCAAAAAGAGAAAAAAAATTTTTTTTGCCGTTCCAAATGGGAGAATCGCTTCAGAGAGGAGCTGGCATGCGTGTTCAGAGCCCAGGAGTGTGAGCCCTGCCAGGTGGCTCTTCCCAGCCTGGGCCACGCCGGGTAGGATGGCCACCCAGGCACCAGCTTCCTGGGACCCCAGTGGCCTTGGAGTGAGTGAGCGAGGCCTTATCCTGAGGAGAAAGACCTCATCTCCCCTGAAGAAGGGCTGGGCCTGAGGACAGGGACATGAGCATGGTAGGGCCTGGGGGGTTCTAGAGGGAAGGAGATGAGAGTGGGAGGGTCAGATCCGGAATGTTCCATGGAGGCTTCAGGGCCTCTGGGTCTGGAGAAATATGTTTGCTAGAAAAATAAGAGGCTTTGAGAATTTCTGCAGTCTGTGCTCTCTGCTTGCCCAAGAGAAATCTACCCTGTTGGCCAAAGGGCAGCGGGGAGGGAGCAAAGGCTGGAGGCCAGAAGTGGGTTTGGCCCTCGGGGAAGATTCCAGAGGGGAGCGAGGTGGGCGGCAGACTTTGGTTTCCTGGGTCCCCTTTCTCGCAGTTGCAGAGGCTGAGGAGGCCCCCACCTCCCTGCCCCTTGCGGGGTGGGCTGCCGGGCGGTGGGCAGTACTGGGGAGTGGGAAGTCGGCGTGTCACGGGCTCGTGGGTGCCCGGGCCCTGGGCCCTCAGAACAGGATGCTCAGGGGGAAGAGGGCCAGGGGGAGCAGCAGGGGTCCTGCAGCAAGGCTGCCTGCCGAGCTGGCAGGGGCACAGTGGTCGAGGTTGGCACCGATGCAGGCTGCGTACGCCATCACGTGGGGGATGTAGTTCTGCTCATGGACGCCGTGCAGCAGGTGTGCCATGGGGCCCTTGGAGAAGACGGCCACATCCTCCCCGCCGTGGGTCTCGTGGCGCAGGGGCACAGCAGACTGCGCCTGGTAGTTGTTGTGAGCTGTGGGCCAGGAGAAACGCCTGCTGAGAGCCTGCCAGGGGCCTGGCGCTGCGCACGCAGCTTTTCCATCCCCCTTCCAGGCTGGCTTGAATGCTCCCATTTCATAGAAGAGGAAAAGGAGGCTCAGTGTGGGAAAGTCATTTTGCCTAAGGCCACAGGATTTGAATCTGAGCCTGTTCTGACATAGGAGTCTGCATCCTCAACCCCCAACAGAGAAAGTTAACCTCATTGGGGCTGCTTGGATCAGCAGGGAGAGTTGAGAGGGAGACTCTTACCATTGCTGCATCTTTAGACCCCCTGGAACCACTGGGAGTATCAAGAACAAATGAAGGATATGGGATGGGATGAACTAACTGCAAAGTCTTGTATACTGGAATATTAAAGAGCCAAGAAAAATGAGTATAAAATATCGAGCACCTACTTCTGCCAGGCACTATGCTAAGTTCGTCAGACCCATTTGGTCCTTCAGACAACCTTCGAAGGTAGAAGAACCCTTTTAGAGAGGAAACGGCAGCAGAGAAAGGTGAAGTCACATGCCCAAAGTCTCAGAGCTGCTAGACTGTAGAAGGCAATTCAAACTGAGGTTGTTCTCACTCAAGTCCCAGTCATTCTGAGACCCCTGATCTTGACCACAAGCCGACAACCTATTCCCAAGCCCCTCCCCGAGGGGTGCCCTGTCCCCTCCCAGCCCTGGGTCCTGGAGGGTCTCACCATAGTCCACCATGGAGACATTCTCTCGTTCACCGCCCACCACCTTGTAGCCAGGCCCATTGCCATACAGGATGGCAGTGAAGGGCTTCTTGTCTGTGTCACTCAGCATGGGGGCCAGACCTGCACAGGGAGGGGGTGTTCAGGGGTCATGTTGGGGTACCAGGAGTACAGTCCCCAGCCCCCAGATTGGGCTTCTTGGTGGCTTGGTAACCCCTGGGATCTTCTCTGAAGGGCCCCACAATGCCTCCATGAAGCTACCTTATTACTTCCAACTAACCATTCCCCAGTTCCCATTGTACTCATGTCCCTCCCATTCATCTGTCCATCCATCATCTATCCATCATCCATCCATCATCCATCCATCATCCATCCATCCATCCATCCATCCATCCATCCATCCATCATCCATCATCCATCCATCCATCATCCATTCATCCATCAATCCATCCATCATCCATCCATCCATCATCCATTCATCCATCATCCATCTGTCATCCATCCATCCATCCGCCCATCCATTCATCCATCCATCATCCATCCATTCATCCATCCATCATCCATCCATCCATCATCCATCCATCCATCTATCCATCCATCCATCCATCCATCATCCAGCCATCATCCATCCATCATCCATCCATCCATCCATCCATCCTTCCTTCCTCCAGCCAGCCAGCCATCCCCTCTTCCATTCATCTACCCACGTTCTTGCCCAGCCATGTTCAATGTGGCCATCCATCCACCCACCTGCCTGTCCACCCGACCACCACTCAACTCACTCCCCCGCCTCACCCTGTATTTTCTCACCATCCCAGTCACTCTCCCTCCCCACCCAGTTGTCATCGAGTCCCTACCATGCTCTGGGCTTGCTGGCTCTCCCACCCACTCCTGCTCCCAAGTGGGTAGACAGGAGACCCCAGGAGTGTCCACCCCAAAGAAGGCCCACCTACCAAAGATAGAGTTGCCACGGGGGGTGTAGCCACCAAAGGTGAAGACGTGGGAATGGTCCGCGGTGACCACGGTCAGAGTGTCTTCCAAGGAGGTCATGCTGCCTGCCTGCCCGATGGCCCGGTCCATCTCTACCGCCTCGTGCAGGGCCTGCTTGGCTTTGCCTTCATGGTGCCCGTGGTCGATCCTGCCTCCTTGGGACACCAAGGCAAAGGCCTCGGGTAAGAGAGGAGGGGAGGAAGATCTGCTCCCCGGCCCCACGACACTGCTGCTGGGTTAACCTTTGTTAGCTAGGGAAGGACAGGAACCTTCACTGGACACCACTCTGTGCTAGCACCACCGCCTAGGCATTTCACGCAGTCATTCAACCTGATGGAGCCCAGAGAGGGACAGCCCTGGGGCCAAAGGCACACGCATGGGGGCTGCAAAGACCAGATGTGTAATCAGATCCACCAGGCCGGGAAGCTATGCTCCTCCCACCGCCCCTCCCAGCACTGTCTCTAGCTGCTTGAAGGAGGCACTGAAGCCTTTGGGAGGTAGTGAAGGGGGCATGCTGGAATCCCTACAACAAGCCAGGCATGACACACCCATGTTTCTTTTCCCCTGAACAGCAGTGCTGGGAGAGAGGAATATGATCAGTCCTATTTACAGATGGAGCAACTGAGGCCTAGCGTGGGGAGGCCCACGGTGGGATTTGCCGGGATGTGAATTCAGGTGTGACTCGTCCTAACCCCGTTTTTCATCTCTACCTCAAATCATCCCCTCTAAAAAGAAAGCATGGAGCTCCCAGAGGTGGCGAAAGTCCCCAGTGCCTGGGCAGTGCCTGTGGCAGGTTCCACAAAGCCCTGCCGAAACCTGAACCCCCGCTGCCTCCGCCCCCACCTCCCACCCCCGGGTGAGTGCAGGGGCCTGGCTGGAGGCTTGGCCCAGCAGCCGAGGGCTCTGTGACCTTAAAGGAACACCTCCCTCTCTAACAGGAGGGCGCTGCCTGGTGGACGCTCCCAGCTTGGAGGGTCCTGGGCGCCAGGCCGCCCTCTGTTCCCACCAGCCTGAGCCTCATGGCGGGCTGGCCGGCTGGCAGGGCGGGTCCTCCCTTTGTTGTGGCTCTGGGAGCAGCTGGCCTGGCCGGCCCATTCTGGCCTTGCTCACAAAGGGAACTGCTCCCGGGGGAGCCCGTGCTCGCCACCGCTGGTTTCTGGCTGGCTCCTCGGCGTCAGAGGCCTGTTCGGGGCCAGGCCGAGACCGCTGTGCTTGAGTGGGAACCCCGGGGTTTGGCAAGAAAGCAGCCAAGCTGGGCTGGCAGACACTCGCCTCTGGAAGGCGGAGGGGCTGAGCGTGTGTGTATGCGTGGGGAGCATATGTGCAAACATACTCGTGTGCGCATGTGCGTGTGTGTATACATACCGATGTCAGCAGGGCAACATGAGGAACTGCGGTGGGCAAGGGCTGTTAGCACTGGAAGGTTTCTGGAATCTTTATCACTTCCTCACACTTCCTATTGTTCCCGCCTTAACTATTGTGTAGCCATAAGACTAGTAATAGAAACACAGGGTTTATTCTTTACTGGGTCCCGTTCCAAGTACTTTATGTCTCTGAACACAGTGGAGATGAATCACTCTCCAGGAGACAGATGCTATTTTTGGCTTCACTTAACAGAAGCGCACAGGTAGAGGTCACACCGCCAGCAGATGGCAGCGCCAGGCCAAGAATTCAGGTCTGTCCGTAAGGCCCCTGGACGGCGCTCGAGGAGCCTGGGAATGTCGGCGCACAGCGTGGGAAAGCCGGAGCCTGCGGATTTGCCTTTCCGGGCAGTGAGGTTGAGGGGCTGCTTGCCCCTCCAGGGCCAGGTCTCCAAGAAAGACTACCAAAGGGGAGAAATCTGCCTCCTCTCCCAGGAAGCCTTCCTGGACTGGTGAACCTGACTTGCATCTCTATGCCCAAAGGAGAGCAGCTTGCTGGGCTGGGAGCGTCCACAGAGCCACCCGTCTCCTTCTGCAACCCATTTTCCTAAAGGGACCTCTCCCTTCACCCCCAAACCCAGTCAGTTCCCTTTAAGAACTGGACTTCTCCATCCCCTGACACCAGGGCCATGTTTCCAGCAGCCCCCTCTCAGCAAACCCGGGGTTCCTACCTTCCACCAGCAAGAAGAAGCCTTTGGGGTTCTTCCGCAGGATCTGGATGGCCACCACCACCATCTCGGAGAGTGACGGGTCCGTCACGTTGTTCCTGTTCAGCTCGTACTCCATGTCCCCCGGCTCAAAGAGACCTGAGGAGGACACCAGGAGGATGCGGATGCTGAGAGGCTGTGACCCTGCTAGGAGGACCCCAAGGAACTTGGGGTGTCTCAGGGGACGCAAGCTCCCCACAGCCAACTTGGGGGTAGAGTATGGTGGCTGGGAGGATCCTTATCTGGGTGATTTTTGTGGGCCCAGAATTGGGCCCCCAATTCCTTTTTTTTTTTTTTTTTTTTTGGAGACAGAGTCTCACTCTGTTGTCCAGGCTGGAGTGCAGTGGTGTGATCTCGGCTCAGGCTCACTGCAACTTCTGCCTCCTGGGTTCCAGTGATTCCCCTGCCTCAGCCTCCCGAGTAGCTGGGATTACAGACATGCATCACCACACCGGCTAATTTTTTTTTGTATTTTAAGTAGAGACAGGGTTTTACCATGTTGGCCAGGCTGGTCTCAAACCTGACCTCAGGTCATCCACCCTCCTCGGCCTCCCAAAGTGTTGGGATTACAGGAGTGAGCCTCCGTGCCCAGCCCCAATTCCTTTCATCTTCACTCCCACCACTATGGCGTGGCAGGATCGCCATGCGCATGTTACAGAGGAGGAGCACTGAGGCCCAGAGGTGTTCCATAACTTGCTATTGTCAGCTGCAAAGTGGCAGGTCTGGGGTTCAAATCCATCAGTCAGTCTGCCTCCAGCCTGCAGGGCTCAGCACACAGGACTGTGGCCCCAAGGCAGTGGGCCACAGCCTGGACTCGATGGGGCTGCTAGGGTGTGTGTGCATTTACATGTTGAGTTTGAAGGGCATGGTGGCCTGTGCAGCAAAACAGCAGAAGGTTTGGAATCATTGTCCCCCCTGCTCACTGGGCTCCGTTTTCTCACTTGTGACATAAGGAGAATGATCCGTTTCTTGCCCATGGCACAAAATTCCATGTGTCCTATGCTGGTGCTTCTGATTCTGGTGTCCTTCCAGAACATCCTGTCCTCTGTGAACGGGTACACAGCCAAACAATAGCTCCAGTGCATACAGCGTTTACTTTGTGCCACATGCTGTGAGCGCTTTGGAGCAGGCAAAAGCTAGCCTCCAAGATGGTGCCCAATAACCCCTGCCCCCTGGAATTCACGCGCTTGTGTGGTCTCCTCCCACACTAGCCTTTGTATGCAACTGAAACGACATTTCAGTGAAATGAAATGACATTTGTGTGATCTCCAAGGTTGGGGCATAAAATGCTGTAGCTTCTGTGTATACACTCTTGGATCTCTGTGGGAAGCCAGCCACCACGTGACGAGGACACTCAAGCTGCTCTACAGAGAGCCATGTGCCAAGGAACTGAGGCCTCCTGCTAACAGCCAAGACCAACTCGCCAGCCATGGGAGTGAACCGTCCGAGAAGGGCCAGCCCCAGTCAAGCCTTCAGATGACTACAACCTCATGGGAGACCCAGCTAAGCTGTCCCCAGATTCCTGACCCAAAGAAATTGAGTGAGGCAATAAATGTCTACTCTTGTTTTAAACTGTTAAGTTTTGTTTTGTGACAGGATCTCACTCTGTTGCCCAAACTGAAGTGCAGTAGCATGATCATAGCTCACTGCAGGCTCGAACTCTTGGGCTCAAGCAAGCCTCCCACCCTCAGCTTCCTGAACCACCACACCTGGTTTCTTTTCTCTTTCTTTCTTTCTCTCTCTCTCTTTCCCTCTCTCTCTCTCTTTCTTTCTTTCTCTTTCCTTTCTCTCTCTCTTTTTCTTTCTTTCCTTCCCTCCCTCCCTCCCTCCCTCCCTCCCTCCCTCCCTCCCTCCTTCCTTCCTTCCTTCCTTCCTCTTTCTTTCTTTCCTCTCTTTCTCTTTCTTTCTTTTAGATGGGGTCTTGCTCTGTCACCCAGGCTGGGGTGCAGTAGTGCAGTGGCATAATCACAACTCACTGCAGCCTCAACCTCCTGGGCTCAGGTGGATCCTCCTACCTCAGCCTCCTGAGTA
Source organism: Macaca thibetana thibetana (assembly GCF_024542745.1). Taxonomy (NCBI): domain Eukaryota; kingdom Metazoa; phylum Chordata; class Mammalia; order Primates; family Cercopithecidae; genus Macaca; species Macaca thibetana. The sequence continues at coordinate 20,464,366 of NC_065578.1, read as the reverse complement.
GCTGGGACTAAAGGTGTGCGCCACCACACCTGGCCAGTTTTAAAAAAAATTTTTGTAGAGTTGAGGTCTCGCTATGTTGCCCAGGCTGGTCTCAAACTCCTGGGCTCAAGTGATCAACCTTCCTTGGCCTCCCAAAGTGCTAGGATTACAGGTGTGAGCCATTGCACCTGGCCTAAGTTTTTGTTTGTTTTTTGTTTTGAGACAGAGTCTCGCTCTGTCACCCAGGCTGGAGCGCAGTGGTGCGATCTCGGCTCACTGCAAGCTCCGCGTCCCAGGTTCACACCATTCTCTTGCCTCAGCCTCCTGAGTAGCTGGGACTACAGGCACCTGCCACCACGCCAGGCTAATTTTTTGTAATTTTAGGAGAGATGGGGTTTCACCGTGTTAGCTAGGATGGTCTCGATCTCCTGACCTCGTGGATCTGCCCACCTCGGCCTCCCAAAGTGCTGGGATTACAGGCGTGAGCCACCGCGCCCGGCCTGCACCTGGCCTAAGTTTTGAGATAATTTGTTACACAGCAACAGATAACTTATATACAACACAAGTTCATGTCATGCTCATGACAACCCAGGGGTTGTCTCCAGCCCCGTCACTATCTCCATTTTATGGGAGAGTCACTATCCCTACTTTATAGAAGAGGAAACTGAGGCAGAGAGAGGAGAAATCACTTGCCCAAGGTCACACAGCTTAGAGGTGGTAGAGCTGGATTTGAACCCAGCACTCTGGCTCTAAGATCCATGAGCAAGACCAGCATGATGCACGGGTGCATGCACAGCCCGTGTGGTACTGGGTATGTGCCGTGTGAGCCAGGCAAGCAAGAGGCTGTGTGTATGTGTCTGGAGGACCCACCAGGTGCACAGCTCTGAGCCCATAACCTCTAATGACACCCAGGACGTGGAGCTGTGTTCCTTGGGAAATGTCTGCAGGAGATTTTGCAACCACTTGCTTGGCACTACAGGCAGCTGGAAAAGAAGACCCAGATAGCTGCGTAGTGGTGCTCAGGGCCTCATCCCACCAGACCTGAAGCTGCCCCTGTGCCCTCACCACCTGCTCCCCACTGCCTGGGGAGGAGGGCAATCATCAGGATGGGCAGAGATAACTTGGCTGGCTTCTGCCCTGTCCATGCACACAGTAGAGCTGACTCCAGGTCCCAGGCTCCGTAGCCCAGGAGCCGTTAAGTCCCAGTTCCCAGCCAGGGATCCAACCTGCCTGGGCCATACCCCTGTCGGCTGTGCCACATGCCGTGTGCCACTCCCCTCTTTGAGCTTCAGTTTCTTCTTGTGCCCAATGGGGCTAATCCCCCTGCACAGCCAGCAGATTTCAGGCCTAATTCCAGGAATCAGAACCCCCTTCCTTGCTTCTCCCAGGTCCTGGAGCCCAAGGGTGGAGGCCCCTAAGTGAGTGTCAGGCTGGGGCCTTGTCCCCAGGTGCTGGCCACACACAGCCTTGGCCACCAGGCTCCAAGCCATGCATCCTCCACTCCACTCCCTCCACTTACCCAATAGGTAGTCCACATTGTGGGGGTCAAGGGTCAGGAGTTCCGTGCGGTTCCAGATGAAGTGGGAGTGCTAGGAGGAAGGGCTGTGTCAGCACATGCCGGGAGCTAGGGAGAGTCGGAAGGACTGACCCCAGCAGCTATCGGAGTCTGAGGCCTTTACTTATTTCCTTCCTTCACTTAAAAATCCCTCCCTGAGGACCCACCATCCCTGACCTCAAGAAATGATGAATCAATAGCACATTATAATGTATAATGCAAGGAGATGAGAATTCTGATAGAGCCCAGGGAGGCCGTGAGCCCAGACACAGGACCAGGGAGGGCTTCCTGGTGGAGGTGATGTTCTAATGGGGCCCTGGAGGACAAGTGGGAATTTAACAGCCTGGGGTCAGGAAGGCTATCCCAGGAGGGAGGGATCACGGGGCAAAGAAGAGCCAGGCACAGGTCTCTAGAGGCCTTGAGGGCTGACAGGCCTGGGCTGTGTTTTCCAGAGGCTGTGGAGTGCCAGGGAGGAAGCAAAGCCCTAGTTCTGCTTTGGGGGCCCCATCTAGGACGGGAGATAAAGGTGGGGCTGTTTCCCCAGGAATAAAGTCCATGGAAAGAAGCCAGCCAGGCCAGGCCTGGAGAGGGCACCATGTTGGCCTGGACCAAGGGTCCCAGCACTGCCAAGGATCTGCTGTGTGCCCTTAGGACACCCCCTGCCTTCTCTTGGCAATGACCATGGGATCAGTGGCTTTTCAAGCCTCAGGGGCTGTTGTGGGGAGCAGGGTGGAGAGGCTCAGAAAGTGGGGCTTTGCCACCCCCAGCCCCTGCTTCCTGGAGGTGACTCTCCTGTGCTCTGTCTCCAAGGTTGTTCCCGTTACTCCCTCTTTACAGATAAGGGCAGTGAGGCACACAGACCATGTAGCCACCGAATGGTAAAGGTGAAACTGACTCTGAAACCCACTCTTAAGGCACGATTTTCTAGGGATGTGGGGCCTACATGGGACCTGACTGATACCCAATGTGGCCAGGCTTGGGGCCATGGTGTAGACGCTCTCTCCCCATCTTAGAGGCTTAGACCGAGCTCCAGGGTAAGCTGGGCAAGGAGGTCGAAACTCTGGCCCCATGTGCCACGTAGAGAAACTGAGGCTGGTGTCTCTCTGGCTTGAGCTGGGAGGGGGCTCTGGCCCAGCCTGAGCTGACTCAGAAGGGTTGGAAAGGGTTCAAAGCCACTCAGTCCCACACCCCCACTGACCCCACAGGGCCCTTCCCTAGTCCCTACCCCCACCTTGTTCTTGGCTCAGCCTCATTCCACGAAGCCTCCCCAGGGGCCAGTCCTGGAACTCGCAGAAACCCAACCCCAGAGTGACATCAAAGTGGCTGCCAGGCTACTCCCCACTGTCTTCAGCCCTGACCACAGTCATTTCCAGACCCCAGCTGCCCCAGGCCCGCAGGCCAGCAGCTCAGATTTAAAGGGCCAGAGGCCGCTCCAAGGAGCCGGAGCTTGGGGTCCTTCTGGAGGTGCCTCCAGCCTCCCTTCCCCGATCCATTCCGTCCCCCAGCCAAGGGGGACTCACTGTGGAGGGCTTCCCTGCTCCCTCTGTGGCTTGCACACTGGGGCCAACCATGTCCTCCCCTGATCCATACAGTGCTGCCTCTTCCCTCTGCCCTCCTACTTGCCCAGGGCTTCTTGGCCCCTCCTTGTGGTCTGTCCCCCGAGGGTGCCTACAGAGCCAGGCATCCCCCATGCAGGCACACAGCGTTCCATGTTTCCTTGGCCATCTGGCTCAGCCTCTGTCTCACGCATGCCCCACCAGGGGCCTACATACAACAGGTGCTCAGGGTGACTGAATGTCCACGCAGGTTATTCCCTGGCCCAGCCTATACATCTACCGCTTGTATATCTCTTAGTCCATTTGAGCCCCTGGAGGGAAGAATTCTGATGCCCTTTCTATAGAGGACAACAGAGCTTCAGAGTGGGGGTTACACAGCCTCTCACCATCAAAGGCCACCTCGGCAGCCACATGGCCCCAACACAGGCTACCTTGTGTCTCGGTTTGAAGCTCTTCCAGATGTTAACAAGGTCCAGGCCGTCCAGCCTCGTGCCCCTGGCTTTCTCGTCAATCTCATACTCCACATCAGTTTTATTCTTGGGGTACATGTATTTCCGGCCACCCCCCATGATCACCTAAAAGAGACAGGAGCCATCACTTCTGCAGGGTTCCAAGATGCCCAGAAGCCCCAGTGACCTCGGCTTGGAACCTGGACTCCTGGAGTCCCTGGGGACAGTGTGGACACTTTCCCAGCCTGGTGAGCCAGGCCTCAGTCTTCTCTGGGCCTTACTTGTCCACTGTGGGGAGATGAAACCATGAGTCTCTCGGGACTGTGGTTTGGCGCTTCTAGGGATATTGGAGGAGCTGATAACTTACCTTACTTGGCTTCCTGCAATCCACATAACTCCCACTTGAATAAGAATCAGACCATCAGATTTGGTATGAAGTTGAGTCAGAATGTATCTTAAATGTGTGTCAGGCACTAAACACTTAAGATACATTCTGACTCAACTTCATACCGAGGCTGCAACAAACCCTGGTCACCTGTTTTCCAACTTCAAAAATGGGCACAGAAATGGGTTTTTCCCCCTGAAGGCCACACAGCCAGGAAGTGGCAGATTCAGGATTGAAACCCAGGGCTTTTCCAGCTATGGCACTAGGGCCCTGCTGTATTCATGTAGCAGAGGGCAGGGACTCCCGGAGCCTCGTCTCCCACGGTGAGAGGCTGAATGCGTGCAGGGAGAGGCTCCAGCCAGGGAGGTCTTCGGGGCAGCCCACAGCTGGGAGCCAGCCCACCGCAGCCTGGGCAAACAGCGGGGCCGGGCCTCATGGCTGTGTAGTCACCACCAGGCTAATTTTACCCACCGGCTGGTGTGTGCGGGCAGACGAACGCGGGACTGTTTGTTTTCCTTGGGAGTCCATGTTTGAAGTCCTGACTATTTTTAAAATAGGGCCAAGAGCATAACAGCAGCCGCCTGCGGTGACCACCACACTAGTGTTCTCTTGTCACCGCGGGCGCCAGCCCGGGCCACTGCCCCTGGCTGACACCTTGGGAGTGCAGAGCCTGGCTGACACTGGGCCCAGATCCACCATTCCAGGCCTGCACCTCATAGGTCCCCTGCTCTATCCTCCACTCTGTCTCCCACCTTAGAACCTAGGTTTTGCAGAATGCATAGAGGGCCAGGAGTACAGAATGGCAGGAGAGGTGGGAAAGGTGCCCCAGGACCAGCCTGGATCCAGGCCATGGTCATGGCCATGAGCTTTGAAGTCAGATTTAGGTTTGAACCCTGACTCTATCACCTACTGATCAAGGGCCTGCCACCTAAACTCTCTGAGCCCAGTTTTCCTATCCATAAAATGCGACTGGCTGGGCGTGGTGGCTCATGCCTGTAATCTCAGCACTTTGGGAGGCTGAGGCAGGAGGATCACTTGAAGGCAGGAGTTTGAGACCAGTCTGGACAACATGGCAAGACCCTGTCTATACAAATAAAATTTGTTTCAAAAATTAGCCGGGCATGGTGGTACAGACTGGTGCTCCCAGCTATTCAAGGGACTGAGCCAGGAGGAGCACTTGAGCCCAGAAGGCTGAGACTGAAGTGAGCCGTGATCACGCCACTGCACTCCAGTCTGGGCAACAGAGCGAGACCCTGTCTCAAAAATAAAATAAAATAGGCCGGGCGCGATGGTTCACGCCTATAATCCCAGCACTTTGGCAGGCCAAAACGGGTGGATCACCTGAGGTCCAGAGTTTGAGACCAGCCTGGCCAACATGGCGAAACCCCGTCTCTACTAAAAATACAAAAAAAACTGGCCGGGTGTGGTGATGTGCGCCTATAATCCCAGCTACTCATGAGGCTGAGGCAGGAGAATCGCTTGAACCCGGCAGGCGGAGGTTGCAGTGAGCCAAGATCGCACCACTGCACTCCAGCCTTAGAAACAGAGTGAGACTCCATCTCAAAAGAAAAATAATGATAAATAAAATACCACTAACATCTATCCACAGAACCATCATAGGAGGAAAGGCAGTCACCCAGGGAAGTCCCCAGGACCCAGTGGGTGGCTGCCACCGGAAGGCATTTCTACTGCCAGTGGGGAGACAGGTGGTTCAGAGAGGCAGAGTCCTTGCTCTCCGCTGCAGCCAGGAGCTCAGGGAGCAGGGCGGGCTGGGAGGGGAAGGAGAAGGGGACCCCAGGTCACGGGTCCCTTGCCCCACCCCCCCAGCTGTTCCCACAGAACCTGACCTCTTGGCGTCTTCAGAGTGGAAACGAAGCCCCCAATCTTCCTGCAGGGAGCCTCATCGTTTCCAGCCCGGCAGCGACTTCACACGGGCTCATTAAACTTCCAAATAACAGACTTGCTGTTTGGCTTTGGGGTTTGGGTTTGTGTCTTTCTTTCTTTCTTTCTTTTTAAGCAACAGTATTTATTTTCAGGGTGGACACCAGGATTTTTGTTTCATGTACAGTCTGGGGACTGGGAGGCTTTTGGGGGGTGTTGGTGATGGAGACGCAGGTGGGGCTGGGAGAGAAAGGAAGAGGAGGAAAGAAAGGGGTCCTCACACAGGTCCTCCCTCCCCATTCACTCCCTGGCTTGTGCCCCCTGACGTGACCCCCCTCCTCATCTCCTACCCCCTCACCTGAAACATCTTCCCTCCCCTCCAATTTCCTTCAAGTTCCTGTCCCCTGCTCAGGCTGTCCCTGACAAACCCCTCTGAGGAGCAGTCCCCATGTAATTATACCCTGTGCCTGTACAACAAATGTTCTCACATCCATGACCTCATCACGGCCTCCCACGGCCCTGGGAGCAGGCAAGTGTGGCTCTCAGTTCCTGCTGCACAGGTGGGGAAACCGAGGCACAGGGAGGGGAAGGGACTCACCCCAGGCCATGTGTCGGGTGAAGGCAAGCCAGGATGAGTGGCTTGGCCTCAGATGTCTGCTCACTGAAAGGGGCCAACAGCACTGTGTGTCCTGAAAAGGGATACTTCATCCACCATGCTGGGAAAAGGGCAGACATGGGTCTCTACTGTAGAGGGGCCAAGTGGCCCCCAGAAATTTGTGGGGGCAGTGTATGGAGGGCTGAAGGCAGGTGAGTTTGTCTGGTGGTGGAGAGAAAGAGGTGAGGCATAGCTGGGTGGGGGGGCTTTCTCTGCCCCTCACCGAATCCCCATTCCAGGCTCAAGGGGCAGAAGTCCCCAGATTGCCTCAGCAGTCCCCCACAGTAGGCAATAAAAGCCTGAAAAGGAACGAGCCGGGCGTTCTCACTGAAGAACAGAGAGTAGGCCGGGCGCGGTGGCTCACGCCTGTAATCCCAGCACTTCGGGAGGCCGAGGCGGGCGGATCACAAGGTCAAGAGATCGAGACCATCCTACCTAACACGGTGAAACCCCATCTCTACTGAAAATACAAAAAATTAGCCGGGCGTGGTGGTGCGCGCCTGTAGTCCCAGCTACTCAAGAGGCTGAGGCAGGAGAATGGCGTGAACCCAGGAGGCGGAGCTTGCAGTGAGCCGAGATCGCGCCACTGCACTCCAGCCTGGGCGACAGAGGGAGACTCTGTCTCAACAAAAAAAAAAGAAAAGAACAGAGAGCAAGCGTCACATGGATGACTTCTGCCTCATGAGTCAGCTCAGTTTGTTGAAGTGTGTTTCAGGGTAAGGCCATGTGGCTCCTGCATAAGTGCCACCACCTTCTGGGCACTCGCTAGGCCTCAGGTCTTGTGCTGAGCTCCACAGGGATTATCTTAATCAGTTTTTGGCATAAGCTTATGAGGCAGGCACAGTTTACAAAGGAGTTGTGAAAGGGAAGCCTCAGAGAGGTTAAGTAACTGACCCAAGGTCACAGAGCTAGCAAAACGCAGGGTGAGGTCTGGAACTCGAATTTTAAACAAGAGAGCTGGCACTAACCAACCACTGTACACACCAGCTCTTCGCTGGGCATGCTGGTGGTTGAATGTACAGAAATGTGCCCATCTGTGCCCATGTGAATGCGCAGGGCAGGGAGACGCCACTTGGCCACCACCACCTCCCTGTGTAGTGGGGGGCAGAGGTGGGCACAGCACCAGGTTCCAATTTATGGAATCATCCCTGGGTGCCTGGTTCTTGGGGTGTGGTGGCGGTCACATGAGGGTTCACCCCGCAGCCCCACCGCAGAGAAATCCCACAGTGCCTGCCTGCCCAACCGCAAATCCCCTAATGGGCTGGGAGCCTCCCAGGTGTGTGGGGAGCCAGGCCAGGCTGCTTTCTCTGGGCCAGCCTGGGCCTGAGGCCTCCTGCCCACCAGAGGCCCCACCTTGCCCCATCCTTGCCCCGCTGCCCCCGAGCACTCACGTCAATGTCCCTGATGTTATGCACGAGCTGGTAGGCGATGTCCTTGCAGCCCTGGCTCAAGGCCTCAGGGGGCATCTCGTTGTCTGAGTACCAGTCCCGGTCAGCTGAGTGGGCATAGGCGGCGCTGGGGGTGGCATGGTTCACTCTCGTGGTGGTTACAATGCCCACAGATTTCCCTGGGGTGCAGGAGGGGCAGGTTTGGCTTTATCCACAGATCAGGGTGTCCCAGCTGCCTCCTCCCTCCCCCTCCCCCTCCCCCTCCCCGCTAAAGACAGGCCCCCCTTCAGTTCGGAGGATTGCCTGGTCTCAGTCTCCCCACCCACAGCAGTAGGTGTCTGGCAGTGGCTGCTAAGTAGCTGAGCAGCTGGAACACTGCCTCTGGGACCCTCTCCCCTCATCCCGAAGGCCCTTGAGATGTGAGCACCCGGGCTGGAGTCCTCCCCTTCATCAAGGCGCCCACAGGACCCCTGAGGGATCTCAAGTGGACTGTGGCTCTGTCACCTGCGTGTTGGCCTTGTCACCTGTTTTGGCCTTGGCCCCTGACTAAAGCTCCTGGGGGCACGGGCTGGGCCTCCCAATTCTGAGGAGGGAAGGGGCGTGGCTATGGACTGCACCCCACAGGCTAGCCCTGAGCTGACTTCTCCCTCCTCACACCAAACCTATGAGGGTTTTATGTTCCCACCCGTTTTACAGTCAAATGAAGAATCAACTCAGGGAAATGAACTGGGAGCAGAACCCAGCACTGAGTGAAGCCTGAAGCCCCCAGCCTCCCCCGTCATGGAAGGAACCCCATGGATATTACAGACTCCCAGACATCATAGCTGGGAGCCCCGCAGAGAAGCCTTCTCTAGCCCCTTCCCGTGACAGAGTCGGAACGACTGAGGCCTGGACAGGCCATGAAGCTCACCCTGCTCCCCGCTGCTCCCCGCACTCACCAGCGTCCTTGGCCCAGCGCAGGATGGAGGTGACCTCATTCCCCTGGGTGGTGTTGCACCGGGAACGCTCGGTGGCTGCGCTTACCCCCACGGTGCCCTCGTTGGCCTTCACCCCACACAGGTAGGCGGTGGCGGTGCCGGCACTGTCAGGGACCTGGGCATTGGTGTTGTACGTCTGCAGGTGGGAGAGGAGGGTCAGGAGATGGCCAGGACTTCGCCCCTACAGCCACCCCCCCCGCCTCCACTCACACCATGGGGACTGGGGCGTGAAGAACCAGAGAGGACCCCATAGCCTTGATCAGGCCCACTGAAGCCCCTAAGAGCCACAGGACTACCTATCTGCCTGCTTCCTGCCGTCATTCCCTGCACCCTGGCAGCACTGGGGCGGGACCCCGGCTCTCCAAAGTACGGAGAAGTGTCCGGCGGAGGAGTGGGGCTCAGGTGGGGTCAGCAGTGGCCTCTCTCTGGGCCTGGGGCTGCAGGAGCCAGTGAGGGGTTGGGGAGCAGGGGAGTCCTGGAGAAGGGAGAGGGAGGGGCCTTCTTGAAGGAGTAGGGGTCCTAGGGATAGGATAGTGAAAGTGAGGGGAGGGGGACTGGGGAAGGGAAGGGTGGGGCCAAGACCAGCTCTGATTTCTCTGCCACCTGCCCTATGGCCACCCTCACAGGGTTGCCCTACATCCAGATGTTTAGCAGAGACCCCGAAACTATTTGCCTGTCTCCCTTCCCCACCAGCCTGAGAGCGCCCTGAAGGCACAGAAGGCACCACAGTCCCCGCTACTCCCCCAGAAGTGAGCCTGGGGCCTGACCCAGGGTGTGGAGGTTATTACATAATGCCACTATCACCACCACCAATAACAATAGCTACCCGGCAGTGCACACTGCCTTGAACAACCTAGGTCAGTACAGGCATACCTCACTTTGGTGTACTCCACAGACACTGTGTTTGCTACAAATTGAAGATCTGTGGCAACCCTGTGTCAAGCAAGTCCATCAACATTATTTTTTCCAACAACATGGCTCACTTCATTAGTGTTTTTTAGCAATAGCATATTTTAAAATTAAGGTATATATGTTTTTTTAGACATAATGCTGTCCTACACTTAAAAGACTACTGTAGGGTGCAAACATAACTTTTATATGCACTGGGAAACCAGAAAATGTGTGACTTGCTTCATTACAATATTTGCTTTATTACAGTGGTCTGGAACCAAACCCAAAGTATAGCTGAGGTATGCCTATAGCTTAATTAACTTCACGAACCACCTCAGAAAAGAATGAATGACCTAGAACTTCATGCAAAAGCGTATACAGGCCAGGCACGGTGGCTCATGCCTGTAATCCTAGCACTTTGGGAGGCCCACGTGGGCGGATCACCTGGGGTCAGGAGTTCGAGACCAGCCTTGCCAACAGGTTGAAACCCCGTCTCGACTAAAAATACAAAAATTAGCTGGGCATGGTAGTGCGTGCCTGTAATCCCAGCTACTCGGGAGGCTGAGGCAGAAGAATCACTTGAACTCAGGAGGCGGAGGTTGCAGTGAGCTGAGGTCATGCTACTGTACTCCAGCCTGGAAGACAGAGTAAGACTCTGTCTCAAAAAAAAAAAAAAAAAAAAGTAAAAAGCATATACAGGCCAGGTATGGTGGCTCACGCCTGTAATCCCAAGACTGGGAGGCCAAGGTTGGAGGATCGCTTGAGCCCAAGAATTAGAGATCCCCATCTCTACAAAAAAATTAAAACATTATCCAGGTGTGGTGGTGCACACCTGTAGTCCCAGCTACTCAGGAGGCTGACGTGGGAGGATGGCTGGAGCCCAGGAGTTGAAGACTGCAGTGAACTATGACTGCACCACTGCACTGCAGCCCAGGCAACAGAGCAAGACCCTCTCTCTAAACACACACACACACACACAGGCACAGTGATGCTATGGTGTCAGAAGTCAGGAGGGTGGCTGCTGCAGGTGGGGAGTGAGCTTGGGCATGGAGGGGGGTCAGGGGACCTCTGGCTGCTGTCATGTTCGGATGCTCAACCTGGATGCTGGTTATACAGACCTGAACTGGGCTTGGGGATGGGGCTCACCTTGGAGAGGGCCACGAAGGGGAACTTGTCCATCTCCAGCCTGGTCTCCTCCCCAGGGTTGTGGTGGAGCTGACCCTTGAGGATGCGGGTGGCCGTCACTGTGGAGACGCCCATCCCTGCGGTGGGGAGTGGGGGCCTCAGTCTCTCGTGCTCCTGCCTCTCCAATCAGCCTACTTGGGTACCCAGAAGTTCTCTAGTTTGGTACCAAGGCAGGCTCGGGCAGTTGGCTCTGTAAATGTCAGGGAGTAGCCCCTCTCACCTTACCTCCCAGATCCTCAGGGGGCTAGCTGGCAGAGCAGTCCTCTTGAATCCACAGTCTGGCCCCTCATCCTTTTAAACACCCTTCCTCCAGAGCCCTAGCCCCTTCAACGCAGCCCCCTTCAACTCAGCCTGGCTCCCTGGGCTCCTAGCTAGGTGTCCTGTCTCCCCACCCCCTGCCCCCACAGGCCCCCGGGCCTCACCATCTCCCAGGAACATGATGACATTCTTAGCCACGTTGGTGTTGAGCTTCTGAAGCTCCAGGGCATATTTCAGTGTCTCTTGCGCTTGGTCTCGCCAGTACTTGGGGTCTTTCTCTTTCTCTAAACAGAGAGAGACAGTTACTTGGCAGGGTGAGGACAGCCTCCCATCTCCAGACATACAGATCCCCTCACTTCTGATTGCTCAGGCTGGAATGCCTGAACTTGGAGGAGGGTGCAATAGTTGTCCCCCTAGACAACACACCTGTGGTTTATAAATATGTGCCATCCAGATCCTCCAGAAAAGCCCGTGGACCCTGGGGTCTTCTGCTCACATCTCAGAATGAAGAAACCAAGGGTCAGAGACAACGAGCGACTTGCCCAAGGCCACGCAGCACAGACAGACACTGGCAGGGCTGGGCTTCGCTCCAAAGCCCATGCTCATTCCTTCTACCCAGTAGGGAGATGAGCTGCTAAGGCAGCAAATGAATTGTGCTAGCACAATTAAGAGAGTAATGTTTAACCTATTCAATAAACTCCTTCCAGCAGCAGGGGTCCCCTGATGTAGCCAGCCATCAATTATAAACTCTGCTTAGCTTATTCATTAAAGTAGGCTCAGCAGGAACCTGACTTGGTGGCAGAGTTAATAGCAGTGCTGGAAAGCGAAGCTTGCCTTTTGCTTAATGTGTCAAATTCAAAGGAGCCAGGTGATCTCACTCTTGTTAGTTCTAGATTAGTTATCAAGGATGACATTCTGCATCTCTCATCACCTGCCTCCATCCCTCTTGGCTGATAATGACTTCTGGATGGGGCTTTATGGTTTTGAGATAAAATAAGAACTAAGAACACTTCTTTCTCTCTCCCTCTTTCTCACGTGTGTGTGTCCAGCAACGAATCCACAGCTTTAGTGCCAGACAGACCTCAACTAAAACCCCAGCTGCCAGGCATGGTGGCTCACGCCTGTGATCCCAGCACTTTGGAAGGCCAAGGCAGGCGGATCGCCTAAGCTCAGGAGTTCAAGACCAGCTTGGGCAACATGGTGAAACCCCATCTCTACTGAAATACGAAAAATTAGCCAGATGTGGCGGTGTGCACCTGTAGTCCCAGCTACTTAGGAGGCTGAGGCAGGAGAATTGCTTGAACCCGGGAGGCGGAGGTTGCAGTGAGCCGAGATCACGCCACTGCACTCCAGCCTGGGCAAGAGAGAGAGACTCCGTCTCAAAAACAAACAACAAGAAAACCCCCAGCTGCTCCAAGTACTAGCTGTGTCACCTCCCTGAGCCTCAGTCTCTTCCCCTGTCAAATGACATTGCTGGCACCATCCCCTCAGAGTCACTCTAAGGACTGGGCTGAATAAGGCAAGTGACACACCTGACCCATAGGAGAGGCTCAAAAATTGCCTCCCACCCCCATTATCCCATCTCCAGGGCTGGACCAGGATCCTGGCTATGAGAGCTAGAGTCCCTCCCAGAGTCTGCGGGGCCCCTCTCTGTCCCGGGGCCCTATCAGATCTGCTCAGAAGCCTAGAGAGGAGGCTCCCTAGCGGCTTCCTCTTTTGAGGCCTCCCACTGCACAGAATGGGAAGCGAGATCAGGAGGAGTGGGAGGGTCTTGTCCAAGGCCGTGTAGCATGTCTGTGGGCTGGGGACACAATTCTTACCTTTTGGCCCAGCTCCGACATGTGCCTGGCTCTTGGGGTGGGGTGGGTGAAGAACAGCCCTCCTTCCTCACACACGTACCGGCTCCGGGCGAGATGCCAGGGGCCCCCCACACAGCTTCTCTTATTCCTCCCAACTGCCTTGGTGGGTGGGCACCAGTGTCTCCTCCACATTAGGAAATGGAGAGCCTGAGATCAGGGCCCCAGTGGGAGAACTGGAAACTCACGCGTTGCCGTGGCTCTGCCCCAGCCTATGACAGCACAGGCGAGAAACGGGCACGATGCTGCAGTGCACCTCTAGCCTTGGATCCAAGCACACCCCACACCCCTCCCCAAGAGGCCTCCCCTTACGTCGCCACCACTCCAATCCCTCAGCCCACTGCCCTCACCCTGACAGCCCCAGGTCCACCCTCTCTCTTCTGGAAGTGTCTGCTGAGGGCATCAATTTCAGACATCCCCAAGCAGTCCCCACTGGGAATAGGGAGCACCTTGGCCCTTCTGCCCGACAGGGTGCCTTTGGACAAGAGTTTCCGCCCCAGGAAATGGGAGACCCGTAGCTATCCACGAGTAGTTCTAGGATGACATGAGATAAAGTCTGGGCAAGGCTGGGGCCAAGGATTTTGCTCGGAGGTCCTCCAGGCCCAGGCTGGTTCCAACCTCCCTCCTGCCTTCCTCAAAACCCCCCACGGTGCTGTTGGTCATGGAGCCTCTTTGGCCAGTTGGCTGCCATTGGGTGGTGAAGACCTTTCACCCACCCTGACCGCCGACAACCTGTCCCTGCCTTAACAGCTTGGAGTCCCGGGGCTGGGCTGACTTCAGCCTGCCCCACACCTGTTGCTCTTGTTCAGCCCAGGCTCTGCCACCAGGTCCCCTGCTCGGTCGAGGGCTTGTTCTCTCTAGATTGGAGTCCCATGAGGAGTCCTTGTCTTTTTCACCAGAGCCACCCAGGGCCTATCCCTGAGAAGGGTTTGGAGTTTGGTTTAAGCAACGATGGCTCTGGACAACTGGATTCCAAGAGGCCATTGTTTCTGGAAACTACTAAATGATATGTGCAAATGCTCATGATAGAATGCCGGGGAAAGGGCACTGATCGGTACATACTGTATGATTCCATTTCTGTGAAGCTCAAAACAGGCAAAGTGAGTCTCTGGTGACCAGTGTAAGCCTGGGCATCTCCTCTGGCTTTGGGAGGGGGTTGGCATAGGGAAGCCCACAGATGCCCCATGACCAGAAATGTTCTGTCTTGATCTGCGTGGTGGTGACACAGGTATAAATATATGTCAGAAATTTTTCATGCTATGTATTTAAGATCAGTGTCTTTTTCTGTAAGTTATACCTAACTGAAGAAAAAAAAGAAGGCTGGAGTAGTGGCTCAGGCCTGTAATCCCAGCACTTTTGGAGGCCATGGTCGGAGGATTGCTTGAGGCCAGGAGTTTGAGGCTACAGTAAGCCATGATTGTGCCATTGCATTCCAGCCTGGCGACAGCAGATACAAAAAGTTGAATGGCTGAACGTTTAAAGATTTTTTTTTTTTTTTGAGATAGAGTCTCGCTCTGTCGCCCAGGCTGGAGTGCAGTGGCGTAATCTCGGCTCACTGCAAGCTCCGCCTCCCAGGTTCACACCATTCTCCTGCCTCCGCCTCCCAAGTAGCTGGGACTACAGGCGCCCGCCACCATGCCCCGCTAATTTTTTGTATTTTTTTTTTTAATAGAGACAGGGTTTCACAGTGTTAGCCAGGATGGTCTCGATCTCCTGACCTCGTGATCCGCCCACCTTGGCCTCCCAAAGTGCTGGGATTACAGGCGTGAGCCACCGCACCCAGCCGTGAAGAGTTTTCATGTTGTCACTTTTTCACCTTTTCCCTTTTCATCCATTAGTTCATCTTTCACCCAGGTGGGCTGTTAAGTGCTGAGAAGGCAGGGACCCCGTGCCAGAGTGACCTTGGTCCCCCAGGGATGCAGCTGGCATCACGGGGTCTCAGAGGCAATGGCCTGAGAGCCCATCGGCTCAGGCTTGGTGCCCCATTGCACCCCATCTCCTCATCTGCTGAAATATAGCCGTCCTAAGAGAAGAGACCAACACTCACTGAGCATCCACTCCTTGCCAGACACTGTGACTATCCCATGTGATTCCTGTGATGGCACTAAGCGGGAGGAACTCTTATCCCCACTGGAGAGATGGAAACACTGGGGTGCAGGGAAGGCAAGTGGGGACTTCTAGCCACATAATGGACTGAGCCGAGGAAGGCTCTCCTGCAGCTCCAGATACAGAAATGCTGGGGGAAAAAAATAGCACATAGCTTGAAAAAGGAAGAAAAGGGGAAAGGAAAATCCTCAGGAGGCAGCACTGATGAAGGAATCTAAAACCAGAGGGGCCCACAGGAGATGATACTGAGAGGAACGCCTGGGACAGCAGGCCAGGTACAGATTCAGGCTGAAGCTGGTTTCTTTTCTTTTTTGACACGGAGTCTTGCTCTGTTGCCCAGGCTGAAGTGCAGTGGTGCAATCTCGGCTCACTACAACCTCTGACTCCTGGGTTCAAGTGATTCTCATGCCTCAGCCTCCCAAGTAGCTGGGATTACAGGAATGTGCCATCACGCCCGGCTAATTTTTGTATTTTTAGTAGAGATGGGTTTTTGCCATGTTGGATAGGCTGGTCTCAAACTCCTGACTTCAAGTGATCCACCTACCTCAGCCTCCCAAAGTGCTGGGATTACAGGCGTGAGCCACCATGCCTGGCCAGAAGCTGGTTTCTTTTTAAGAGACAAAGTCTCACTCTGTCACCCAGGCTGGAGTAATTTGATTATAGCTCACCATAATCTTGAAATCCTGGGCTCAAGTGATCCTCCCACCTCAGCCTCCCAAGTAGCTAGGACTACAAGCATGCAGCACTGTGCTCAGCTGTTTGTTTGTTTGTTTTTAGAGATGGAGGTCTCACTATGTTGCCCAGGCTGTCCTCAAACTCCTGGACTCAAGCGATCCTCCCACCTCAGCCTCCCAAAGCCCTGGGATTACAGGCATGAGCCACCACACCAGGCCTGCCGAAGCTGTTTTAAGGTACACATTTTGCCTTGGAGCTATGGAAGGGACAGAGAAAGACAGTCATTCGTAAGAAATGTGAATTCAAGTCCAAATCTGAGCCAGGTCTAAGTGGGGATCTGAATTTATAGTGTAAGAATTGCAAACCAAGAAATTAACATAAAAACTGGCCTAGAATTAGTTGAACCCCTCATGTCCTGAAAACACCATGCCACGCTGTGGAAACACTTCCGCGTGAGTCTCCAACAGAAAAACAAAAAACTGTTGAAGATGAGTTCACTAGTGAGAACTACAAATGACAAGAAAATGTGCGATCCCGTGAGGGAGAATGAGCAGACAAAACCGACAGGAGACGCAGCGGACCAAGACTCGGAAGAGTCCATAGGATTCATTATATTTCAAATTATCAAAGATAAAAGAGAGAACAGAAACCCCAATCAAAGAATAGTATAATATAAAAGGGAAAAGGCTGGGCACAGTGGCTCACACCTGTAATCCCAGCACTTTGGGAGGCCAAGGCGGGCGGATCACTTGAGGTCAGGAGTTCGAGATCAGCCTGGCCAACATGATGAAACCCCATCTCTAATAAAAATACAAAAATTATCCAGGTGTTGTGGTGCACGTCTGTAATCCCAGCTACTCAGGAGGCTGAGGCAGGAGGATCACTTGAACCTGGGGGGCAAAGGCTGCAGTGACCTGAGATCATGTCACTGCACTCCGTCCTGGGTGACAGAGTGTGAGACTCTGTCTCTGTCGCAGAAAGAAAGCATCAGGCCTCTGAGCCCCAGCTAAGCCATCATATCCCCTGTGACCTGCACGTATACATCCAGATGGCCTGAAGTAACTGAAGAATCACAAAAGAAGTGAAATTTAAATGGCCCGTTCCTGCCTTAACTGATGACATTCCACCACAAAAGAAGTGAAAATGGCGGGTCCTCGCCTTAACTGATGACATTACCTTGTGAAATTCCTTCTCCTGGCTCATCCTGGCTCAAAAAGCTCCCCCACTGAGCACCCTGTGACCCCCCCACTCTTGCCCGCCAGAGAACAACCCCCATGACTGTAATTTTCCTTTACCTACCCAAATTCTATAAAACGGCCCCACCCCTATCTCCCTTCGCTGACTCTCTTTTCGGACTCAGCCCGCCTGCACCCAGGTGAAATAAACAGCCTTGTTGCTCACACAAAGCCTGTTTGGTGGTATCTTCACAGGGATGCAAGAGAGAGAAAGAGAGGAAGGGAGGGAGAGAGGGAGGGAGGGAGGGAGGAAGGAAGGAAGGAAGGAAGGAAGGAAGGAAGGAAGGAAGGAAGAGTAAGAAGGAAAGAAAGAATAAAATATATATATATGGGAAAAGAGTGACCTATCCGATTAACACATGCAAGTAGCAGGGTTGAGGTTTCCTGCTCTGAACACTGTTTTCAGCTCTTAAATATTTTGCATGGTTCTGGGACCTTGAACATAGACACTGCCCTCACCCTACCCCATCCCTCCACCTGTGTCCCCAAGCATACCTGGCACTAAGGAGTTGGTAAGGCAGGTGCCAATGGCCAGTACTAAGAATGGTGAAATCATGGTGCACCCCAAGACCTGCTTTATCCCTGGAGCCCAGAGATGCGATCGACGCGGGTGGGAGGGGGTGGGCTGGCAGTGGTCAGATGTTAACTGATGTTCCAATCCTATAAATTAAAAAAAGAGAAAAAGAGGCATGTGGGGCACGGCTCTAGAGATCCCTTTTTCACTCAGTCATTCCTTGATTCATTCATCAAGTATTCGGTGAGCACCTATTACAGACCAGGCATGGGGCTAGACATTGGGATGCCAAACCCAGGTGGTCCCTGTCTCAGGAAGCTGAACCACGCAAACAGTTGTGTCGGTATCAACGAGTTCCATGCTGCAAAGCGGTTCCGTCCCATTTCCTAAATGAATTTCCACTTTCAATTCATCTGAAGCCCCCAACCTCCCAGAGTCCAGTCTTCTGGTGCAGTGTTTCTCAAACTGTAAAGAGAGCAAGCATCTGAATTCCCCCAAAGGCTTGTTACAACAGATTCCCGGCCCACCCGCGAGGCTCCGATTGTATTTCCAATAAGCTCCCAGGAGAGGCTGCTGCTTTGCGGACCACACCTTGAGAAGCCCTGTTCTAGAGCACTCGGTCTTCAGCCTTTTAATTACCTGTGCCCCAGGAACATCAGGGACAAAACAAAGCGTGCACCCCTTCTTTCAGGACCCCTGCATTTGCTACATTCTCTTCTAGAGCTTGTCGTTTATGGTAAGAGATATAAAAATGGTAGGAGTCACATATGTGAAAAGACTGGCTGGAAGCGTGGCTATTTCTGGGTGGTGACATCACAGACAACTGATTTTTCTTTTCCATTGTCTTTTCTGCATTTCCAAAATTTTCTTTTGTGCTGAGATACAGTATTATCTTTATACTTTTTTTAAAACATGTTTTTTTTTAAAAAAAAGTTGGATTGTAATTGAAGAGTTTAGGTGGAAAATAAAAAACTGGAAGGAAATACACCAAAACATTAACTGTGGTTTTCTCTGGGTGGTAGGACTATAAATGATTATTTCCTCTTTTTTTTTAGGTTTTTGAATTTTCCAAGTAGCCTAAAACAAGCGTGTATTAATGGCATAAGAATGTTTTTACACTGTGGTCATCCTGTTAAATCACAACGAACAACCTCACTGGCAGCTGAGAAATGTACTAACCCTGTTGCGCATGAGTTACGAGACGAAGAATTTTAAATGGCAAGAGTTTCACTGAGAAATGTTATTGCTTCAACCAAGACCAAGATATAACACCATTTGTTGTGGGAAACGGCAGTAACACACACTCTACCGTTAGAAAAGTGTTGTGACAGATAAGACACTACTCTAGTACAATTATATGTTAAGTAAAAACAAAATAAAACATTTTTAAAAAGTTGTTTAAGAAAAAAAGCCAGGCATGGTGGTACATGCCTGTAATCCCAGCTACTTGGGAAGCTGAGGTTGGAGGAAGTTCACTTGAGGCCAGGAGTTGGAGACCAGCCTGAGCAACACGGCGAGACCCTGTGTCTAAGAAAAATTTTTGTATTTTAATTTTTATAGATTTTCTTTTTAAAAATTCTTCTCTTTGCAGCTCCAGCTCAAAGGAAAAAGATTTTTTCTTTTTCTTTTGTTTTTTTTTTGAGATGGGTTTTTGCTCTTGCTGCCCAGGCTGGAGTGCAACAGCGCAACCTCGGCTCACCGCAACCTCCGCCTCCGGGGTTCAAGCAATTCTCCTGCCTCAGCCTCCCGAGTAGCTGGGACTACAGGCTTGCGCCACCATGCCTGGCCAATTTTGTATTTTTAGTAGAGA
Organism: Macaca thibetana thibetana; assembly: GCF_024542745.1. NCBI lineage: Eukaryota > Metazoa > Chordata > Mammalia > Primates > Cercopithecidae > Macaca > Macaca thibetana. The sequence goes on along the minus strand of NC_065578.1, from coordinate 20,445,011 downwards.
TGGGATTTTCTCCATGTTGGTCAGGCTGGTCTCGAACTCCCAACCTCAGGTGATCTGCCCGCCTCAACCTCCCAAAGTGCTGGGATTACAGGTGTGAGATGCCATGCCCGTTCAAGATTTTCTTTTTAATTTAAAAATACAGTAAAAGAAAAAGAGAGAGAGAGAAAAGGAGGGAAGGAAGGAAGGAAGGAAGGAAGGAAGGAAGGAAGGAAGGAAGGAAGGAAGGAAGGAAGGAAGGAAGGAAGGAAGGGAGAGCAGGAGAGGAGGAGAGAGAAAGAGAGAAAGAGAGAAAAAGAAACCACTACCACCAGAAGAAGGGCTCTTGATTCAGCCTTAAAAACATGCAAGCTGCGCTCCAGTGCCAGAAGTGAGGGCTCTGGGGTAGGGGCTGGGGGTGGCGGTGCAGAGTGGAAATTAAAAGGAAATACCCCACACCTAACATCTAACAGCACTTAACTGTGAGGGAGTGGTAGAATTTGGAATTTCAGATGATTTCTGCATTTTTTTTTGTTTTGTTCTACTTTATGGTTTCCCAACATTTCTATAGCAAATCCTAAAATCAGAAAACTGTTATTAACTGAATACAAAATACTAATACATTAAACTATTATTTAAAATCACTTAAAAACGAAGTCACCTCCTTCAGGAAGCCTCCAGGATGGTCACTCATTCCAATATAACACCACTGAGCTTCATGCCACCTCAAACATCGCGTTTCGAAGGTAATACCTCCCTTTTCGACGGTAATTTAATTCTTTCCTGGGCCATCTCAGCCGCCTCACCGGGAGCTTCTAAGAGTGAGGACTTTGTCTTGTTTGTCTCTGCACTCCTAGTGCCTGGCACAGTAAATATTTACATCAGTTGAACGTCAATGCCCTAAGGAAGGAGGTGGGGGGGAGGGAAGAGCCATCCAAAATTCTCTCCTCTGTGTGTGCAGGAAAGTCCAAGAGTTCGTGAAGGTCCGTAAATACCGGAAGGTCCGCCCGCCGTTGGAGTGTAGACCGGCACAGCGCATGGGAAAACCGGCAGGACTACCAAAGCTGATTATCCGACCTGCGCCCTGGGACCCGTTTCTCTCCAGCAGAATGTGCACATCAGCCCTGTTCATAATGGCTTCAAAACGGCCTCCATCTACGGCAGGCTGGATGATACATTGTGTGTGTTCACAACACAGAAACCACCACAGACAGCAAGGAGAATGGATGACCCCCAGCTCCTCACAACATGAATGAATCCCACAAGGTTAAGTTTGAGCAAAGGAAGCTAAAACCAAGAGCACTTACAGTGTGATTCCGATGATAGAAAGTATAAAAACTAACCCAGGGTGTTGGGAAACGGAATGGAGGCTCCACGTGGAGGGTATGGAAACGGGAAGGGGCTGCTGGGGTGCTGGTGTGGTTCTGTTTATGATTGATCTGGGTGGGTGGGTGCTGGTTACACGGTGGGTTCAGCTGTCAATGTATAATGCACACATTTTTCTCTACGTGTGTTTTATTTCAATAAAATAAATACTACTCTTTGGGAGCTTATATGAACAATCTATAAAGGACACCGACAAAATGAAAGCAAGCCTATGTACTGCACTCCATAGTTTATAAAGAATGTCACCATGATGTTTCACTAATAAACTATGCAGTGGACAGAAAAGGACCTATCATCTCCTTTTACAGATGAGAAAACCAAGGCTCTGGAAGGACAAGTGACCTGCCCAAGGTTACCGACAGGAAGTTGCAGAGCAGAAACCTGACCACAGGGTTCCTGATTCTGGAATTAGCAATCAGGTTACCATCAGTCACCTCCTCCAGAGGGAGGGATTTCTGTTGCTCCCAAGTGTAAAATGAGGGTTCTGATGTTTGACACATGGATAGATTCATGTAACCACCACCATCACCATCAGGACCCAGAACAGCTCTGCCACCCCAAAAATCTCCCTTGCGTTCTTTATAGTTACACAATCCGCCCATCCCTAAACCTGGCGATCCCTGATCTGTCCTCCACCACTGTGTTTTTGATAGGTATGGTATTAAATCCACAGACCAATGTGGGAGGGTTTACGTCTCTAGCACGTGGAGTAGCCCACTCCTTCAGTCAGAGTTCTTCAGTTCTATCAGCACTCTGTAGTCTTTAGCCTGTAGATCTTGGATATGTTTTGTTAGGTTTATACCTATAGGTTCCATCATGTAATGGTTAGCACTCTGGACTCTGAATCCAGATTTATACCTATAAATTTCGCTTTTTGGGGAACTATTGTAAATGGCAATGTTTCTGAAATTGTTCATTACTAGTACATAAAAATACTACTGAGTCAAGCGCGATGGCTCACACCTGTACTCCCAGCACTTTGAGAGGCTGAGGCGGGTGGATCACTTAAGGTCAGGCGTTTGAGACCAGTCTGGCCAACATGGTGAAACTCTCTCTACTAAAAATACAAAAATTAGCCGGGCATGGTGGTGTGCACCTGTTATCCCAGTTACTTGAGAGGCTGAGGCAGGAGAATCGCTTGAACCCGGGAGGTGGAGTTTGCAGTGAGCTGAGATCGAGATCACACCACTGCAATCCAGCCTGGGTGACAGAGCAAGACTCCATCTCAAAAAAAAAAAAAAAAAAAGAAAAGAAAAAGAAAAAGAAAAAAGCATTCAGCCTTTCAGCATTTGGGGTGGTCTTCTGAGGTGTGAGGTGGAGTAGATTTTGTGGTGACAATCAGGAACTTGTTTTTGGACATGTTGAGTTGGAGATGTCTTTTGGAAGTGGAGACACTAAAGAGGCAGCTGAATATTTGAGTCTGGCATTTGAGAAAGAAGTCTGGGTTAGAGGTAAAAATTTGGGAATCACAGGCACAGAGGTGGCGGTTAACACCCTGATGAAATTTGATGCGCTCATCAAGGGAGAGGGGTATTGAAAAGAATTTCTTTAATCTGATAAAGGCTTTATGCCAAAAACCTGCAGAAACCATCCTACTCACTGGAGAAAGCTTTGGCAAACTCCTTTTAACACTGGCTTATGATGGTGAGGAGCTGGGGCAGCCTCGTTGTCCACAACTAGCGAAATAAATTAGTAACGAGTGGTGGAGGCCATGTCTGTGCGGCCGTGGTATTAAAACTAGATGTCAAAACAGCAGCATGGTGGAGTCTAAAGGCAGAGGACCGAGTGATGAATGTAAAGAATCAAACGCAGTATATGTAAGTACAAACCACTCCCACGGACAGAACACTGTGTAACGTACAAGGACACTTAAAAATCCAAGGCCATATTACGTACATTAGCATAGGGACTTCAGGGAGCTGTGGGAATGGCAGTGAGGAAGCAGGGAGCGGGGACAAAGGAAAAAACGAATAAATGAAACAAGAACTGAGAGCTCATTTGGGTATGTCATATGCTAAGAGAGATACTGCATCCCACTCTCTCTGCACCTAGGGTCCAAAACAGGTGAGTGAATAAAGAAAAATAAAAGTGTAGAGTGACCCGGGAACTCTGAAAGGCTCATCCAGCCCCACACGATTATTCTTTCAGTTATTGGTTTGTCTCTCCTCCCTGCTAGCCTGAAGCTCTATGAGCATAAAGACCATCATCTTACCCATCTCTGCATCCCGAGCGCTTGCACATGGCAGCAGTTTCGTAAGTGCCACCAGTTCAGGCTGGGATGCTCTGAATTTTGGCCCCAGGGACACACACTGAGATAGGCTTGGCCTGGAGGCAGGTGCCTTCTCCCATAGCCTCTGCTCAGGACAAGGAGGGGGTGGGGACCTGGGAAAGCCTTCAGAACCCAGAGCCTCCCTGCTGGCCCCACCCCTCAGACCCCTCCCCCTTGCAGAGGCTCCTGGCTGCTCTCTGGCAGCCCTGGAAGTGGAGGGGCCCAGTTTGGGGCTGCAGGGGCCCCGGCTGCCCACCACCCTCTGCCAATGTCCTGCCAGCTTAAAATGGGGCCTCCGGGTGTGTGTCAGCCCCATCGCCACCCCCTCCCTCCCTTCTCTGCCAGGCTCCCGGCTCCTCTGTAGCCTGATTATAGAAGCCCCAGCTAGGCTGTGGCTCCAGAAGAGCAGCTACTTGGCAGTGCAGTGGAGGGGGCTGAGGGGCCAGGCCGGCCTTGGCTCTGAGGACTGATTCAGCAATCTGGGCAGAGGGCCCGGGAGCATCCTGGAGCGGGGCAAAAAGCCAGCCCTGGGCTGCATCTCAGAAGATCTGGGGCAAATGATAGAAGAACGGGACAAACGTGTCACTACCATTTCTTCGGCCCTCATGTCGCACTCAGCCCCAAGCTGTTTACATCCCTGATCTCACAATAAGGATGAACAGCCCCCGTTTTGTAGTTTAGGAAACCGAGCAGAGGGTCTGGCTAGTCTTCGACCATACTCCATTCAAGCCCAGGCTGACTCCAGGGCTCAACCTCTCCAGGCCTCAGTTTCCCTATCATGAAGAGTAAGAGAGACGAGTGCCCCGCTGGCTCCATCCCACAAGAATAAGGGAAGCCAAACGAGCTTAGGGCAGGGTATTTGGCAGCGGGGGGAGTCAGGCCAGGTGAGTTCCCCTACCTGAGCGGCCTGGCCAGGCGGCAAGTGAAGAAACAAAGGAGGCCCAAGACCAGCCCCAGAAGGAGGAGGCTGAGGGCCACCGTGAGGACCACATCCAGGATGGGGGACAGGAGGGCCATCTTGAGGCAAAGAGGGCCCCTGGGAGCGGCCACTACGCCCCGCGCACAGTCGGTCACACTAGCTCCAAAGCCCTGGGTCAGTGGCCGTGACCTGCTTTATCCCTAAGTTAATCTTTGTGGATTAGTCAGGCGGGATGAAATGGGGTGCTGGGGTGGGAGGGGGAGCAGGCTACGAAGCTCCCCTCTCCCATTTGAGCCCCAGGGGAGGACCCGACGCTTGTTCATTCAACTTTGTTCATTCATTCCTCACTCGCAAATACCTACGGAGCTCCTGCTGGGTAGCTCTGTGCTAGGTTCTAGGGAAACAGTCGGGAACAGGACATAGTTTCTGACAGCTTGGAGGTAACTGCCCAGCCAGTGTAGACAAAGCACCTACTATGTGCTAGACATTGTGCCAGGTGCCCTGTGGGGTAAAAACACAGAAGGAAGGGAACCCCTTGGCTAGTAGCAGAGGTTTCCCCTTAACAGCAGCAGCTGCTCCAGCCCATCTATGAACCCAGAAATCTGCGTTGGTGCTTACCCCAGCCAGAGGGATGCACCCATGTTCAGAAGAAGACAAACTGCTCTTATTGAGCACCTACTGTGTACCAGGCCCCATCTGGGCTAGAGACTAGTATCCCCATTTGCAGAGAAACAGAGGCTCAGAGGTGCAATGGTGGAGCCGGGATTTAAGCCCAAATCTGCTGGTCTCCACGGCCTGTAGCTCAGAACTGAGATAGCAGCAGCCTAGGGAGGCTTTAGTCAAGCCCTGCCAGGCGCTGGCCTAAAGCCAGCGGTCACCCAGGAGGCAGCACACACAGGCCGGAGGTGGACGAGCTGTTGCCAGCACGGAGGGGTCTTTTCTGCTTCCAAAATTGTTCCCCCAACCCAGATCCAGTCTCTCCCAAAACATCCCATGAAGTCAGGGGAGTGGTTATGATTCCCATCTCACAGAGTCAGAAACGGCCCAGAGAGGTCAAGCCACGTGACACAGGCACCGCTGTGCACCGTTAGACCAGGCCTTTTCCAATCATGCTTCCTGCCTCCTGGTACACCTCAGATCCCATGGCACAAAATACCCAAGGTCAGGGGGAGACACTTTTACCCTCTTGGTGCCAAGGAAAGTCCCCTCTTCTTGACCCCAGAAAGGCCACTGACCTCACCGTAACAGGAAAACGAATCTCGTTACTCCATTACGCCCTTTTCTTTCTCAACATTCCCGTAACTCAAATTGCATCAGATTCTCACAACATCCTAGTGATACTGGCAGGGTGGGGATTATTAGCCCTATTGATAAAAGAAAAACTTCAGCTGATTTAAATTTAACAGAGTTGCCTGCAATCCCAGCACTTTGGGAGGCTGAGGTGTGTGGATCACGAGGTCAGGAGATTGAGACCATCCTGGCCAACATGGTGAAACCCCGTGTCTACTGAAAATACAAAAATTAGCTGGGCATGGTGATGTGTGCCTATAATTCCAGCTACTCAGGAGGCTGAGGCAGGAGAATCGCTTGAACTAGAGAGTCGGAGGTTGCAGTGAGCTGAGATCGTGCCACTGCACTCCAGTCTGGCAACAGAACGAGACTCTGCCTCAATCAAATTTAAAAAAATAAATAAATAAATAAATAAAAAATAAAATTTAATTTAATTTAATTTAATTTAAAAAAAAAAGAGTTGGCCGGGCACGGTGGCTCAAGCTGTAATCCCAGCACTTTGGGAGGCCGAGACGGGCGGATCATGAAGTCAGGAGATTGAGACCATTCTGGCTAACCTGGTGAAACCTGGTCTCTACTAAAAAATACAAGAAAGCTAGCCGGGCGTGGTGGCGGGCGCCTGTAGTCCCAGCTACTCGGGAGGCTGAGGCAGGAGAATGGCATAAACCCGGGAGGCGGAGCTTGCAGTGAGCTGAGATCCGGCCACTGCACTCCAGCCTGGGCGACAGAGCGAGACTCCGTCTTAAAAAAAAAAAAAAAAAAAAAGAAGAGTTTAATTGAGCAATGAACAATCTGCAAATTAGGCAGCCTCCTGAGCCAGAGTAGGCACCAGCGCAGCCACTTGGTAGAAGATTTATGGACAGAAAAGTAAAGTGAGGTACAGAAGACAGAAGTGAGGTGCAGTCAGATTGGTTACAGCTTAGCACTTGTCTCATCTGAACACGGTTTGAACAGATGGCTACATTTGATTGATTAAAACTTGGTAATTGGTGGCTGGGCACGGTGGCTCACTCCTGTAATCCCAGCACTTTGGGAGGCTGAGGAGGGTGGATCACCTGAGGTCAGGAGTTCGAGACCAGCCTGGCCAACATAGTGAAACTCTGTCTCTACTAAAAATACAAAAATTAGCCGGGCGTGGTGGCAGGCACCTGTAATCCTAGCTACCTGGGTGGCAGAGGCAGGAGAATCGCTTGAACCCAGGTGGTGGAGGTTGCAGTGAGCTGAGATTACAACACTGCACTCCAGCCTGGGTGACAGAGTGAGACTCAGTCCAAAAAAAAAAAAAAAAAATTTGGTGATTGGCACAAGTGTAAGCTATGGTCTGTTTACACCTCTATTACTTACAGTTTACAAGGTACAGAGAAACCGTTAGGCTGAACTTAAAATATGTAAGAAAGCAGCATTAGGCTAGACTTGATTTAACAATTCCCTTCTTTTAGTTATTTTTTAAATTTTGTAGACCAGGCGGGGTGGCTCAAGCCTGTAATCCCAGCACTTTGGGAGGCCGAGACGGGTGGATCACGAGGTCAGGAGATAGAGACCATCCTGGCTAACACGGTGAAACCCCATCTCTACTAAAAAATACAAAAAACTAGCCGGGTGTGGTGGCGGGTGCCTGTATTCCCAGCTACTCGGGAGGCTGAGGCAGGAGAATGGCGTAAACCCGGAAGGTGGAGCTTGCAGTGAGCCGAGATCTGGCCGCTGCACTCCAGCCTGGGCGACAGAGTGAGACTCTGTCTCAAAGGAAAAAAAAAAAAAACAAAACAATTTTGAGACATTGACCAAAACTTGAGTCACTGATGTCACTATCACCATTGTAAATGTACTAATTTGGTCTTGAAACCCACTGGGAAACAGCAGGACAGTGGGTTCTGTAAGGTGGGAATAAAGACTTTAGGTTTTTTTTTTAAGGGTTAGAAGGTATTTTTTTTTAATGTTGGAATGTCCTGTTTACAAGAAGACAAAACAAAACCAAACCTGGTTTTAGCATTTATGTGTTCTTTTTAAAGTTTTAGTTTGATGATATCACATTTAGCACAAGTGACTCTATTTAGGTTCCGTCTGGTCTGTTGGGGCCTAGAGTATGCGTTTAGTCCAAACAATGGCCTCTCATAATTTTGCTTTTGTTTTGAGACAGTTTCGCTTTGTTGCTCGGGCTGGCATGCAGTGGCATGATCTTGGCTCACTGCAACCTCCGCCTTCCAGGTTCAAGCAATTCTCGTGCCTCAGCCTCCTGAGTAGCTGGGACCATAGGCGCATGCCATCATGCCCAGCTGATTTTCTGTATTTTTTAGTAGAGGTGGGGTTTCACCATGTTGCCCAGGCTGTTCTTGAACTCCTGAGCTCAGGCAATCCACCTGCCTCGGCCTCCCAAAGTGCTAGGATTACAGGTGTGAGCCACCACAGCCAGCTCATAATTTTGTTTTAAAATTCCCCCTTTTTGGTCAGGTTCTCACTTTGGTGAGAGCGTGACCCAAACTTAGGGCCTTAGCACCACTCTCAGTCACCACATTTTGAAACCAAGGCCTAGCAGTGAAGTCACTGGGTCAACCTTCACACAGCCAGCAAATCTGATCCAAGCCCAGGCTCCACCCTTCCCAGGTGTGTGAGGCCGGGTCAGTCCCTGCGCCTCCGAAGCTGTTTCCTTCGGCGTCTAACATTAGTTTCCCATTCAAGAGCTACGGTGCACCAGGTGCTGACTGTGGCACACCTGACCTGCTGTGTCCTCATTAACAACCCTGAGAGTGAGACAGAGCTGTCCCCCTCTACAGGTAAGAAAATGGAGGACCAGTTGACCGTGGTGAAGATGGCCCAGGGTCACATCGATGGCACGCACTGGGCCAGGCCCTACACAGGCCTCCATATGGGACCTACCCAGGCACATCTCTGTGCCAAGCTCTCTCCACATCAGCTCAGCCGGGGGCCTTCCCCATCCAGCCCCCAGGCCTGCTCCAAGGACACCCTCCAAGGCTCCACCATGCAGCCTAATAAACTGATGTGCCCCCAGGGAGCATCACCTGCTATGCCCCAGCTTGTACCAGGCAGGACTCACAGGGTCAAGTATTTGCCCTTAGGGAGCCCCCGGTCTAGAGCACGCAGCCCCAGACTGTCCCAGACTGTCTGGGCTGGGAAGGTCTTTTGTGATTTCCCAAATGCCCCGGACTACAAAAATCACTTGAGGTGCTTATGGAAAAAGCCTTATTCCCAAGTGGTTATCTTGGGAGGAGGATTGACTAGGCAGTGCATGAAGGAACTTCCTGGGGCAATGGAAATGTTCTTTTTTTTTTTTCAGATGGAGTTTCGCTCGACGCCAAGGCTGCAGTGCAATGGCGCGATCTCGGCTCACAACAACCTCCACCTCCCAGGTTCGAGCGCTTCTCATGCCTCAGGCTCCCGAGTAGCTGGGACTACAGTATTTCTGCCCAGCCAGAAATGCTTTTTATCATGACCTGAGAGGTAGTTAAACGTCTGTACTTTTGTGACAAGTTATCGAGGGGCTAATTGTCCCTACTCTGTCTATATCGCGAGGTTTCTGGGGAGGAGCTGATGAGATTTCAATAAAGGAAGTGTTGGGGAAAAAAGGGCTTAGTGGAGGGATGTGACTATATTCAAGTTTAAAAAGAGAGATTAGAGAGACAACAACCCCCTAAATAAATTCCTACTTCTCCTACCCCAGACCTACTAAGTCAGAATCTCCCCGGTCAGGGCCTGGGAAGCTATTTTTTATTTTTTGTTTTGAGACAGGGTCTTACCCTGTTGCCCAGGTTGCAGTGCAGTAGCACCATCACAGTTCACTACAGCCTCAAGTGATCCTCCCACCTCGGCCTCCCAAGTAGCTGGAACTACAGGCATACATTACCACATTTGGTTAATACCTACATTTTTAAAATAGAGGTGGGGTCTCACTATGTTGCCCAGGCCAGTCTTGAACTCCTGGGTTCAAGTGATCTTCCTGCCTCAGCCTCCCAAAATGCTTGGATTACAGGCATAAGCCACTGTGCCCAGCTGGAAGCTGTATTTTTCTGGGGGGGAGGTGGGGAGGATGGAATCTTGCTCTGTCACCCAAGCTGGAGTGCAGTGGCGCGATCTCAGCTCACTGCAACCTCCGCCTCCCAAGTTCAAGCGATTCTCATGCCTTAGCCTCCCTAGTAGCTGGGATTGCAGGCGCCCACCACCATCCCTGGCTAATTTTTGTTTTTAGTAGAGACAGGGTTTCACCATGTTGACCAGGCTGATCTTGAACTCCTGGCCTCATGTGATCTGCCCACCTCGGCCTCCCAAAGTGCTGGGATTACAGGCGTGAGCCACTGTGCCTGGCTGGAAGCTATATTTTTAACAAGTCATTTTCTGAGCAGATTCATTTGGGAAACTTTGTCTTAGAGATCATCCCATTGTCCAAATGGGAAGACTGAGGCCCAAAGAGGAGGAAAGCCTTGCCCTGTGAGAGGAACCACTACAAGCAGACCCTGCATCTCCCAGCTGCTCCCCACCAGAGACACTCACAGGGAACTGAGTCAGCCTGGAGCCAGCATCCCCTAGCCTGTCAGCTGGGCCTTCTGGGCTCTTCCAAGGAGCTGTGGCTAGAGAGGAGTGCTGAGTCGCCCTTGTGTCCCTGGTGGGCATGGGGAATGAGGCAGGGGCTGGGGGGCACCTGCATAGCTGCCTAGGGAGGGAGCCCTGCTGAAGACCAACCCAGTAACATTTCAGCTGCAGAGTCATAGGGACGGGACATGGAATTCCTCTCTCCACCAAGCCCAGCATCTCTGGCAAGCCTTGCTGGCTAGGACTGTATTTATTACTGGAGAAAGTTATTTATGGCTGTCATGAAGAGCTGGATGAAGTGCTTGGGCAGGAATGTGTGGTGGTTTCAGAGTGGGCTGCAGGTCAGATCCAAGGAAGGACTTCCCTAGAGGGCAGTGGGCCAGTGCTGGGGATATAGCAAGGCTCAGACTTCTAGCCGCTGACAGCACCCCATCCTGGCAGGAAACAGACGCGGAAGCGCCCCAGAGGCCTGATGCCAAGCCACTGCATCTTTACAGCTCTGATGAGAAGCCAGCTGTCCGCTGAGCGCTCCCAGCCTCAACACCTCTGCACACCGTGCTTCCCAGCCTAGAATGTTCCATGCTGTCCAACCAATGAATCCCTCCCCCTGCCCTCTCCCTACCCCACTCCAGCCCAGACAGCAGTTTCGGCTCCTCCCCAAGCTCCCAGAGCCCAGTGCCGTGAAGCCCTTGGTGGCATTGATCAGAGCCTTAGAGCATCGTGGGTTGTCACCCTCTTGCCATGATGAGCTCCTAGGGAGCTGGAATCCTGCTCTGCTGATGGCAGCAGCCCCGTGGCTGGCAGAGGCCAGCACAGGTGGCCAGGGAACGTCACTAGGTGGAAGGATGATGGGGTCAGAGGGTGGGTGGCTGAAGAGACAGCTCAGCAACAGTGAAGATGGATGCTGGAGCCAGGCTGCCTGGGTTCCGATCCTGCCTCTGCCCCTCACCAGTTGGGCAGCTCAGGGCAGGTGACCTCACCCCTCCACATCTAATAGAAGCCACTGCATTGTTGTAAGGATGCCTTCATACACATAAGGGCGTAAAACGGAGGCTGGGATGTGGTAGGTGCTGAGTGAATATCAGTCAGGAGCTATGGTTATGGGGAGGGGGAGCAAATGGGGTGGATGGACTGCGGGGCAGAGATAGGCAAGTGGGGCAGATGAGGGGCTGGAACTGCGAACGGATGGACCCTTCCCTGCCCACTCGGTCAAGCCGCCATGTGCTCTGGGATTTCCCAGAGACCTGTTCTCCTGGATGGCTGCCACCACAAAGGGCTCTGCTCCCCAAGCACGGCCTGGTCGAGAGCAGGCCCTCTGCCTGCCTCATCTCACTACGTGCCCCATCGCCAGCCCCATTTTACAGGCGAGGAGGATGAGGCTCTGACCTGTCACTTACTCAAGGCCACAGAGCAGAGCCGGAATCAGAAACCCCGAGGGTCTGGGTTCTGGAGCCAAAGCTTCCCGGGGGGTCCCTGAGGCTCCAGGACAGTCATGATGCCCGAAACCAACTCTGTGGGCAAAGGACTGAAGCCAGAGGACTGGTGGCAGGAGACAGCAGCAGGCAGGCACGGGAGGGAGATCACAGGGGAGGGGATAGTGGGGCCCACAGACACCATGCCTGGGGCCTGCAGTGCCCAGGCAGGGGTGGGGGGTGGGGCATGGCTGCTTTGCAGGTACACAGCCTTCTGCCATGCTACGGAAAGGACATGTTCTGCCCCAGGCCACCTCGCTCCGCGCCAAGCCTAGATGCCAAGTACAGAAAGCGGTGGGGGAGGGTGGCGCATGCTCTGTGCATCTGAGGTGTTCGCCAACCACCTCCTCCAGCACTTCCCTCAGCACTCTGCAGGGGGAGCCTCCCTGGTACTAGGAGACATGGCCGTCCCATCCTTGCTCTCACAAACAAGAAAAGGAAGGCACAGGCCAGGCGCGGTGGCTCACTCCTGTAATCCCAGCACTTTGGAAGGCAGATCACAAGGTCAGGAGATTAAGACCATCCTACCTAACACGGTGAAACCCCGTCTCTACTAAAAATATACAAAAAAATCAGCCAGGTGTGGTGGCGGGCACCTGTAGTCCCAGCTACTTGGGAGGCTGAGGCAGGAGAATGGCGTGAACCCAGGAGGCGGAGCTTGCAGTGAGCTGACATCCGGCCACTGCACTCCAGCCTGGGCGACAGAGCGAGACTCCATCTCAAAGAAAAGAAAAGGAAGGCACAGAGAGGGTACACAACCTCCCCAGTATCACACAGCACATCAGGGGCAGGGATAAGTCTCCTCATTTACTAGCTGAGGATTTTGGGGGCCAATTACTAGAAAGGCAAGGCAGTGTTCAAGGCGCAGCGTGGATGCCAATGTCTTGGACTTCCATACATGGTGATTTGCGGCCACTGATGAAAATATTTCAAACTGAGACTATTTTAGAAAAATCCTATTTTACATATTTTGTCATTGTATTCATAAGAGTAATAATAACAAAACTTTTCATAGACCTTACTATGTGCCAGCCATTGTTTAGAACCTATATTAACTCACAACGACCTTCAAGGTAAGCACTATTATTATCGCCATTTTACAGATGACAAAACAGAAGCACAGAGAGGTTAAGGAGCATGCCCAAGGTCACACAGCCAATAAGTGAGCGAGCCAGAATTCAACCTTACTTGGGGATGTTTCTATCTCCCAGGACTAAGCATAAACTCCTGAAACAGGAGGCAAGACTGGAAACAAACCAGCATTTGCCCTCTCTGCAATATGTACATTACACGTACACATTATACTTTTGCAGATGAAGGGATTGCATGCAGCTGCTATTTGATTCATACTCACTACACTCTGTTCCCAAATGTTATTTCATTGTATCTGCACCAGGGTTCCCAGTGGGTGGGCTTCCTACAATCCTAACTTTACAGGAGAGGTGAGGTGACTTGCTGGAGGTCACACAGCAAGACAGAGTCACATCTAGGGTCCAAGTCTCTTCTGATCTTTGCACAGTACCTTGTAGCCAGCCCTGCAGTGGAAATCACTTAGGACTTGCAGTGGCAGGGAGGGGAGGATCCCAGATTCAAGACCTGGCTCTGCCCCTGGCCAGGTGAGCGCCCCTTGGACACCCCCACCCATAATCCACTCCTTCAGCTCATTCTCAAGACAGGCCAATCCCAGCTCTTCCCACTCCCCTCCCGCTAGCAGAGGATGTGTCCATTGTGCGGATGGCCCGGCACAGGCCCTGTAAGAGGAGGCTGAGGAGGCGCTGGGCTGTGGGAAAAGGGACAATGAACTTGTAGCTTGCTGGGCAGCGGCCAGCACAAGCCGAATCCCTGGGTGGCAGGCACAGAGGGCTCAGGTCAGAGGAGGAAGGACGCGGGTGTTCCCAGAGACAGTGCTCAGGGCAGCTGGGCTCCAGATAACAGCGTTCCTCGCATTCCCAGAGGACGCTCCAGCCGGCGGCAGAAGGCTCCCAGTGGCTTTTGCATTTGATCTCCGTGGCGACCTTGGGACATAGCAGGGCAGGGCTGACGCCGAGAGCCCCAGACAGGAAACTGGGGCCTATGGAGGTGAGGTCCCACCCAAGGGCACGTAGCTCAGCAGGCCCCCGTTGACCTTGGGCACATCACCTCACCCATCAAATGGGGACCATCCTGGTGAGAGCCTACGTCATTGGAGGAACAAGAATTCAGTGAGACAATAAACAAGGAGGGCAAGACCCTGGGGCCTGGTACGCATTAAACAATAGGTGTTAGTTAGCCAGAAGTAACAGTGATCACGAGTGTGCTGGGCATTGCTCTAAGCACTTTACACGAAAATCCATCTGGTCCTCACACCAACACCCTCATTGCTCCCAGTGTACAGAAAAGTCAAGGAATTTGGCCAAGGTCACATAGCTACCAACAGGACCCAAAGAGGAAGAGGGAGAAACTCTATGCAGCACCTACTACACACTGGGGCTTTTCACCCAGACTTCCAATTCCAGTGAAGGGCAAATGATCAGCTCCGGCTCAGGAGGAAAAACCAAGGCTCAGAAGGAGGAGGGAGGTTCAGGGTCACAAAGCAACCGAGTGGGAGGGCTGGGATTCAGGCCAGGCCTGTCCAGCTCCACGTCCAGTGTACGTACCACCCCCATCTCAGTCACATGCCAGGACAACCTGGGTCACCAATGGCAGAGCTCGTGCCTCAGCCATCCCAGGCACAGGGAGCCCTGCCTCAGTGGGGCTGCATGAGCTCACTCTGCTGGGGTATAGGGGGAGGGAGGGGGGAGGTCCTGGCAATGAGAGCTGCAGGAAGCCATGCCTGGCTGCTGCCCTGTTACTGGTCCTCATGTCACGCTCCTGTCTCAGCTCCCCGTGGACTTTCCCGTGATGGCAGCTTCCTGGGGGCCTCTTATATCTAGACAGAGTGCCCGCTCCACAAACGGAAGGGCTTCAGTCACGTTGGCCTCTGGCTCCCAGGTCAGCTCCTCTGGGTTTATAATTCTGCACAGAGAGGCTGAGATCAGTGGGGGCAGTCCAGGGTTACAAGTCAGAGTCCTCGCTGAATATTCAAGGGCTGTTTCCTTGGCTGTAGAGCAGGGATAATAAACTCCATTCTGCCTCCCGTATCGGCGTCTTAGAAGGGAAGGAACCTTGCAAATCAAAAGGTACAATGCAGAAGTTTCTACAGCTCTCCACTGCGCTCCCTCTGGTGAGTGGAGTGGACACCTACTGGCATTTTTGGCCACCCAGAGTCTGTTTCCCCTTCCTAACAATACCACCAAGTTTCCTTGGGAAGTGACCCTCCCCCTTTCAGCCTGGTTTGGGTGGGACTGGTCCCACCTCCAGCCCCAGGTGGACCCTGACTGGCTCCAGCTGGAAGACGCTGTCTGACTACTGGGTAATGAGGGTGTGAAGTGGTGGGGAGGGGCACTTTGTGTAGCCTGAGGAGGAAGCAACCTCTCAGAGATGGACTAGAGAAAGGTAGAGACCTTGAGTCTTTGATAGCATCACTTGGGCTCCTAGATGCAGCCATGCCTGAAGCCTTCCTCTGAACATCCTGGCTCCATGAGCCAATTAATTTCCCCATTGTGTGTCTTGGCTTTTCTGTTACTTGGAACACAGAGTCTGACCTCAGAACTGCAGCTCAGCCAGTTTTTCTCAGCCCCTTAGATTGTGAGCAACCAAATCAGGTCATTCATATTCTGCCAACTGTTTCTGCCAGAGGAAGAATCTTGCAAACAAGCTAAAGCTGACAAGTTTCAAGTATGTGGTAACGTAACAGTCCAACTTCCTACAAGTCACTTTCTACTTGGAATCTATAAACTTGTAGAATTATAGAAAGTTTTGGGGCTGGACTTGCCTAACAGCCCTGCAGGACTCGGATCCTCACTTTACGACAGGTTGTTGTCCATTGAGTTTAACAACCCTTTGACCACCAGGTTCCATGTGTCTATTGTGTGCCAGCCCTGTGACAGGACCTGCAGGTACAAGCTCTGCCTTCCATGCCCTTCAGTCTGGTAATGACTGGTTATAATTCACCTTTCTAGTAGGTTTTACACAAAAGGCCCTGGAGGGGGAATACCACTACACCCATTTCAGAGGAGAAAGTAGACACTCAGCAAGGTGAAGTAACTTGCCCTGCGTCCCTCTGCTAAACAGGGGCAGGGCCAGGCCATGTCCCCAGATCTGCCTGGGCCCAAAGCTACTGCTTTTTCTCCTAGTCATTGGAGTGGAGTGGACTGGGCCTATCATTTCTTTGAGATAGTTTGTTCCACTCAGGAGCAGTCAGAGTGATTTAAAAAGCTAAAGAAAACGAAAGCTAAGTGTCATGAGCTTCCTGTCTGCCTGAAGGTCTTGACTTCTTCAGAAGCCCCAGTATTTGACCCATCCAGTTTCACTTTTTTTTGAGACAGGGTCTTGCTCTGTCACTCAGGCTTAAGTGCAGTGACACGATCATAGCTCACTGCAGCCTCAACCTCCTGAGCTCAAATGATCCTCTTGCCTCAGCAAGAGACCGAGTAGCTGGGACTACAGGCGCGCAGCATCACGTTTGGCTGGTTATTTTATTTTTAGTAGAGGCAAGGTCTCACTATGTTGCCCAGACTGTCTCAAACTCCTAAGCTCCAGCAATCCTCCTGCCTCAGCCTCCCAAAGTGCTGGGACTCCTGGGGTGAGGCCCCACACCCAGCCAAACTTTCCTCTCCTATAGGGCTCGCTGCTTGCAGGTTGTAGCCAGAGAGGAAACCAGCACCACCCTGAAATCCAGACCCCAAATGCTTTCATGGGAGACCTCGTCACCCCAAGTGAGCTGTCCCAGACTCTCTCAGGTCTCTGCCCTATGTCGCTAAGATCCAGCTGACTTTGACTAAACACCCTCTATGCCCTCGGGCTTTCCCTATATGTCATTCAACCAACATTTGCTGGACCACTGTTTACTGAGCAGCCACTATACGCCAGGGGCTGTTCTAGGTGCTGAACATAACAGCCCAAATCCCTGTCAGTGTGGCAGGCAGACAACAAGTAAGTAAGTAAAAGCAATAGAACGTCAGGTGGTGGTAAGTGCAGTGGGGAAAAAGAAGGCAGGGAGGAGGACAAGGAGGTTTGCAGTTTTAAATAAAGAGGTCAGAGGTCTCACCAAGAAATTATCTCACTGTGGCCTTGCAATGATCCCACACAGGCCAGAACGTGATTCTGAAATCACAGATAAGGAAGGATAGGGTTTCAGGATTAACTCTCGAGTCCATGCATGTCAATACAACCAGCGCAACTGGATTCGTGCCCAGGGCCTCCTGTCTCCCTCGTGTCCTCTCCCCTAACTCTACTAAGTGGTACTAGCAGCCCTTTTGCAGATGAAGAAACTGAAACCACAAACCCAGACCCTCAAGAGTACACCAGGGTGAGGGGCAGCGGTGGGAGGCTGGAGTTCAGCCCCAGAGCTGCCCTCTGGACCTGCCTCTTGGCAAAGCCCACATCTGCTACCCTCGGCTTCAGTCTCCAGCTTCAGCTCCGGGCTTGTTGAAACTCAGTCCTCCTCTCTGCTGACTCCGTGCGCTCCCAGAATCCTCCTCCCTTTCCCAGAGCCCCTTTGGCTCTCTATCCCAGGTCATAAGAGCCCCAGATTGTCCAACCCACCTTTGTTCTGCCTCCTCAATTAACTTCTGGCTTATCACTAAGCCCACATTTGCATGACACTACAAATGGCCAAGGGTGGAGAGTCAGAATATACATGTAAGGTCCAGGTGTGGTGGCTGACACGAGTAATCCCAGCACTTTGGGAGGCCAAGGCAGGAGGACTGCTTCAGCCCAGGATTTCGATACCAGTCTGGGAAACATGGCGAAATCCTGTCTCTACAAAAATTAGCCAGGCATGGTGGCACGCACCTGTAGGCCCAGCCACTCAGGAGGCTGAGACTGGAGGATTGCTTGAGCCCAGGAGGTCTAGGCTGCAGTAATCCGAGATTGCACCACTGCACTCCAGCCTGGGAGACTTCTCACTGTGCTTTCCCATCTGCCTGCATTTGGTAATCTCCCAAGTCCCAGTCTAATCTTCTTTTTTTTTTTTTTTTTTTTTTTTGAGACAAGAGTTTCACTCTTGTCACCCAGGCTGGAGTGAAATGGAACAATCTTGGCTTACTGCAAACTCCGCCTCTAAGGTTCAAGCGATTCTCCTGCCTCAGCCTCCCGAGTAGCTGGGATTACAGGTGCCCACCACCATGCCTGGCTAATTTTTTATTATTATAGAGATGGGGGTTTCACCATGTTGGCCAGGCTGATCTCAAACTCCTGACCTCAGGTGATCCACCCACCTCAGCCTCCCAAAGTGCTGGGATTACAGGCGTGAGCCACCGCGCCCAGCCCCAGTCTAATCTTCTGAATAGTGTGGCATGGTGGAAAGACCTTAGTCTTGTGGGAGGAGCTTCAGGTTCCTTGTCCATAAAACAAGGGTTAGTCATCCTCACCTTGCAGGGTTGTTTTACAGATGAAATGCAGTGGAGAGCATCTGTTAAAAGTTAAAATTCAACAGAGTGTATTTGGAAAGCAAAGCCCGGCAGATAATCATCAAGAATCTACCAAATTGAAAGGAGATGTCTGTATAGTGGTGAAACAACTGTCACCAGCAGAATGACAGCTGCATTCACTGTGCTCCTATACTCTGAGGTAGGTACTCTTAGTATCATTTACATTTTATGAAGAGAGAAAAGGCACAGAGAGGTTAAGTAACTTGCCTGAGGTCACACAGCAGACCAGCAGCAAAGCTGGGATTCTGAGCCCAAATTATCCAACTCCAAACTACAAGCTCTTAACCCTTATGTAAGGGTAAGTAAACGGTGGCTTTCCGTGTTGAAAGAACTGCTCCGTGACACACAGCATTAAGTGCTGACCCAGGAGGGGCTGGTGGGCAGCCTCACACCAAAGCCTGTGCTCCCCACCACGGTATCCCAACATAGCTGAAAGGGACTCTAGGAATACTCTAACCCAACACCTTCATCTTTTTCCCCAAGAGAAGCCTGAGGTCCATAGAGGTAGCGTGACCTGCCCAAAGTCACACAGCCAATTAGTTGAAGAATCAGGGCAGGCACCCTGGTGTCCTGAGTCCAGAACCCCATGCCATCACTGAGTGTCACCTTGATGATGAGGCATGGTCAGGGAAGGAGTCTTGAGGACATGCTGTAAGTGTTTCGGGAGAAGTGGAGGGAAGGAAGTCTAAGCTGCTGGAACCGCCCATGCTGAGGTCCAGAGGCTGTGAACGTCTTTCCTGGAGAACAATGAGCTGTAAGGTGCATGCAGAGGTTTGGGGCTGAGAATGAGGCTGGTTTCTCATATTGAATATTTGCTTTCAGTTCTTTTATTTTTAATACTCTCTCACTCTACTTTATGTTGCTAATGTTTTCCCTTATTTCTCTTGTATGTTTCTAATGTTTATTTTAAAATCTTGGTCTTGGCCGGGCGCAGTGGCTCAGGCCTGTAATCCCCCAGCACTTTGGGAGGCCGAGACGGGTGGATCACAAGGTCAGGAAATCAAGACCATCCTGGCTAACACGGTGAAACCCCGTCTCTACTAAAAATACAAAAAAATTAGCCGGGCGTGGTAGCGGGCGCCTGTAGTCCCAGCTACTCGGGAGGCTGAGGCAGGAGAATGGCGTGAACCCAGGAGGCAGAGCTTGCAGTGAGCCGAGATCTGCGCCACTGCACTCCAGCCTGGGTGACAGAGCAAAGACTCCGTCTCAAAAAAAAAAAAAAAAATCTTGGTCTTGGGCTGGGCGCAGTGGCTCACGCCTGTAATCCCAGCACTTTAGGAGGCTGAGGCGGGCGGATCACATGAGGTCAGGAGTTTGAGATCAGTCTGGCCAACATGGTGAAACCTCATCTGTACAAAAATACAAAAATTAGCCGGGCATGATAGCAGGTGCCTGTAATCCCAGCTACTCGGGAGGCTCAGGTGGGAGAATCACTTGAACCTGGGAGGCGGAGGTTGCAGCGAGCTGAGATCACACCACTGCACTCTAGCCTGGGTGACAAAGCAAGACTCCATTTCAAAAAATAAAAAATTTAAAAAAAAAATCTTGGTCTTTTTATTCTAATACCACTGACTCCAGGGTGTCTCTAATCAGTTTATGGTTTTACTTTTGAATTCATTGTGCTCTGGCTGGTGGTGGGGCAGGGGATCAGGGAATCCATATGCTCCTTGCCCCAACAGAGAGAGAAGACATACGGCTCCTGGATCCTCCTTCTCAACATCAATCCCAAGTAATGACAGAGCAAAACACCACTAAACCTAGGCAACAACAGGGAAAAGGTCTCCTGGGGAGATGGAAGAGAGTTTAACCTGGCGTGTGTAGGGTGGTGGGGAGGGGTTGCTGCAGCCAGGAGAAAAGGCAGGGCATGGTCTTTAGGGTGGAGAGAATAAAACAGAAAAGAAAACAGGGTTTGAGTTCTCCTCCTGCCTCTTTGTTCCAAGCCCAGGCCCCCATACACACACCCACTGTCCTGGAACAACTAAGGTCAGAGCTGGGTGCGGGGTTGGAGTTCAGCCCCGCAGCCACCCTCTGGACCTGCCTCTTGGCAAAGCCCACATCTGCTACCCTCGGCTTCAGTCTCCGGCTTCAGTCTCCAGCTTCAGCTCCGGGCTTGTTGAAACTCAGTCCTCCTCTCTGCTGACTCCGTGCGCTCCCAGAATCCTCCTCCCTTTCCCAGAGCCCCTTTGGCTCTCTATCCCAGGTCATATGAGCCCCAGATTGTCCAACCCACCTTTGTTCTGCCTCCTCAATTAACTTCTGGCTTATCACTAAGCCCACATTTGCATGAAACCTGCAAAAAGTATCTTGCATAAAGCAGCCCAGGCGGATGGCACAAGTGTCTGCTGAGATAAAGTCAAAGCATGGGCTGGGCCATAATCCCAGCACTTTGGGAGTCCAAGGCAAGAGAATCGCTTGAGCCCAGGACCTTGAGATAGCCTGGGCAACAAAGCGTGACCCAGTCTCTTACAAAAAAATCAAAACATTGGCCGGGTGCCGTGGCTCACACCTGTAATCCCAGCACTTTGGGAGACCAAGGCAGGTGGATCACTTAAGGCTAGGAATTCGAGACCAGCCTGGCCAACGTGGTAAAACCCCATCTCTACTAAAAATACAAAAATTAGCTGGGTGTGGTGGTGGGTGTCTGTAATCCCAGCTACTCGAGAGGCTGAGGCACGAGAATCGCTTGAACCTGAGAGACAGAGGTTGCAGTGAGCCAAGATTGCACCACTGCACTCCAGCCTAGGTGACTGAGCAAGGCTCTGTCTCCAAAAATAAATAAATAAATAAATAAATAAATAAATAAATAAATAAATAAATAATCTGGATGTGGTGGTGCAGGCCTGTGGTCCCAGCTACTTAGGCGACTGAGGCGGGAGGATTGCTTGAACCCAGGATGTCGAGGCTCCAACGAGTCATGTTCGTGCCACTGCTCTCCAGCCTGAGTGACAGAGTGAGACGGTGTCTCAAAAAAAAAAAAAAAAAAAAAAAAAAAAAAAAAAAAAAATTCAAAGCATGCCAGCAAACAACGTGGAACTGCAGGAATTGGGAGGGGACCGACAGTCACTACTGGGGGACTCTACAGTCACTCCACCACCCCTTCCTTTCCAGACTCTGAGTCTGAAGAATTCTGACCTAGGCATGCAGCCCCTTCCCCTCACTGTTTCTCCCTGGGGTCTGAAAGAGAGGCCCAATCCTGTGGAGTGAGTCACTGGGGAGGGAGAATGGTGATGTCAAACCTAGTGAGAAACCAAGTGGTTCTGATGTCCAGGGGTTCCCGCCCTGGCAAAGAGCACAATGACTTCAAAAGAAACCCAAACTGCTTAGAGATACCGCTGGAATCAGCCATATTAGATAAGATTGACTGAGACTTTACAATAAGCAAAAATGGTAATTGCCTAGGTTTAGTGATGTTTTGCTTTTCAGTATTTGGGACTGATTTGAGAGGAAGGATTCAGGAGCCATACATCTTCCCTCACTGCTAGTTTTAAGGGCAAGAAGTGCATGCCCCCCGAATCCCACCCCAACCCACCACCAGCCACAGCACAATGAATTCTAAAGAAAAACCACTAATAGGACCAGGTGCGGTGGCTCACACCTGTAATCCCAGCACTCTGGGAGGCCAAGGTGGGTGAATTACTTGAGCTCAAGAGTTTCAGACCAGCCTGGGCAATACAATGAAACGCCTTACAAAAAATACAAAAAAAAAAATAGCTGGCCGTGGTGGTGCACACCTATCGTCCCACCTACTCAGGAGGCTGAAGTGGGAGGACCACTTGAGCTCGGGAGGTCAAGGCTGCAGTGAACAGAGATCACGCCACTGCACTCCAGCCCGGGCAAGAGAGAAGACCCTGTCTCAAAAAAAAGAAACAAAACAAAAAATCTCCATAAACTGTGAGAAACATGCGAAAGAAATGAGCAAAGATGTTAGCAAAACAGAAAGAGGAACTGTTTAAAGATCCCAGTGGAAACACTCTATGTGAAAAAACAGTTGAAATAACAAACACATAAGTGGAATAAATTACAAAGTAGATCTAGCTGCCGAACAATGGAGGAGAGAGCTAAGTTATTAGTTTGAGGACGCTTCCAGGAGGAAGCAGGGAAGGATTAAGAAACAGAAAATTGGCCAGGCTTGGTGACTCATGACTGGAATTCCAACACTTTGGAAGACCCAGCCAACATGGCAAGACCTCATCTCTACAAAAAAAAATTCTTTTTTAATTAGCCAAGTGTGGAGTTCACCTGTGATCCCTGCTATTTGGGAGGCTGGGGTGGGAGGATTGCTTAAGGCCAGGGGTTTGAGACTGAAGTGAACCATTTTCGTGCCACTGCACTCCAGCCTGGGTGACAAAGTAAGACCCTGTCTCCGAAAAAAAAGAAAAGAAACAGAACATTGAAAGAAAAGTTAAAAGAACATTAACCTCAATCTTACTGCATTAATTTGAGATTAACCATAAACTGAATTGTAAATCAGAATCACAAAGCTTCTAGAAGAAAATATAAAAGGATATCTTCATGACTTTGGGGTAGGCAAAGAATACTGACTCCATAATATATATATATTTTTTTACAATAGAGTCTCACTCTTGTCACCTAGGCTGGAGTGCAGTGGTGTGATCTCAGCTCACCGCAACCTCCACCTCCTGGGTTCAAGCAATTCTCTGCCTCAGCCTCCCGAGTAGCTAGGATTACAGGTGCCCGCCACCACATTCAGCTAATTTTTGTACTTTTAGGTATAGACGGGGTTTCGCCATGTTGGCCAGGCTAGTCTCAAACTCCTGACCTCAGGTGATCCGCCCGCCTCGGCCTCCCAAAGTGCTGGGATCACAGGCATGAGTCACTGCGCCCGGCCCTGACCCCATAATATTTTCATGACTTTGGGGTAGGCAAAGAATACTAACTCCATTAAAGAAAAAAAGGTAAATTGGACTTCATCAAAATTGAAAACCTCTTGTTATCAAAAGATACTATTAAGAAACTGAATAGGCTGGGCACGGTGGCTCACGCCTGTAATCCCAGCACTTTGGGAGGCCAAGGCAGTTGGATCACGAGGTCAGGAGATCGAGACCATCCTGGCTAACATGGTGAAAACCCGTCTCTACTAAAAATACAAAAAACTAGCTGGGTGTTGTGGCAGGCGCCTGTAGTCCCAGCTACTCGGGAGGCCGAGGCAGGAGAATGGCGTGAACCCGGGAGGTGGAGCTTGCAGTGAGCCGAGATCGTGACACTGCACTCCAGCCTGGGCAACAGAGTGAGACTCCGTCTCAAAAAAAAAAAAAAAAAAAAAAAAAAGAAACTGCATAGGTCAGGCATGTAATCTCATGCCCGAACAGGTCATTCCTGTAATCTCAGCACCTTGGGAGGCCATGGCAGGAGGATCGCTTAAGCCCAGGAGTGCGAGACCAGCCTGGGCAACATAAGGAAACCCCGTCTCCACAAAAAATACAAAAATTACTTGGATGTGGTGGCGTGCATCCGCAGTCCCAGCTACTTAGGGGGCTGAGGCGGGAGGATCACTTTATTTGGGGAGGTTGAGGTTGCATTGAGCAGTGATCGCGCCACTGCACTCCAGCCTGGGCGACACAGTGAGACTGTCTCAGAAAAAAAAAAAAAAGACAATGAAAACATCCTAAAGGTTTGGAGAAAAACAGAACACTTACAAATGGAATAAATGTCGAATTGACCAAAGTACAGAAGGAAAAAAAGATTGAGCTGGGAATTTTCTATCAAGCTAAACAGCCCATTCAAATGTTAAAGGCTGGCCGGGTGTGGTGGCTCATGCCTATAATCCTAGCACTTTGGGAGGCCGAGGTAGGCAGATCACTTCAGGTCAGGAGTTTGAGACCAGCCTAGTCAACAAGGTAAAACCTTGTCCCTACTAAAAATACAAAAATTAGCCAGGCGCAGTGGTGGGCGCCTGTAATCCCAGCTATTGAGGAAGCTGAGGCAGGAGAATTGCCCCTCGCCCCTTCCAAAAAAAGAATTCAATAATTTTAAAGGGATGATTTAATTAGTATAAACAAATTCCACAGATTGTATTCAAGATATCTGAAGACTGAGCAAATAATTTAGTAAAGTTTAGTTTTTCAAAACAAATACAAGTTCAAAGAAAAGAACAAGAAGGGCTGGGTGCGGTGGTTCACACCTGTAATCCCAGCACTTTGGGTGGCTGAGGAGGGCAGATCACCTGAGGTCGGGAGTTCAAGACCAGCCTGACCCACACGGAGAAAGCTCATCTCTACCAAAAATACAAAATTTGCTGGGCATGGTGGTGCACACCTGTAGTCCCAGCTACTCGGGAGGCTGAGGCAGGAGAATCGCTTGAACCCAGGAGGTGGAAGTTGTGGTGAGCTGAGATCGCACCATTGCACTACAGCCTGGGCAAAAAGAGTGAAACTCCATCTCAAAAAAGGAGAGGGGAGGAGAGGGGAGGGGAGGGGAGGGGAGGGGAGGGGAAGGGAGGGGAGGGGAGGGGAGGGGAGGGCAAAGAACAAGAAGAACATAGATCTATAACTCAGAATTAGACAATTTTTTAAAAATCCAGACAATTTTCATATGACATCATGGGGGCTGAGGGGAGCGTGTCAGTGAAGGGTATGGAAACTTAAGAGAAGCAGGGGAGCAAGGCACGTAAGAAAATGCTAATCTTGTCTTTGTAGGGAAAACCCACAGATAATTTTTTAAAGTGATAAAACAGAAAAAGCAGAACAAATTGAAATAAAAATGTAGGATGGTAGAAACGAAATACATAAACACACTTTCTTTTCAGGAACATGCAAACATTTAAAAAATTTATCACCTACCAGGCCAAAAAGTAAGTCTCACAGGTCAAATAGTAAGTTTTCACATAGACCACATCCTGTGACCATCAATTCAGTGAGAAGCTAAGTGTTTCAAAGTATAAATCATTACCCATACACTTAGAAATGAAAAAAAAAATCCTAAAAATTTCAAGGATCAAAGAAAAGTCATAGTCGAAATTTAAAATTACTTAGAACTGAATGATTAAAAACACCACATATCAAAAATCACATAATGCAGCAAAAAAGGTTAAAAATTAATAAACTAGGCTAGGTACGGTAGCTCCCACCTGTAATCCCAGCACTTTGGGAGGCTGAGGCAGGCGGATCACCTGAGGTCAGAAGCTCGAGACCAGCATGGCCAACATGGCGAAACCCCATCTCTACTAAAAATACAAAAATTCGCCAGGTGTGGTGGCGCACGCTTGTAATCCCAGCTACTGGGGAGGCTGAGGCAGGAGAATAGCTTGAATCCAGGAGGCGGAGGTTGCAGTGAGCCAAATGGAGCTGTGGCACTCCAGCCTAGGAGACAGAGACTTCATCTCAAAAAAATAAATAAATGAATCCCGCTGTCTCCAGAAATCCTTTGTGGCCGTTCTGCCCAAGACTTAGCTAGTTGGCCGCTGATGCTTTCCCTCAATCTCTACTACCTGGGGCTCTGTGGGGGTCTGCTTACAAGACCATTTCTGCACACATTTTTTTTGTTTGTTTGTTTGTTTGAGACGGAGTTTTGCTCTTGTTGCCCAGGCTGGAGTGCAATGGCGCCATCACAGCTCACTGCAACCTCCACCTCCTGGGTTCAAGCTATTCTCCTGCCTCAGCCTCCTGCACCCATCTTTCCCCTTCCTGACTGGCTTCCTCCTCTCTCCACCCGGACAGGTGCCAAGAAAGCAGCACCCAGGTGAGCCGACAAGAGAGGCCACTCCATCAGGAATTTCCTGAGCAGGGGCAGCTTTTTCTTCCCCTCCTCAGCTTTCTCCAGGTAGACGGGACAAAGCCCAAGACAAGCGCTGCCTCCGTCACAGGAAGAGTCTGGGGCCTGGCCCAGCCAAGTCTACGGGCCATGCGTTTTTCCTGTATTTTACCCTGGGTGGCTGGAGTGTGTGGCGGGATGAGGAGGTTGGCAGGCTTGCCTCAGTGCCCCAACTGGGGGCCTTGCCCAGCTCAGCTGCACTCAGCCAGAGGCCAGCTGGGGAACACTTGATTATTCAAATCATGTGGCTACCCAAGAGGAAAGCGTCCGTTTCCTCTAAGAGGGGGGAAGTGGGGCAGGCAGGCCAGCCCAGGGATTTGGGTGTTGAAGGAGGAAATTTCAGAACAAAGTTCTCACACAAACCAGCACTCTGAGATTCACTGCCCCAGGAAGACTCTGGAAGCCTCAGATAAAAACTCAGGAGGGTCAGGCTCGAGGCCAGAGCCCTGGGCCAATCCCCCACTGAGGTTTCTGAGTTAGTAGAGGCCTCAACCAGGCTAATTGCTCTGGCCTCCCCCTGACCCTGGTCCTGGAGACACCAGGACTGCCCTGCCGTGCCCCTTCGCCTGTCCTTCCCTTCCCCCAGGAATCGCACCGGGGATAGATAAACTCCACACTCCTAAGCTCAGGGAGCCGGAGCCTCAGTGCCTCCCGGTGAGTGTCACGCAGTCTGTTCCTGCTATTTTTTCAACTCCTGCCTTGCTCCCCCTCCCTAGATCTGGCTCCAAAAGAACCAGCAGGTTCGAGAAGAGTGTACCCATCTAACGTGCAGAGAATTATCTAGTCCTCATTAAGTGACACCGGACTCTGGAGCCAGGCTGCCCAGGTTCCAATTCTGGATTAACCCATGTATGAGCTATAGGACCTTGGGTGATTCCTTCCCTTCCTTTGTGCTTCTATTCATTTTTTTTCTTATTTTATTTTTAGAGATGGGATCTTGCTGTGTTGCCCAGGCTGGAGTGTGGTGGCTGTTCACAGGTGCAATCATATCTCACTGCACCTTTGAACTCCTTGGCTCAAGCAATCCTCCTGCCTCAGTCTCCCAAGTAGCTAGGATACAGGCATGTACCACCACTCCCAGCCTGTGCTTCCCTTCTTTACCTGTAAAACCAGAGATCTGGGCCGGGCGCAGTGGCTCACGCCTGTAATCCCAGAACTCTGGAAGGCTGAGGCAGGCGGATCACGAGGAGTTCGAGACCAGCCTGAGCAACATGGTAAAACCCCATGTCTACTAAAAATACAAAAATTAGCCGGGCATGGTGGTGCGCACCTGTAATCCCAGCTACTCAGGAAGCTGAGGCAGGAGAATAGCTTGAACCCAGGAGGTGGAGGTTGCAGTAAGCTGAGATCACGCCACTGCACTCTAGCCTGGGCGACAGAGCAAGACTTCGTCTCAAAAAAAAATAAAAAATAAAAAATAAAAAAAGCAGAGATTTGAGTATCTACCCTTTGGGCAGGTTAGATTCAGGAAATGACAGCTCTTGCTATTAATAGTGAACCAATTCAGGTTTCATAAGGAGCCAGGCCTGGATCTCTGGACCAGACAACCCCAAGGCAGACATATCCTCTCTCACCAGAGCCAAGCCCTGGGTCCAAATTCCAGCTCCACAATCCACCAGCTCCATGAGCCTGGGTAACTTGTTAACCTCCCTGAGCCTCTTTCTGTCCCGGAGCTGTTGCAGGCCTCCCCACATTGGAGGGTGGTCTGGAGGGTGGTCGTCCCTGTTGCTGCTGGTCCTGGGCAGTACCTGGGGATCAGGGGGCTGACACATGCCGGGCTGCCCCAGGCAGGGGTGAGGCAACAGATCAGTTTCCTTTCCTGAATACCTGTCTGGGCCCAGCCTCAGGGTGTGACATAGGGGAGGCCTCTGAGGAGATGGGGAGACTCCCCTCCGCCCCACGGATCATCCAGCACCAGCACGCACCCTGGCATGGGCCTGCTGCCAGCGGCCAGGAACTACCCAGCAGGAAGCTTCACGAGTCTTTACAGAAGGAGGCACGACAGCAAGAGGCCACAACCTAAGTGCAGGCATTCACACCCCGGATCTATTATTTACTAGCCATTCACTGGACAAATGAGCTTATTCCCTGTTTTTTTTTTTTTTTTTGAGATGAAATTTTGCTCGTCACCCAGGCTGGAGTGCAATGCCATGATCTCGGCTCACTGCCATCTGCGCCTCCCGGGTTCAAGCGATTCTCCTGCCTCAGCCTCCCGAGTACCTTGGATTACAGGCCCCTGCCACCACACCTGGCTAATTTTTTGTATTTTTAGTAAAGACGGGGTTTCATCATGTTGGCCATGCCGGTCTCGAACTCCTGACCTCAGGTGATCCACCCACCTTGGCCTTCCCAAAGTGCTGGGATTACAGGCAAGAGCCACTGCGCCCGGCCCAAGTGAGCTTATTTCTGAGCCTGGCTCCCCATCTGTGAGTGGGGACAATGACAATAGTATCTACCTCCTAGGGCTGACATGAGGATTAAATGATTAATGCATCTGACATGCTTGAACAGTATCTGCCACTCAGTTAATATGAGCTGTTACTGTTACAATGATTTATGACCCTTGTCATTTCTTCTCTAAAGGCCCCCCCCCCCCGCCCACCAGTTTCCTCCAGCAGACTTGGGGCTCCCTCCTGCCAGCTTCTGCACAGACCATGATTGGTGCCTGTCCCACAGATCGTGATCATAAGACCTACTGTGTGCCCGACACTGGATGAAGCATTTTATAGTCAGGGACAACATGACTGCTAGACTCACCTACTACTGTTACGGTTTGTTCTGACCCTAGGATCTGGGGCGTGAGGTCTGTGTTATGGGAGGAAGCTGGTAGGGGAGGTGGCTCCCATATTATGTTATTTGGAACACACATGTCCTGGGAGATATTAAAATATTTGCACGTGACACCAACTAGGTGACCTAGGAGACATGAACTTAATCTCTCTGAGCCTCAGGTGCAAGGATAAATCAATAAATACGTGTGAGCCGCTTAGAACACAGCCTGGTTCATGGTATATTTAAAACAAACATATATCGACATATGTATTGGTTACTCCTCTGAGCACCTCTCACGGAGTCAACACATGAGGAAACTGAGGTACAGAGGTCACGCAAGGTCATATAACTCTTAGTCCCTATAAAATGTTACTCACTGCGTGTATTCATTCATTCAACAAATATGTAGTAAGTGCCTATCATGCACCAGGAAGCATGGTACATGCAGATTCAGAAAATTTACAGCTATGACTATTATTATTATTAAAGAAATTAAGGCTGTTTGGGATTGGGGGTACATCTGTGAACAAAATGGACAAAGACGTTGGCCAGAGGTATGACACTGGGCACCTCTTACTTGAGTATGACTAAAGGCCTGAACTGCCAACAGGAAAACTGGACCCAGAGCCACTGGCTTGTCCTGCTGCCAATCACTAACCATTTATGAGCTGGAGTCATCGGTGGAAGGACACCAGTGAAGGTCTGGGGAGGGTGGCCAGGCTTCGCCTGGAGTGCCTCAGGGGTCACACCCAGTGGGGGATCCCTCCCAGGCTTCCCCATGGTAACCAAGCCAGGCCAGCTGTGGATACCCTTGCCAGGTGGGGCAGCCTTTCATGAACTCAAAAGTCATTAAATGGGCCGGGCGTGGTGGCTCACACCTGTAATCCCAGCACTTTGGGAGGTCAAGGTGGGTGGATCACCTGAGGTCAGGAGTTCGAGACCAGCCTGGCCGACATGATGAAACCCCGTCTCTCCTAAAAATACAAAAATTAGTCAGGCATGGTGGCGCATGCCTGTAATCCCAGCTGCTCAGGAGGCCAAGGCAAGAGAATCGTCTGAACCCGGAAGGCGCAGGTTGCAGTAAGCCGAGATCACACCGTTGTACTACAGCCTGAGTGACAGAGCAGATTCCATCTTAAAAAAAAAAAAAAAAAAAAAAAAAAAAGTCTTTAAATGCTTGCTGAAAGCAGGCATCTTATTAGGCATGGGAATTCACGAGTGACTCAGATGGGGGCTCCTGCCCTCCAGGAACTGAGACTCAGAGCCAGACGCAATGCGGCTGATCAGATTACAAAGGGTTCAAGATATCCAACCAAGCTCAAGAAAAACAGCCGTGATGCCAACTGGCAACACAAGCAGGCAGAGGTCGCTGCAGGGGAGGGGATGGCAGGTACAAAGGCAAAGATGAGAGAGGCTGGGGACACAGCTGGGGAAAGACCTTCAGCCTGGGATCCTGACCTGAGTTTGAGGCCTGGTTTTACCATCAGTTTGACGTCAGGCAAGTTGCTTGCCTCCCCAAGTCTCAGTCTCCCACTTTGCAAAATGATGGTAATACTTTATTGGGTTGCTTTGATGGTTCGGTGAGTTCATTAATAAAAAATGGCTTGGCCAGGCGCAGTGGCTCAAGCCTGTAATCCCAGCACTTTGGGAGGCCGAGACGGGCGGATCACAAGGTCAGGAGATCGAGACCATCCTGGCTAACACGGTGAAACCCCGTCTCTACTAAAAAAATACAAAAAACTAGCCGGGTGAGGTGGCGGGCGCCTGTAGTCCCAGCTACTCGGGAGGCTGAGGCAGGAGAATGGCGTGAACCCGGGAGGTGGACCTTGCAGTGAGCTGAGATCTGGCCACTGCACTCCAGCCTGGGCGACAGAGCGAGACTCCACCTCAAAAAAAAAAAAAATGGCTTTAGGCCAGGCGCCATAGCTCAGGCCTGTCATCCCAGCACTTCAAAGTCCGAGGTGGGCGGATCACAAGGTCAGGAGATCGAGAACATCCTGGCTAACATGGTGAAACCTCGTGTCTACTAAAAGTACAAAAAATTAGCCGGGCATGGTGGCACACGCCTGTAGTCCCAGCTACTCCGGAGGCTGAGGCAGGAGAATCACCTGAACCCAGGAGGTGGAGGTTGCAGTGAGCCAAGATCACGCCATCCTGCACTCCATCCTGGGAGACAGAACAATGACTCCGTCTTAAAAAAAAAAAAAGAAAAAAAGAAAAAAAAGAAACGGCTTTAAAAACTGAAAAATATGCCAGGCCCAGTGGCTCACCGCCTATTAATCCCAGTGTTTTGGGAAGCTGAGGGAGGACTGCCTGAGCCCAGGAGTTCAAGACCAGCCTCATCAACATAAGCAAGACCTCATCTCACAAAATAAAAAATAAAAAAAATTAGCTGGGCCCAGTGGCACAAGACTGCAGTTCCAGCTACTTGGGAGGCTGAGGCAGGAGGATCACTTGAGCCCAGGAAGTCAAGGTTGCAGTGAACTGTGATTGTGCCTGAACCCCAGCCTGGGTGACAGAGCAAGACCTTGTCTCAAAAAACAAACAAAAAAACAAAACCCTGAAAAATAGAGTAAGTGCCTGGAAACTGAGGTTGGGAGTGTTAAAGTGACTTGTCCAAGGTCAATGGCTGATTAAAACAGGATAGGGTGTATCTGGGTGGGATGCGGGGGACAGGAACAACCCCTGCCTCTGCTGAGCCAACACTCCTGCGTTCCCAGCACTGACCTCATGTTTCCCTAGGCAATTTGTTCAAGAAGGCCTAGGGAACAGGTGGGATACCTAATTCCTTGGTGCAGGGTTTACCATTTATTCGCTGTGTGATCCTGGGCCCACCACCCTCCCTCCCTGAGCTTCAATCTTCCTTTTGTTTTCTTGAAATGCAGCCTCGCTCTGTCACCCAGGTTGGAGTGCAGTGGCAGGATCTCAGCTAGTTTTTGTATTCTTAGTAGAGACAGGGTTTCACCATGTTGGCCAGGCTGTTCTTGATCTCCTGACCTTAAGTGATCTGCCTGCCTTGGCCTCCCAAAGTGCTGGAATTACAGGTGTGAGCCCTTGCGCCCGGACTCTGAGCCTCAATTTTCTATCTTGCAAAAATAGAGATGCCCTTTACTGTGCTGCCCATGTGTAAACGTGGAAGGCTCTGCCAATGGGAAAGCGCTTTCCACAGGCAAAGGCGTATTGTACTTATGAATGAGAAATGATCATGGTAAGCCAAAAGAAAGATGCAGAGCCCGCAGGCCCCACACTGAGCCTGCGGTGAAGGAAAGCAGGAGGAACTAAGCTAGACAGCCCCAGGTGTGGGGTAGGAACGTTTTATGAGGCACACAGCTGTGCCCATGTTCAGTCCCAAGGGAGAGGCGGGTTTCTGGGCCTCATCACTGTCTAGGCTTAAAGTAAGAGTGACAAGAAAGAGGCCAGTTTCAGCCTTTGTGAGCAAAGAGCTTTGGCGAGGCAGGGGTCTCCCTCAGCAAGGCTGGGCTGCACTACAGCCCCTTTCCCCGTGTCCCATTGGATCTGAGCTGTGTAGCATTTGTTGCATTACGAAGAAAAAGACCTGTGCAGGAAATAAGGCAGAGGACAGGCTCTCTAGTCCGATGCACCTTGATCTGTGGCAAAACCAAGCCGGGTCTTTCAGCTTCAGTGTGTTAGCATCCCAACACCTGGGATGGAGTTTGTGGGCGGGTCGGTTTGCCACACTGTAAGGGCCCAGGTGCTCCCACTGCCACAGTGAAGCCAGGTTCTAGCCCAAGTCTGGCAGAGCAGTCAGGCAGCAGTTTTCGGGGGAGAATAATGGGGTGGGATGGGGGACTTCAGTGGCCTATTACGGAGCCCTCTCCCCAGACCAAATTCATAGCTGAGTTTGGGGATGGTACAGTTAAAATTTAAAATAATTGTCCAAATGCTGTATTTGGGTATTAATGTTTACATGGTAATCTGACAACAGTTTATAAAGTGATGTTCTGGATACCATAAAAAAAAAAAAAAAGAGCTCAGTTTCAGGTCCTCCTGGAAAGAGTTAGGCTTACCCCTCCCCATCTTTGTAATAACAGCCATAGTAGCGATAAGAGTTACTTATTCGGGGCTGGGTGCGGTGGCTCAAGCCTGTAATCCCAGCACTTTGGGAGGCCGAGACGGGCGGATCACGAGGTCACAAGATCAAGACCATCCTAGCTAACATGGTGAAACCCCGTCTCTACTAAAAAAATACAAAAAACTAGCCGGGCGAGGTGGCGGGCGCCTGTAGTCCCAGCTACTCGGGAGGCTGAGGCAGGAGAATGGCGTGAACCCAGGAGGCGGAGCTTGCAGTGAGCTGAGATCCGGCCACTGCACTCCAGCCTGGGAGACAGAGCAAGACTCCGTCTCAAAAAAAAAAAAAAAAAAAAAAAAAAAAAGAGTTACTTATTCGGGGTTCGACAGATATGAACTCAAATCGTAGCTCCGACACTTACCAGCTGGGCAAACCCAAGCAAATTACTCTTTGAGTCATTTTCCTCACCTGAAAAATGGGCTGGTACAAGGATGAAATGTGTAAATGTAAACAAAGCATTTCGCAGAGTGGCTTGGTGCATAACAAGTGGTCCTTCAGTGTCAAGAACTCATATTACTACTATGGATATTATTACAAAGGGTAGAGGGGGCAGGCCTAACTCTTTCCAGGAGGATCTGAAACCGGCCTCTTTCTTGTCACTCTTACTTTAAGCCTAGGCAGCGATCAGGCCCAGAAACCTGCCCATCCCTTGGGACTGAACATGCACACAGCTGTGTGCCTCATAAAAGGTTTCTACCCCACACCTGGGGCAGGCCCTGGTACAGTCTAGCTTCATTCCTCCAAAGACAAGGAAAAGAAGACCAAGGAGCACCATGACACTGAACTGGGTGCCACCTGGGCCTATCCCTTCCTTACCCCCACCCACACCATGACCAAATATAATATGTTTCTGGGATGTCCTTTTATCTTTTGTGCCAACTCTATATTAGTTGCTAATGGCTGCTCGGAACACTGTACTTAGAAGGAACCTGGGAAGGAAAGCAAGCAGTGGTTGACTAGTGATGTCTGATGTGGGTGCAGGGCAGGAGAGAGGCAGGAGACACGCTGGCTATTCACCATCCACAAACCGGAAAATCCTAAGGCCTTGCCTCATTCAAATAAATCATGCGTGGTGGGCAGGGTAGCCAGAAGCTAAGGGAGGGAAAGGGACTTGTCGAAGGTCACACAGTTTGAAATGGCAGGGCTGGGATTCAAACCCAGTCCCCTCTGGGTTTCTCAAGATGCTTCCTTGTAGGCTTGTCGTCTCCTATGAGGGGGTGAACAGGCTAAAATCCACTGTCTGGGAGAACAAACGCTGCTGCCCCACCAGGTGTGTCTATGTTCTGTCTCCTCCCCCGGGACCTCCCACTCCCATGTCATTTGCAAACACTCACTGAAAAACAAATGTGTACCACAAGGTGCCCTGAGAGTTGTCTCCAAACATGCAAATTTGAATCCAGATGCCAATCTGATTGGGCAACCCTGGATTTGAGTCTCACCTGCACTTTCCAAACTTTGAGAACGTTACTCAACTTCTCTGAGCTTCTGTTTCCTTGTTTGCAGAATTACGAGCTCAATACAATAAGGTCATTCAAAGTGATTAGCTCAGTTTCCGACACAGGACACAGCGTAAGCCCTTAAATGTTCATTACAGACTGTCCCCAACTTACACTTAAGATTTTTTTGCTTTACGATGATGCAAAAGCTATAGTGTTCAGTGGAAACCACACCTCGAGTACCCAGCCAGCCATTCTGTTTTTCACATTCAATACAGTATAGCCAAGAAATTGACATGAGATAGTCAACACTTTATTATGAAATAGGCCTCATGTAAGATGATTTGCCTAACTACAGGCTAATGTAACTGTTCTGAGCACATTTAGGGTAAGCTAGGCTAAGCTACCATGTTTAACAGGTTAGGTGTTATATCCATTTTCCACTTACGATATTTTTCAACTTACAATTCCAGGACAAAAATCTTTGGTAAATCAAGGAGCATCTGTATAAGGATTAGGTCAAGGGGAAAAACAAAAAACAGCATTTTCACACACAGAAAAATCACGTAGGTGATTGAGGGCTTGGACAAGCTGTTGAGAGGAACCCTGTTTATCTCTGATATCCTGATATGCTAACGGACCTAGAATATGAATTCCATATTGGATGGTTTTAAGATAAATACAGAACTGACTCTTCTAGGATGATGGGTTATGTCATTCACATCGTGGAGAAAGCAGCAGCCCTGGCTGGCTGGATGGATAATGGTAGGGAACAAACATGTCTATTTCTCACTTCCCAGCTGGGGGAGTTTGTGTTTCAGTTTCCTCGTCTGTAATGTGGGATAATAGCACCTGCCACTCAGCGCTGCTGTAGGACCAAATGAGTAATTACAGGCAAGGCACTGAGCACCATGCCTAGTACGTACATGTCAGGCTCATAGTCTATGGACTTTTAGTTAGCAGTGGCATAGCAGGGACCAGCGGAATGAGGCAGAGAAAGAAGCGCAGCTATAGAAGGGCTCAGAAGGAGTGGAGGAGGGGAAATGGGCCTCAGATGAGACACTTTCTAACCAGAATGGTGGCAGATGGGTCAGTTAGTAACTCCTATATGCTGAGAGAGAGGTAAGTCAAGGTGGAGACAGGTGGAGGGGGAAGAGATCCTCCGAAAGGCCAGGCTGGCCGGATGCAGTGGCTCACACCTGAAATCCCAGCACTTTGGAAGGATGAGGCAGGAGGATCACTTGAGCCCAGGAGTTCGAAACCAGCCTGGACAACATTGCAAGACCTCGTCTCTACAAGTAATAAAAAAAATTAGCCGGGTGTGGTGGCGAATGCCTGTGGTCCCAGCTACTTGGGACGTTGGGATGGGAGGATCACGAGTCCAGGCAGTCAAGGCTGCACTGTAAGTGATCTGTGATCGTGCCACTGCACTCCAGCCTGGACAACAGAGCCACTAGACCCTGTCTCAAACAACAGCAACAAAATAAAATAAATAAATACAAGCCCGAGACACTCAGTGGCAGCCAGCAAGAGGCCTGAAAACCTCAGCCTGAGAGCTAAGTGGGTTCTCACCCTGTGGCTTTACTGACCTAGTAAAGGTGCACTAGAGAAGACAAGAGGTTGACCCAACAAAAGGTCACTGGGGTTGGGCGTGGTGGCCCATGCTTGTAATCCCAGCACTTTGGGAGGCCAAAGTGGGTGGATCACCTGAGGTCAGGAGTTCGAGACCAGCCTGGCCAACATGGTGAAACCACGTCTCTACTAAAAATACAAAAATTAGCTGGGTGTGGTTGCATGTGCCTGTAATCCCAGCTACGTAGGAGGCTGAGGTAGGAGAATCTCTGGAACCCAGGAGGCAGAGGCTGTAGTGAGCCGAGATTGCGCCACTACACTCCAGCCTGGGGAATAGAGTGAGACTCAGTCTAAAAAAAGTCACCTGGTAGATCTTTGTAAAGGGTGCACTTATGGGCCAGGCACAATGGCTCCTGCCTATAATCTCAGCACTTTGGGAGGGCAAGGTGGGTAGACTTCTTGAACCCAGGTTGAACAACATAGCAGGGCCCCATCTCTGCAAAAATAAAATAAAGTTTGCACTTCTGGTTTTTCCAGTAAAAGCAATTTGCTTTGGCCACCTAAAAATTTTTTTAAAGAACATAAAATATTTGCTGAGCTCCACCCAGGAGCTTGCAGACCTGGCCAGGTAAAGTTCATGCACCTGAATGACAAACTGAGCTCTGGAAGGATGAAGAAGCATCTCTGAAACAAGCTGGAGCGGAGGAGGAAGGGGTGGCCCAGAAAGTCTGGAGGGTCAGGGCCTCACTGCAGGGTCTCCAAGGCCTTATTCCCAGAAATGACCTTCCGGCCTGTCCTCTCCTCCCTTCCCTGGGTCAAAGCAGAGAGGCATAGAGACATAGGGGAGGAGTAATCGTAAGATGTCTGCCTTCTGAGCCTCGGTCTCCTTCACTGCAAAATGCCGGAGGGTAGGGGGTAGGTGAGCATCAAAGGTAATGTGTGAAAGTGCCTGGTACCCAACGGTGCTCACAAAATGCCACTTCCCACACAGGGCACGTTTCTGAACTCGTCTGCAGGTGTAAGGACCAGAGGACGTGAGGTTACTATCAGCAATCAACAATCAATCAGGCTCCCTTGTCCATCTCATAACCCCTGGAGCAGCTGATTCGTGGAGACCTAGAATCTCACATACAGCAGCTGCCTCCAGAGCCCCCACATGTAACCATCAGGCTTCACAGCCTCCTGTGCTACCCTCTGGTTCAGATATGGCAATTCTGAGATACTTGCTGCAGCCACCATGGTACCTGCCTGTCATCACCAGGCCCTGGCTCCCGGCAAAGTGGGTAGAACAGAGAGCTGTGGGTTCAGAGTGCAAGATCGTGTTTCCTGTCTGAGAAGTGGGTATGCACCGATGCCCAGGGCTACCAGGGAGCACAGGGTGAGGTGACACACCAATGCACAGGGCTCTTGGGGAGCAAGGGGTAAGGTGGAAGATGTCAAGGGAGTCTCTCCCCTGCAGGAGCTGTGCAATCTTTAGAAGGAAGTACCCAGGGATGCCTGTCCCCAGCTAGACTCTGGGCTCAGCTCGCTGAGCCTTGACAGGCAGATGCTCTATCGCTCCGAAACCTCCAGAGCCCTCAGACTCTTCCTGAGGACCACTGAAGCAGGAAGAAAGCTCCTTCACCTAGCTGACATGTTTTGTAGATGTTGCCAGGCTACGGAAGAGGGGCTGGTGTCCTGGTGTCCACGTGTCCCATAGTCTCACCCTGAGCCCCCTGAGGGCTGGCCCAAGCCCCACCCAATCATTCAAGTGCAATTTGAGCCCCTCTTACATGGCCTGACCGCATCTAGCCCAGAAACCACAAGCTCAGAAGGTAGGCAGGTAATGTCAGGGAGGCAAGTGGGCTGGTGTGAGGCAGTGGGGCATGGTGGAGACTGTGGTAAAGTGGATGGAGCAGCTGGCTAATCAGTTCCAGCCACTGTGGCCAGGCAGGGACAAAGCCCCATATGGCCACATCTTCTGATCTTTCAAGAGAAGCCAGAAACCCTTATTTTTATATAAAAAGAAATTGCCTGGTTTAACAACACCAGCAACTAAATTAAAGTTGTTTAATCACTGCAGAAGTCAACAATCCCCCACCCCCTGCAGCCTTGGGAAGGCAGTTTGTGACGGACCTCCCATAACCCAGCACACAGTAGACTATAAATATGTGGGGACCAGTTGAACACATTAGACCCATTCCAAGTCTTAGGGAAGTCTCATCTCTCCACTCCTACTCCTCAGATATCTTGGTTTACAGATGAAGAATCTGAGACTCAGAGAGGGGGAAGTGACTTGCCCAAGATCACAGAGGTAGTTCAAGGACTTCAACTCAGCTCTCCTGAGCTTAACATCTTTTTCCACCAACCCACATGATCTGCATCCTCCCTTAAACAATGTTTTTCAGGCCGGGCGCGGTGGCTCAAGCCTGTAATCCCAGCACTTTGGGAGGCCGAGACGGGCGGATCACTAGGTCAGGAGATCGAGACCATCCTGGCGAACACGGTGAAACCCCGTCTCTACTAAAAAAAATACAAAAAACTAGCCGGGCAAGGTGGCGGGCGCCTGTAGTCCCAGCTACTCGGGAGGCTGAGGCAGGAGAATGGCGTAAACCCGGGAGGCGGAGCTTGCAGTGAGCTGAGATCCGGCCACTGCACTCCAGCCTGGGTGACAGAGCGAGACTCCATCTCAAAAAAAAAACAAAAAAAAAAACAATGTTTTTCAAAAAGCATTCTATGCTAAGAATATACTGTAGAAATGAAATACACCAAATACAGGAGAAGTGGTTGCCTTTGGAAAGATCATGTAGTTTAGAGTCAGGAGACTGAACTCCCACTCCACTCTGCCCTAAGCAACTGTGTGACCCTGGGCAAGCCTCTTCTCCTCCCTGGGCCTCAGTCTCCCTGGTGTGCAAAGAGCTCAGTTGACCCAGTCAGCTTCTAAAGGCCTTCCAACTGAAATTCTGGGCATCTATGAGGTCTCTGGCCAGTACTCTGTGGCCTCGGATGAATATAAAATAGTAATAATAATAATAATAGAGAGGGCGAGTCCACACCAGCCAGGAAAGAACACTACAATTTTTTGTGAAACCTGACTCCTGGTTACTGGAATTCAGAAAGAACGATGGTAATACTTGAGCAGCTTAACCACCATCCTACAATTAAACAAAAGCACATCTGGTTTAACTTCGTCCTCATCTCCTCCCTAACCCCCTACTCTCATCTCAAATTTTACCCCTAAATTTGAGAAGTCAAATTCAATGCAAACAATTGATTTCATGCCACAGTGAGGCTGAGAATTTAAGCATGGAAAACTTTAAGCACAGAGTTTTTCTGGGAGCAATTAACGAAGTGTTGGCAGGGGACTGGGGGCTGGTACAAGGAAGCAGAAAAATATGGAGACTATGTTCTTCAGACACTGAGCATCCTATCTTGATGTTGGGGGCCTCCTATGAGCTCAGAGAGGTAAAGTGATTTGCCTCAGGTCACACAGCTGGCGACTGGAATCCAAGACGCCAGCCCCCAAACCAGTGTTTTCCCTGCTGTGTAGGCTTTTATAACCTAAACGTGGACTTCCCTCAGGCCCTCAGGATCACCTGGTAGGGATAAAGGTAACTGCTTTTGAAATTGCTCCACAGGAAATATGAATGTCTTAATAACATCAATGCTGGTTCAGCCCAAAGTTGGAAAACTATTTATGATCTTGCGACCCTGTAAAGTATATTATAATGTTAACCCATACTGCAGATGAGAAAACTGAGGCTCTGAAAGAGAAGGTGACTTGTCCAGGGTCGCATAGCAGTGCTGGGAATGAACCTCCAGTCTACTGCCCCTAACTGCCCTCTGAAAGTGAGGACATCTCCAGAAGAAAAAAAAATAAACCTAACATACCACAAAGCCCAGCTCCAGCCTGCCAATGACGACGACATGATGCTGGGAAGCCAAGTCAGCATTCCTGTGGCCACATGGAGATTTCTGAGTGCTGGTTCTCAGCCCAGCTTGCTCACTCTCCCAGCAATGTTCTCTCGGAGCTCTGGGTTTTGTATTAAAAAGCCAAGTCACACTGATTTCAAGGTGAGAACTCGGGCTCTGCTACCGGATCCTACTCCCTGGATTAAAAGGCCTCATTCCCAGAGATGGGTACAGCATGGAGATCGCTAGATTTGGAATTCTAGATACACAGGACCAGCTCCCCAGGTAGCATCTGTGTGCCTCTGGGCAACTCACTTCCCCTTTCCAAGATCATATCCAGTTTGCAGGGAATGTTGGGTATGTAAGTCATGGGACAGAACAGGGCTGAGTTTGGTC
Source organism: Macaca thibetana thibetana (assembly GCF_024542745.1). Classification (NCBI taxonomy): domain Eukaryota; kingdom Metazoa; phylum Chordata; class Mammalia; order Primates; family Cercopithecidae; genus Macaca; species Macaca thibetana. The sequence goes on along the minus strand of NC_065578.1, from coordinate 20,404,718 downwards.
CTGAGCTGGGACATGGTGAGGAAGAAGAACAGGCAGAGGGCAGGAAGCACTGCAGAGATGATGGCTCCAGGGCTGATCTCATCATGGAGCTCTGCGCTCCCAGCCCAGGCTGTGTTTAGGATGGTGACAGAAGGTGGCATCTGAGTGTGAGCAAGGAGGGCACCATGCCATCCCACATGTGCAGCCTGACAGGATGGGAAGAGCCTGGGCAGAAGTGGGTGACAGGTTCAGAGGCAGGGATATAACCCAACATCCGGTCTCCGCATTTCATTTTCTGCTGAGAAGAGAGCTGGGGATAGCCAGGATTTTCTTAAGCACAGGTACCAGCTTAAACCCTTCGCAAGCATTCATCATATCTAGACCTCACCGCTGGTAGGCATTAATGATCTCCACAGCTTATGGGAGGAGGCCGAGGCACAGAGAGGGAACAGAACTGAACCCAGGTCCCACAGCGAGGTTGCCTTTGCTAAAATGAGGGCGATGACAGGTGATTGCATCTTAATCTCCTTCCTTGTGAATAGCTTGATTTCAAGTCTACGCCGTAAATTTTGATAGTTTCAAAACCTGAAAGAATTTTGTTATGCAAACATCCAATCCAGAAGAGAGCTTTTGTCTGATTTACTGCGGCATTCCCGGCACCTAGAACAGAGCTTAGCACATGGCAGATGCTTAGGTATTTGCTGAATGAAGATAGCATCTTGTTCTGGTCTCAGTTCAGTTTTATTCCTCACAATAGTCCCCAGAGAGGAACACACCCCTTTTTACAAATGGGCTCAGGGACACAGACCCGGATCATCACTCAACCTAGTCTTCACCAGTTGGGATGGTGAGAAGCTGTGTCCAGGGGCCTCTTCTGAGGGAATTCACAGGCGTTCAGTTCAAGAAAGAAAAAGGTGACAGAGGAACAAGATGCATGCGGCCAGGCAGTGGGATGGCTGGGGCAGGACAGGGTGGGGACACCCACAGGTGGGGAGGACTAAAGAGTTGGAAAGGGAAAGACTGGAGAGTGGAGGAAGAGTGGGCTAAGCCCAGGAGGAGCCCCAAGACAAAACCAAGGCTCAGCCCCGTATCTCTTAGGCAGCACAGTGGGAGTAGGAGGCTAGGGTTGCAGAGTTTGGAGTCTGGATTCAAACAATGATCCCACCACTTACCTAAATTGTCTAAGCCTCAGTTTCCCCATTTGTAAAATGAAATTATGTACGTGAGATGTCAGAGCAGGTCCCTCTACGCACGGTAGGCCTTCAAAAAATAGTTGCAGTTATCTACACTGAGACTGGAACCCAACCCCTGCCTCCCTGGGCAGCTGGGCCCACCTGAGCGGTCTCTGATTGTTCCCAGGGCCCAGAGCCCTTCCTGGCCTGAGAATCGCCCCCTCTTTTGATCTCAATGATTTTCACCCTCCACCCAGAGGCCTTTATAAAGGCCCCGCCTTCAACCCCATTGTGTGTCGAAAAAGAATCATAAGGCACAATGGGGAGTGGGGGAGGCTTACCTCGGCCTCCTGCCTTTCTGCTGTGACCTGCGTTTAACCCTTTCTTACCAAGACTGGGCAGGGAAACAGCCCTGGGCGGCCCACCTCGCACAGCCCAAAGAGGGCGGCAGGCTCCTTCAGTTTCGCGGGCTCCAGAGCTTTGCCCCACAGCTGCGGTGCCCACAGTGGGTGCCCACTCTCAGACGCCCACGCGGGTGTCCTCTGTCTCCTCCCCCCCATGGTGTCCTGTCTCCTCCCGCCATGCCCCCCATTCCAAGCGCCTCCCTCCCTCTCCTCCTCCCAAACCAAACTGCTTTAGACCCCACCGGGTCAGGTGGGACGCCTGGGAGGGCGCCAGGCACGAGGCCTGGGGGTTGGCAGTCCAAGTCTCTAGAGCTACAGCTAAGGAGGCACCAGGAGGGGCTCAGTCACGGGGCACCAAGGGCAGGTGCCCAGACAGAGGGCAGGGTCCCAGACAGCGGCTCGGGAGGTAGGAGACCCTGGGACTGCAGGGCGGTCCCGAGCGCAGTCCCCTGAGTTCGCCGGCTCTGCGGGCGCCACGTCCAATCTCCTGTCCCGCCCAGAGCGCGCGCCGGGAGCTTGGGATGCGCGGGAGGACAGGGACAGGACCAATTGCCGGGCGTCCCGAATGGGCTGCTGTGGGCGGCGTGGCGCTGGAGACCCCGGCCCTCCCATTAAAGTTCAACACGGGGCCAGCTGAGGATGCAGAAGGGGCCGAGCATACACCACATCCGCGGGGGCCCTGGGGAGCCGGGGCGCGGGGCAGCATCGAGTCCTTACCTGCGCAGAGCACTGACGAGGGTCCGTCCAGGCACAAGCGCGTGGGAGCGCAGAGCCGGGATCGCGGGCGCGGAGTGGCGGGAGAGCAACGCGGCCCGGGCCACCTCCCCCGCCGCCTTATAAAGGCGGCCGCGGGGCCCGAGCGAGGCCCGGGCAGCCCGCCCCCTCCCCCAACCCCTCCCCAGCCCGGCCCCGCCCCCGGCCCGAGCCCCGCGCCCGGCTGGCGGGTCGTGCCACGAGGCCAGGGCGCCCCCTGCCGGGAGCGGAGCTAGGAACTGGCTGGGGTGGCGCGGCCCTGGCGTCCCTCGCTTGCCCCGCGCTCTCGGGCTCTGCCTCCGGGCTGCCCCAACGCGGCCCTTCCTCTCAGCGAGCCTGGGCCCTGACCCGCTCCCTGCGTGCGACTCCTGTTTTGTCTTTACCGTCGGCATCGTTCTTCTGCGTCTCTTGGTGGGAGTCTTTGTCTCTACCCGTCTGTCTTTGTCTGCCTTCCTCTCTGGCGTCTGTCTCTGTCTGTCAATATATCTGGCTTTCTCTGGGTCTCTGTCTTTATCCGTCTCTGCCCACGTGTCCCTGTCTCTCTGTCTCTGTCCACGTGCACCTCTGACTCTCCACCTCCACCCCCGCTTCCCTGCCCGTGGGCTGCCTCCCTGGCTACCGCAAGAAGAAGCAGAAGGGGACCTCGGAGGGGTGGCATCTGGAGGGAAACCACCCCCTAGACATGGGGTCTTCCCTCTTTCTCTCTGTAGAGACGTAAAGGGCCCGGGCAGGTATACGGCTATGTGCCAGTCAGAGCCCCAGGACATGCTCCCTGGATGCCAGAGGAGGGACAGGCACTTCCCAGGCAGTGGAGTCAGACAGCTCAAGTTCAAAACTCTGCTCTGGTGACCTTGGTCAAGTCACCTGACCTATGTGGACCAGCCTGCCCCTCTTTAAGAGGCAGGCACCATCTCCCCTGGCCTCTCGCTGGTGCAAGAGTCATATGAGACAGTCCTTGAAAACTACAGAGGAAACGCTAAAATCCCGGATAGATGGGAGCCGGGGGCAGATGCTGGGTGCTACAGGCCCTGCTCCCGCTCCTGGGGAACTACCTCCACCTCTGATGGAATAACCACTCCTTTCCTCTGAGCACTGAATTCTCTGGACAGCTTCGTAGTGAGAAGTCCGCAGGCTCTGTTTGAATGCCTCCAGTGACAGAGCTCACCGACTCCTAACCGGAGGGTCTTCTCAGTGGCCCTTGGGACTGTCTGGAACAATCTGTGCCAGTCAGAAATTTGAAGCCAGTCAGATATTTGAAGGCGCAGACTGTGATTCCCCGGGAGCCCTGCCTTCCTCGGCATCTAAGTCCCAGTCTTCCTGAAGCCACCTTTGCCCTGAAGATCATAAGGAGAAAACTGAGGCTGGAGCAGAGAGAAAGTGTCAGTGCCCAGAGAACCAATTTTAGCCAGGTTGGGCAACCTCTCTTCCACCCACTCAACGCCAGGCTCAGGGCCAGGCATTGTGCATGCATTAACTTCCAACAGCTCCATTTTCCAGAGGAGAAAACTGAGGCCCGGAGAGATCACGTGACTTCTCAGTAAAGTAGGAGCCAGAACTGGGCTCTGGTGCCAGAAACTGAGAATGTCTTTGTATTTGTTTTTGTTTCTTTTTGTATTTTTGGTTGATACTGCTTATTTACAGGAGTGACATAGTTTCCCTTTTCAGGTAAGTTTATCTTTTTTAAAAGTGAGTCAAAATACTGAGTAAATACTGTTTATGTATTTCATGGGTTGGGTGATGATGGCAAAAATCATGGAGGTAGCAAATTAAGTTTAGGAAATGCCGTACTCTGTAAGAAACTGCAGGTGAAAGCACCCAGCACTGGGCCTAAAACATGGGAGGGGCTCAATACTTGCTTACAAATGCAAAATGGTTTAAGGATTCCAGGAGACTTAAGATGGTATAATCATTAGTGAGCCAGGGACAAGTCCCCAGGCCTGGAAAATCTGCCTGTTGCTTGGACAGAGGCTGGGAAACAGAGCCAGAGGGAATTGGAGGCAACCCTTGCACCTATCGTGGTGCCAGCACCCCTGACTGTTTTTTTGTTGTTTTTTTTTTCCACAGGGTCCCACTCTATTGCCCAGGCTGGAATGCAGTGGCATGTCAGCTCACTGCATCCTTGACTTCCTGGGCTCAAGCGATCTTCCCACCTCAGCCTCCCCAGCAGCCAGGACTACAGGTGTGCACCACCATGCTCGGCTAATTTTTGTATTTTTTGTAGAGAGCAGGGTTTTGCTATTTTGCTTAGGCTGGTCTCGAACTCCTGGGCTCAAGCGATCCCCCTGCCTTGTTCTCCCAAAGCGATGGGATTACAGGCATGAGCCACCACACCCGACCCTACCCCTGACTTCTGATCTCCCCAAAGCTATGAGAGATGGGCACTTCTGGTTGAGCCACATGGCCAGCATTAGGCCCCCTGTGTCTGTGATTTGCCCTCAAGTCCCTCCACCTTGGGAGTTCAGGGATTGGTTATCAGCAGCAGGGACTACACTGCTTGGCCAGCCCTGCCACCTTCTGCACCCACACCCTCTTACTCTGCTCCTGGGCTGGGTCCCTCAAGGAGAATTCAAGTGAGATGGGGCACCCAGCAGCCCTTGCCTCCCCTGCTCCCCCGGTGCCCCTCCTCCTGGCTCTGTCAACACAGAGGAAAGGAGTCCTGGACCTCGAACCAGGAGATTCCAGTTCACCCTCCAGCTCTGCCCTGGCTTGCTGGGGAGCTGAGCAAGTCACTTTTCCCATCGAGGTTCAGATTCCCTCTGGCCTTTTGAATTGGACAATCTCTAAGTATAACTCAGATGCCACGATTTCAGGACCACTCAGCTGGTGGCAATAGCTCATTACATTCGATTTCTCTCCACCATTGTCCCTGGGGCACCACTTCCTTGTTGAAAACTAAGCAAATTGGATTTAACCTCCAAGCTCCCTGTGCCTAAGAGCTAATGATGTGTTCTGAGTCTCACAGCAGTATCATAGGTGGGCAGGGAGGCTGTTTATAATCCCCACTACCGATGGGGTATACCAAGGCCAGAGACAGTAGTTACTTACAGGTCAGCGTCAGAACTGGATTTGATTGCCAGGTTTACTATTCCCAGTCCGGGGTTTTTCCCACTCATTCATTTATTCCGTATCTGTTAAGTGCATGCCATTAGCCTATGCCACAAACTAGACTTTCAAGTTCACTAGGCAGGCCGGGCATGGTGGCTTATGCCTGTAATCCCAACATTTTGGGAGGCCAAGGTGGGAGGGTCTCTTGTGTCTAGGAGTTAGAGGCTGCAGTGAGCTACGATCACACCACTGCACTCCAGCCTGGCCGACAGAGTGAGACTTTGTCTTAGGAAAAAAAAAAAAATTGTAAGAATTTCACCAGGCATTAGAATTAGAAGCTAAGTTAGGCCGGGCGTGGTGGCTCATGCCTATAATCCCACCACTTTGGGAGGCTGAGGCAGGTAGATCACCTGAGGACAGGAGTTCGAGACCAGCCTGCCCAACATGGTGAAACCCCGTCTCTACTGAAAATATAAAATTTAGCCCAGCAAGTTGGCGCACACCTGTAGTCCCAGCCACTCAGGAGGCTGAGGCATGACAATCGTGAACCCTGGAGGCAGAGATTGCAGTGAGCCGAGATCACACCACTGCACTCCAGCCTGGGCAACAGAGCAAGACTCTGTCTCAAAAAAGAAAAAAAGAAAGGAAAAATTAGAAGCTAAGTTAGAGATGAGGCCAGAAGCCCATGAGCATAGGGTAGGGTGGGGAAGTGGGGGCAGCCAGGACCTCAGTGGACAGGGATAAAGGAGAAAGAATGGAGAGAGACAGAAAAAACAAAACTCTGAGGTCTGTTCATGGAGAGGCAGTGAGGAGTCAGCTGTGGCCTAGGGCTGGAGAAAAGAATGTCTGAAATCTATTTAAAGGCAAGGGGGCCTGGAAACCTTGGTCTGTTTTGATGCTTGGACTTGAGGGGTCATTTTTATCTCAAGCCCAGGCCTGAGCACAGGTTCAGCCATTTGATTGCAAGTGCCACGTCCAGCCCTACCTTTAACTCAGTTAAAAAATGAACCAAAAGGCATCAGGTGGAAGAGACTATGACAGTTGAAGCAGCATCATTAAACCGACAATGCTGCCGTGGCCAGGGCAATTGAATGCTAATAAAAGTAGGGACTGTTATTCTCTCTTTACAGATGAGGAAACTGAGGCATATATGAGCTGTTGTTGCTGGGGACTTCCTCTGTGTCTGCAGCCTGATGGAAAGATCTTTATAGGTGAGATTTAACTTGCTCCTCTCTGCAACACCAAAGCACCGTCACTATTGTCATCGTCACCTTTCCAGTGAGCAGGCTGTTATCCCAGGCAGGCTTGGCAACCTTATTCATTCAACAAATGTTTATTGGATGCCTGCTCTGCACCAGGCACCCTTCTAGGAACTGGACATACCAGTGAACAAAACAGAATGTTTATCTTCATGGAACTGACACTCTAGTTGGGAAGGTAGATAATAAACAACAAACATTAATAAGTAAGTTAGTAAGATAACAGGGGGCCAGGCACAGTGGTGCACGCCTGTAATCCCAGCACTTTGGAAGGCCGAGGTGGGCAGATCACTTGAAGTCAGGAGTTCGAGACCAGCCTGGCCAACATAGAGCAACCCCGTCTCTACTAAAATAAATAAATAAATAAATAAATTAGCTGGGGTTGGTGGGGCACACCTGTAATCCCAGCTACTCAGGAGGCTGAGGCAGGAGAATCACTTGAACCTGGGAGGTGGAGGTTGCAGTGAGCTGAGATTGTGCTACCACACTCCAGCCTGGGCAACAGAGGGAGATTCTGTCTCTAAATAAATAAATAAATAAATAGGCCAGGTATGGTGGCTCACGATGTAATCCCAGCACTTTTGGAGGCCGAGGTGGGCGGATCACGAGGTCAAGAGATCGAGACCATCCTGGCCAACATGGTGAAACCCCGTCTCTACTAAAAATACAAAAATTAGCTGGGCGTGGTGGCGCGCTCCTGTAGTCCCAGCTACTCAGGAGGCTGAGGGAGGAGAATTGCTTGAACCTGGGAGATGGAGGTTACAGTGAGCTGAGATTGTGCCACTGCACTCCAGCCTGGGCAACAGAGTGAGACTCTGTCTCAAAAATAAATAAATAAATAAATTTTAAAAGATTGTAAGATTATGGACAAGGAGTTGGAGCAGATAAGGGGGACAGGAGTGCCAAAGTGGGGCAGATTTGGAAGGAAGGTGAGGGGAGTGAAGATGAGGGAAGTGGGGGCTGAGATGAAGACCCCCAGATAACCAGGGAAGAAGGAGGGTTGGAACCCAGGCTGCCTGTGTCTGATGCCTGGGCTCCTGAGCAGTGTGTGACATGCCCTCCCAGGACCAGTTCTGACCCTCAAGCCTTCCCCCAGTCCCAGGCTTGTTCCTCTAATCCTGCCCCAGTTTCTGACCTCATCCTATCTTAACTCCAGCCTTTGCTCCAGCCTCATCTTCTCTATCTCAGTCAGTCTCTCCTGTTCCAATCCACCATATCCCTTCACACCCACAGCTCCATGCCCCGGCCCCAGGTCCCTCCTAGCAGTCAGCTCTGAGTTCAGTACACTAAGAGCTGGCCAGCCCCTGGCCCGGGTTGTCTTCCAGCTCCAGCTGCCCTTAAAGGAAGTCCTCCTAACAAAGGCCTGTGGAGGCTGCCCTGTGAGAAAACCCCATTGTCTGGCAAACAGTGTCCTCATTTTGTCTTTTATTTCTAAAGGGACTTGTGAAGAAGTGCCAAGCTCAGAAAGAGCATGTTGCTTCCTATTCTTGGCCCTGGAGAAGGCGGGAAGCCAAGAGGAAGGGTCAAAGAGTGTGCTGGGGGCTGGATTCCAGAGGCCAAAACAGATTCAGGCAGGCCCAGCCTTAGCAGTCCGTGGTATTTTCCAGAACGGAGGCAGGAAAGACGCTATCCCTGCCAGGTGCGGTGACACGTGCATGTAATCCCAGCTACTCAGGAGGCTGATGATGTGAGAGTGTTGCTTTTGAGCCCAGGAGTTTGAGACTAGCCTGGGCAACATAGTCAGACCCCATTTAAAAAAAAAAAAAAAAGCCGGGCACGGTGGCTCACGCCTGTAATCCCAGCACTTTGGGAGGCCGAGGCGGGCGGATCACAAGGTCAGGAGATCGAGACCATCCTGGCTAACACGGTGAAACCCCGTCTTTACTAAAAATACAAAAAATTAGTTGGGCATGGTGGCGGGTGCCTGTAGTCCCAGCTACTAGGAGGCTGAGGCAGAATAGCATGAACCCAGGAGGCGGAGCTTGCAGTGAGCCGAGATCGCGCCACTGCACTCCAGCCTGGCGACAGAGCAAGACTCTGCCTCAAAAAATAAATAAATAAATAAATAATTTTAAAAAAAAGAAGAAGAAGCCATCCCTAATAAGTAGGACAAAAGCTTGGCTACACCCAGGATGTCAGAGAGAAGATCTTGTTCACTGTGACACAGGGCTTTCATCAACTCTGAAAAATCTTCTTTAAGATTCATCCATCTTCCTGCCTGTACCTCAGCCTGCCTGTCCATTTCCCTGTCTTCTTCTTCTTTTTTAATTTTTATTTTTTTAAGACTCTGTCTCCCAGGCTGGAGTGCATTGGTGCGATCTCAGCTCACTGCAGCCTCTGCCTCCTGGCGATTCTCCTGCCTCAGCCTCCAGAGTAGCTGGAATTAGAGGTGTGCACCACCATGCCCAGCTAATTTTGGTATTTTTAGTAGAGATGGGGTTTCGCCATGTTGACCAGGCTGGTCTTGAATTCCTGACTTCAGGAGATCCACCCACGTTGGCCTCCCAAAGTGCTGGGATTACAGGCATGAGCCACTGAGCCCGGCCATCATCTCCCTGTCTTCCATGGATACAGCTGATATAAACCTTGGAGATGCTTCCCCTGGGATGCTGTACCACTTTAGCATCCTGCTTCCTGTTAGATGCAAATTCAGGGACCTAAGGAGGCTTTAGGACCTGGACGATGGCAGGCTGGTATTGGCCACGTTGGGGATTCTTTTAGCAATTTTCTTTCCCTCTCCTTTCCTCTCCTCTCCTCTCCTCTCCTCTCCTCTCCTCTCCTCTCCTCCTTTCTTTTTTTTGAGGCGGAGTCTCGCTCTGTAGCCCAGGCTGGAGTGCAGTGGCATGATCTCAGTTCACTGCAACCTCTGCCTCTGCGTTCAAGCAGTTCTCCTGCCTCAGTCTCCCAAGTAACTGGGATTACAGGCACATGCCACACGTCCAGGTAATTTTTGTTTTCTTTTTTTTTTTTTTTGTATTTTTAGTAGAAATGGTGTTTCACCATGTTGGCCAGGCTGGTGTCAAACTCGTGACCTCAAGTGATCTGCCCGCCTCGGCCTCCCAAAGTGCTGGGATTGCAGGTGTGACCCACCACCCCAAGCCAGCAATTTTTATTTATTTATTTATTTATTTTTGAGCCAGAGTCTCACTCTGTCACCCAGGCTGGAGTGCAGTGGCACGATCTCAGCTCACTGCAACTTCCGCCTCCTGGGTTTACACCATTCTCCTGGCTCAGCCTCCCGAGTAGCTGGGACTACAGGCACCCGCCACCTCGCCCAGCTAGTTTTTTGTATTTTTTAGTAGAGACGAGGTTTCACCATGTTAGCCAGGATGGTCTTGATCTCCTGACCTCGTGATCCGCCTGTCTCGGCCTCCCAAAGTGCTGGGATTACAGGCTTGAGCCACCATGTCCGGCCAACTAGCAATATTTTTAAAGGCTTACTCGGTGTCCTGCCTATTTGCTTCCACTGAAATGCATGGACCAGTAGCCCAACCCAACGACCTTCGACACCTCTGTGTCCAGAACACAACCGGGGAGTATGTATCTCCTGACGACTGACCTTGAGCTCTATGTGTTCCTCCAGGCCTTGTTTTAATGGATGGCCTCTATCTTGGCAGGTTAAAGCCATGGATAGGAGCAGAGAGGTAATTAGCCTCTTATCTACCGTCTACATCCCAGCAAGGACATGAGAAGAGGAGCTGGGTCTGCTTATCAAACAAAGTATACTTAACAGGATGTGTTTAGGAGGGGCCTGAAGATTCTTCAGTTTTATCTCCTGCTCTCTCCTACCTCCTGGCCTCCCCTTACACTAAATATGGCTTGGATTAGAGAATTCAGCTTTTGGCTGGACTCCTGGACTCTCCATCAGCTTGGATTGCAGGACTCAAGTCCAAAGGGCCTCTCTTAGCAAAACTATAGTTCTTCCCTCTCTCCTTTCAAGCAGGCTTGTTTCAAAAGAAGTATGTTTCTTTCTTGTAGGAATTTACTAATGACCACAAGAAGTGGCCAGCCAAACATTTCAAAATGCTAAAATTTTCCCACAAGTCTCCTAAAGAAGTAGCCTTATGTTGGCACATGGTTTAAATTCCAAGATTCAGCAGGTTGTGGAGTAACCAATTCTTTAACTACCAACTATTTGAGAATTGCCACCTTCCCAGCCAAGAGCCTCGGGTCCAGATCTCCTGCACCTACCTGGTCAGCTCTACAAGTCCCACAGTGCAGGGCCTGTTGCTTGCAACATCCCGCTTCTGCTACCAGTTTCATCACCAGTTAGAAAGTTCCAAGTAACAGAAAATCCAACTTCTCCAACTGGTTTTGAAAATAATGGAATGTATTGGCTCACTAAACTGAAAAGTCTATAACCAGAGGCAGAGCACGATGGCTCCTGCCTGTAATCCTAGCACTTTGGGAGGCCAGGCAGGAGGATGGCTTGAGCCCAGGACTTGGAGACCAGCCTGGGCAATGTGGCAAAATCCCGTCTCTACAAAAACAGCAACAACAATAACAATAACAACAACAACAACAACAACAACAAAAACACAAAAAGTAGTTGATCATTGCGGCACATGCCTGTAGTCCCAGCTACTTTGGAGGCTGAGGTGGGAGGATGGCTTGAGCTGGTGGGGGAGGGGGTATGAGGTGGTCGAGGCTGCAGTGGGTAGTGATCACGCCACTGCGTTCCAGCCTGGGTGACAGAGTGAGACCCTGTCTCAAAAAAAAAAAAAAAGTCTACATCCAGAGCATCTTCCCAGTGGTTCAGTGATACAATCAGGACCTTGCTTTTCAATCTTTCCATTCTCAGCTCTTCTTCCTCCCTCTTGGCCCCATTCTTACCCAAGCAGAGGTTCCCAGGTGATATGTGGAAGTCACTGTTAATATATCAAAAAAAAAAAAAAAAAAAAAAAAAAAAGAAGAAGAAGAAGAAGAAAAGAAAGAAAGAAAACCTATTTCCCCAAACAAACACAAGTCTAGGAATTGCATCTCCTGGACCCAGCCTCCAGGATGAACTCCCTAAGCTTATTACCACAGTGATTGATTTAAGCCAATCCAGGCCCACCCTTGGAGATGGAGTGGAGTCTAACCCACCCATTGTGCCCTGAAAAGAGAAGAGGGGAGTGGGTGCTGGAGAGGCAGCTCACAAATGTCCCATACACAATGACTTTAGGATTTAGGCAATCACTTTGCCAAAGCACCTTGAAGTAAATAATAATAAAAATATTGTATATGTATAAAGTCCAATATATTTTAAAATATAATAATCATCTAGGTTCATGCTAGAAGTGTAAATGCAAAAAGTCAAGTAAACTAAAAAACCTGGTAATCTTATCACACAGAGATATCCCATTTAACACCTTGGTTTTTATCTTTCCAAATCTAATTTTTAAAAAAACCTTAAAAGGATAGGTGCGTAGGATGATACATATTGAGAGTCCTTGCTTTTCTCCCATCATACGCCAACATTTTCCTAATCCTGTCCAGGTTTTTAAGTCCTTTGGATGCATTATCTCATTTACTCCTCTGGGTAGGGGTTATGATGATCCCCATTCAACAGAGAATGAAAACAGAGGCTTGGAGGCTAAATCAAGATCAGGCACCTAGCATGTGGCTCCCAGCCTAGGCCCCTAACCACCGGGCCTCATAGTTTCTGTCAGGCGAGAGAGAGGGTGTGCCCACAAGCCCTTTTGGAAGGTGAGAGTGACTGTGTGGCGCATCTCCAGGACAGTCCTATCTCCTTGCCAGCCTCCTTCTATGTGGTCCCAGATGTCTCTGGGCACTCAGAGTAAGGAAGACCAGTGGGTTTAATGTTTGTCACCTCAAAGTGCAATGTCAGGAATCCCAGGGACTCTGGACTCTTCACCTACCTCCAGGGGGCGGGAGTGGTTAGGGCAGCGGGGGACAGAAGGCAAACGTCCCTCCTCAGATTTCAACTCCTCCAGTTTTCTGTGTGTGTGCAGGGCTAGAGTGAGCACATGATGGGTTGGGCTCAGAAGGCCTGAGCCCTCATCTCCTAGCAGTTGCAAATGAAAAAGTTTATAGTGATGGACTCTGGCCCAGGCTCTGAAGTCAGACTACCTAGGCTCAAATCTGGCTCCACTAGCTGCGTGACCTTGAGCAAGTGAGCCTCTCCGTGCCTCAGTTCTTCATCTGTGAAATGGGAATGATAACAACTTCCACATAGGGTTGTTGAGAAGTTTATATAAAATAATACCTGTAAGTCCCTTGGAAGAGATATACCTGCTATTACGGGCATTATTTTATTGCATATCTAGATTAATGAGAATTTAGTTGCAGGTAATGGAAAACCTCTCCACTGGCATAACCAAAGAGAACACTTTATTAAAAGGGGGGTTCGTCCATGACAGCCACGGGCAGGAAGGCCGTCAGTACTCCATAAGAGACTGGAAGCAGAGATTTGATCAGTTACCAGTCCAACCAATTTCCTGTATCTGAGTTTCTTCTCTCTGTGCCTGCCTTGTTCTTCTCTACTTGTAGACCCATTTTCTCCTCCTCCTGGTTGGTGCAGCAGGACCTTGCCTCCCCAGGGCTCCCCAAGCAAGTGCATTGCAATCCCAGTGCCCAGGAGAGACAATTGGATTGGCCCAGCTGGGTGCACTCCTGGTTCAATCAACCATGGATAGGGGCAGGATCATGCCAACACGGCAGCTCCCAAAGAAGAGGGGACTGGCCTGTGAATGGGATGAGACACTCTCAAACCCCCACCCCTAGATGATGAAATTCAGTTATCCTACTTGCCTCTGCCACAAACTACTTTTGCCCCTTGGTTCTACAACTAAGGGAACACACACTGCTCCGGTTTGAATGTCCCCTCCAAGAGTAAGGTTGACAATCCTGCATGTGGCAGTATTGAGGGATGGAACCTTTAAGAATTGCTCATAAGGGGATCTGCTCTCCTGAATAGATAATCCATTTATGGATTAATGAGTTATCATAGGAGTGGGACTGATGACTTTATAAGAAGAAGAAGAAGAATTCAGGTGTGGTTGTGAGCGCCTATAGTCTCAGCTACTTGGGAGGCTGAGGCAGAAGGATCTCTAGAGCCCAGGAGTTTGAGGCTACACTGATCTATGATCACACCACTGCACTACAGCTTGGGTGACAGAGTGAGACTCCATCTCTTAAAGAAAAGAAGAGGAAAGAGAGACCTGAACTAGCATGCTCAGCCCCCTCACCATGTGATACCCTGAACTGCCTCAGGACTCCACCAGCAAGAAGGCCCTTACTAGACGCAACACCTTGACCTTGCACTTCTTAGCCTCCATAACTGTAAGGTATAAATTATTTTTCCTTGTAAATTACTCAGCTTCAGGTATTCTATTATAAGCAACAAAAAACAAACTAAGACACACCTAGAGGGCCTGCTTGCAGCTTCCCTGATGCTGGGGAAGCTACCACAGTACCTGTTGCACTAAGTAGCCATCCCAGGACACCACACACACACACACACATGCACACACACACACACACACACACACACACACACACACACACACACACTCCTCTAGCCACAGCTGACTAGATGGGGTTCAGCCAATCCCTGGTCTTGTCTACTGACTCAAAAGGAGGAGCTGAGCTAATCAGATTCACAATCAGAATCTGAACTAAGAAACTCAGGGAAGGGAAATTGGCCATGAAGGATGAAAGATAAGATTCTCCTGGGTCTTTTGATCTCAGCTCACTGCAAGTTCCGCCTCCCGGGTTCAGGCCATTCTCCTGCTTCAGCCTCCCGAGTAGCTGGGACTACAGGCGCCCGCCACCACACCTGGCTAATTTTTTGTATTTTTTAGTAGAGACAGGGTTTCACCGTGTTAGCCAGGATGGTCTTGATCTCCTGACCTTGTGATCCACCCACCTCGGCCTCCCAAAGTGCTGGGATTACAGGCGTGAGCCACCGCACCCAGCCATCTCCTGGGTCTTGAGGGTCAAGGTTAGCTGATGGAATCTGAGGAGCTGAGAGAGGAGAAGAGAGCAGTTACCGAGAGAGACTGAGGTAAGAGACACCTACAGCCCAAGACACTGGGCAAATAGCTTCAGTCTCTGACTTTCCAGTTCCCACTTCCAGTACGGGAGAAGCCTGACCAAACGGAGCTTTCCTAAGCCAATGGAGATCCCCGGAATTTCCAGTCATAGTCTCACAATTTCCCCCACCCCAATGTTAGTTTCGTGTTACTAAAAAAATGTTCTACTCAGAAAATTCACTTCCTTATTTCTCTTGAAAATGAGCCACAAATCATCCAACTTTTTTATTTCTCCAAGGAGAGAAGACACGACCCACCCGCCCCTGTACCTCTCCTGCTTCAAGCCCTGTGGGCATGTGGGCGGGCATGTGCCCATGTGTGCGCCTGGAGCGTGTACAGAATCATCTCCATTTAAGGATGGTTCACACTCGAAGATTCTCTGTGTCCCAGTATCACCTGAGCTCCCCCCAGGAGAGAGGGGACAGAAAGCAACTTGCCCAAAATGGTCTGTAGAGACAATCATTATGGCCACCAGCTCCAGAGTGTGGGCACCGCATCCCTAAGGGCAGAAGGGGACATTCCCCAGAATTGGGCAGGCAGAAGGGAGCCCTCTCCAGGCCTCAGGGCTGGGCTGGTTATGGCACGTCAAACTATTTCCACCAAAGGAGTACCAATCTTAGTGCTTCTGTACTTGCTTAGATACAGAGGCTGCTCATAGAGCAAGCAGCCATTCGCATGGACAGAGGTGGGTCAGAATCCACCACAGGTACACCCTCCCCAGCTCCTTCCACCCCACGGTCTCCCCACCATGCCTAAGTAGCTTGACTAGACCTGGTTCCAACCTCTTCTCTCCTCCAGCAAACAAACAACACAGTTCTATTCTGATTCAATGAAGATTTTTTCATCCGTAATTAAATGACACATGCACACACGCTCTGGCCTTCCTTTACGTGAGCCACTAGTAACACTGAACTCTTACTTCCTTATTTGTAAAATGACAAGGTTGGACGAGGCATGGTCTGGGGCCCAGCCCTGCTCTGCCAGTCTAGGAATGTGTCTTTTGTTGCTACTGTGTGTCATGACAATGGATGAGAGACTTTTTTTTTTTTTTTTTTTTTTTTTTTTTGAGACGGAGTCTTGCTCTGTCGCCCAGGCTGGAGTGCAGTGGCCGGATCTCAGCTCACTGCAAGCTCCGCCTCCTGGGTTCATGCCATTCTCCTGCCTCAGCCTCCCGAGTAGCTGGGACTACAGGCGCCCGCCACCTCGCCCGGCTAGTTTTTTTTGTATTTTTTAGTAGTAGAGATGGGGTTTCACTGTGTTAGCCAGGATGGTCTCGATCTCCTGACCTCGTGATCCGCCCGTCTCGGCCTCCCAAAGTGCTGGGATTACAGGCTTGAGCCACCGTGCCCGGCCAATTTTTGTATTTTTAGTAGAGACAGGGTTTCACCATATTGGCCAGGCCAGTCTCGAACTCCTGACCTCAGGTGATCCATCCGTCTTGGCCTCCCAAAGTGCTGGGATTGCAGATGTAAGCCAGCACGCCCAGCCAATGAGAGACTACTTTGTTCCCTATTATTGGGCCATTGTCTGCACCTGTGAAGGCAGACGCTGTTTCCTGATCTCCCAGTATCCCCAGTGCAGGGGGTTTGTGTGGAGAAAACTCTGATGATTATTGCCTGCCTGGGAATCCAGCTGGTTTCGAGGAGAGGGGACAGGCTCCTGACTGACTGGCTAGCAGACCAGCAGGGAACTGACAGCAGAGTGACCCTGCAGTTGACATGTTCACACTCTGAGCCTGGGCACAGCGGCAGCCCCTGAGCTGAGCCAGGTCACAGCCCCATCCTCCCTTAGGAACCAGTGTTTACTATAAAAAGCGAGGTTAGGAAACTGGGAGAACCCCCTCAAATCTATACAAAACCCAAGAACAAAAGTCCATTCAACAAGTTAGCAATCCCAAAGTATAAACTACTTTCAACGTTGGCATTAACGTTAGGGGTTTGTGGGTGAGTGTCACTGACATTTCTAATTACATAGAAGAGGTGGGTGAGGGGGTCTCACCATGCTCTGGGAGTCTAAGGTCTAAAGTGGACCTTAGTGCTGGGAGTTGAGTCTTCAGCAGTTGAACTGGTGGCCCCAAGTCCTCACCTCTCTCTCTCCCTCTCTTTCTCTCTCTCTCTCTCTCTCTCTGAGTAGAAGACCTTTTCTGTTTTGTTTTGTTTTTTTTTTTTTTGAGACGGAATCTCGCTCTGTGGCCCAGGCTAGAGTGCAGTGGCCGGATCTCAGCTCACTGCAAGTTCCACGCCATTCTCCTGCCTCAGCCTCCCAAGTAGCTGGGACTACAGGTGCCCGCCACCTCGCCCGGCTAGTTTTTTTTTTTTTTTTTTTTTTTTTTGTATTTTTTAGTAAAGACGGGGTTTGACCGTGTTAGCCAGGAGGGTCTCGATCTCCTGACCTCGTGATCCACCCATTTCGGCCTCCCAAAGTGCTGGGATTACAGGCTTGAGCCACCACGCCCGGCCCCAACCTTTTCGGTTTTACCACTGCCCCTTGAATTAACTTAAAACTTTCGTTTCGGCCGGGCACAGTGGCTCACACCTGTAATCTCAGCACTTTGGGAGACCGAAGCAGGTGGATCACGAGGTCAGAAATTTGAGAGGCTGAGGCAGGAGAATCACTTGAACCTGGGAGCTGGATGTTGCAGTGAGTCAAGATGAAAGCATTACACTCCAGCCTGGGCGACAGAGTGAGACTCTGTCTCAAAAAAACAAAACCAAACAAAAAAAACCTTTAGTTTCGAAACAATGTTCAGCTCACCCAGTGTTAATTGAGTCCAAGTGCTTTTGTTTATGTTAATTTTTTTTTCCCAGGGAGTGGAGTTGGTGGAGGGAGGGAAGCATCCTCACAGAAAACAATACCAAACTTGTTCATGGCTCTCCTATCCCAAGTAGGTCCTTTACCAGTTGATCCTGGGCCAAAAGAAAAGTCCTCGAATCTTTAGCATATTTTGGAAATACGTGGGACAGGGATTCCACGGGATACTTGTGAGTTGGTGGTGCTGGGTGGGGGAAGTGTGTTTCCCTTCTAGAGAGTTCTCTTAAATTCTAGATAGCTGCTTACCTCTTTCTTAGTTGTTGGCACATCCAAAGGTCACCACTTGTACTATTACTTAGTGGATATACTTCTTCAATTGGGTGCACCTTTTCTCCCCTTCCCCTTCCTTTCCCCTTCCCTTCCCCTTCCCTTCCCCTTCCCTTCCCCTTCCCTTCCCCTTCTGTTCCCTTCTTTTCTCTTTTTGAGACAGTCTTGTTCTGTGGCCCAGGCTGGAGTGCAGTGGCACAATCACAGCTCACTGCAGCCTTGACCTCCCAGGTTCAAGCCAATCTCCTGCCTCAGCCTCCTAAGTAGCTCAGACTACAGGCGTGCACCACCACATCCAGATAATTTTTTTTTCCTTGTAGAGACAGGGTGTCACTATATTGCCCAGGCTAGTCTCGAACTCCTGGACTCAAGTACTCCTCCTGCCTCAGCCTCCCAAAGGGCTGGGATTACAGAAGTGAGCTGCAGCATCCAGTCACCTTTTCTTTTTTTAACTGCAATAGATTTATTTTTAAATTAAATCGCCATTATAAATGGAAAACCAATCTCATTTGCCTGCCACAGACTTTTAGCCAGTGGTAGGGAAGTGTTGAAGATGTAATGGCTCTGATAGCTGGAAACAAAACTGAAAAAGGAAAACCTTCCTAATCTGTGGTTGGCGTTATTTAAGACCACATCGGAATACCACCCCGGAGAGTTTTCTACTCTGAGCAAGGAGTAGAGCTTCTGTGAGGCTGTGAGCTCCCTGGGGACGAGAGATGGATCTAACCTCTGTTCCCCGCAAAGCAATAGCAGAATGTCTTTCACATATTAAGTGCCCAGTAAACCTTTCCTGCAGTCGGGTGTCCTACA
The DNA here is from genome assembly GCF_024542745.1 of Macaca thibetana thibetana. Classification (NCBI taxonomy): domain Eukaryota; kingdom Metazoa; phylum Chordata; class Mammalia; order Primates; family Cercopithecidae; genus Macaca; species Macaca thibetana. Next base: position 20,386,182 of record NC_065578.1, on the reverse strand, counting down.
CACAACAGCAGCCTGCCATGGGACACAGCAACCCAGGGCCCAACAGGCTCTCTTGGGCACTAACCACTGAGGTTTAGGGAGCCTGTGGATAAAAGTGTCGCAGGCAGAGCCTCACTGATGTGAACTGCTACTGGGTCCTAGGGTCCTAACGGCAGGGATGGGAGCCACTCTTATCTAACCTAGAGGGCTCTGGAGAGGAAGGCAAGGCAGGCCTCTTTGGAGGAAAACCACTGCTGTTGAAACTCGCAGTTCTAAACAATAATCTGTTGCCCCTTCTCCCAGGGGCCCCACCCAGCCTTTGCTCTCTCCCTATTTTCAGCACTCAATGCTAATTACCATTTGGGGCAGGTTGCCAAGTATTTGAATGAAATGTAATCACTTCCCCCTGCTTGGGAATTTTGTCTCCTCCCCATTCTCAAGGGGTGCAGCAGGGAGGTGCTAAGGAAATTGAAATTGAACTCTGCCGATTACGTCAGCATCAATTTTACTTTTCCAAATTTCTGAACCCTGGGGAGCTTCAGAACCAATCTTGACCTCTTTGACCCAATACTTAGTTCTTGTCCTGCCTGCAGCAGAAAGGGCTCAAGCTGAGGAGTTGGACAGACAGGAGTTGGAACCTCACCCCTGTCACTTACTGCCTGTGTCCACTCAACCAAAAGTATTCCCCTCTGAACCTCAGTTTCCTTATCTATAAAAGTGGGAATGTGACTCACGCCTATAATCCCAGCATGCTGGGAGGCCAAGATAGGAGGATTGCTTGAGGTCAGGAGTTCAAGACCAGCCCAGGCAACATAGTGAGACTCCCATCTCTACAAAAAGTCACAAAACTTAGCTGGGCATGCTGGTGCGCACTTGTAGTCCCAGTTACTCAGGAGGCTCATGTGGGAGGAGGATTGCTGGAGCCCTGGAGGTCAAGTCTGCAGTGAGCTATTGTCGCAGGATTTTTCTTGACGCAGGATTTTTCTTGATCCCTTTGTCAGGCTCATAGCAGGAGATGCCCCGTCAACTTGGCCCGCTGGGCTGTGTCTGAAGGCAAGCTTCCAGCGGGGATCCTGTGGCCCCTGCGACTGTGCACTCAGTCCCAGGAGGGCGGGGGTGTGTAAGTGATTGTGGGTTCTGGCTGGCTGTTCTGAGCGCTAAGCACCAACACAGGAGCAGGCTCCGTGCAAGGCTGGTGGCTGGACCAGACATATTGCCCAAAAGGGAACACAGTGGTGCCCAGGCAGGGGTGTTTTCAACCCCAAAGCCCCAGAGGGGGTGTTACAGTGTGCTAATTAGCTCTCAGTTCCACCATCTACAGCCTGATGGACAGCAGTGTGTTAGCAGCTCAGTCAGCTCCTTGCCCTGCTCTGGCCCAGGGCTCCAGGACTGGCTCAGCCCCACTGCTTCTGTCAGATGGAGTGGCTGCCCTCCACCAGCAGAGGGCAGAGGGCCACAGTGCCACAGCCTTCTGGGTACCCACATTCAGTAAGTCCCTAGCTCTTGTTCCTCATCCAAGAAAAATGAAGTCATGCTGACAATTGAAGGGTGATGAGGGCTGAGACTTTTATTGAGCTACAAAACAGCTCTCGGAGGAAAGGGGATGGGTAGATGGTCCCTCACCCAAAGTCAGGTCATCTCCCTCAGAGTGGCTGAGTCTGGGATTTTTACAGGCATGGAATGGGGGAGGGGCAGGCTGTAAGTAGTATTGAAAAAGGCAACATTTGATTGTTTAAAGAGCATTATTCAGAAAGAACCAGTCAGTAAAGGGTAGGCAAACAGGAACAGAAGTTCTCACTCATCTAGAACCAGCAGTCCAGGCTGTTTTTGGCTTGAAGCTGGGGTTTTACCAGAGACCCACTCCTATCTACCTAAGCATTTGTCTGCCTCCTGCTGTTATCACTATGATCGCACCACTGCACTCCAGCCTGGGTGACAGAACAAGACCCTATCTCTAAAAAAATAAAAATAAAAAGTAAATGGGAATTCATTTACTCTTAAATCAATTTAGTAATTAAATCCTCAGAATAGTTGTAAAGACCTAACATTGTCCCTGTCACGTAGTAAGTTTTTCTTTTTCTTCTTCTTTTTTTGAGATAGAGTCTCACTCTGTCACCCAGGCTAGAGTGCAGTGTCCTGATCTTGGCTCAGTGAAACCTCTACCTCTGAGAGTCAAGTGATTCTTGTGCCTCAGCCTCCCAAGTAGCTGGAATTGTAGGCGTGTGTCACCATGCCCAGCTAATTTTTTTGTATTTTTAGTAGAGACGGGGTTTCATCATTTTGACCAGGCTGGTCTCAAGCTCCTGAACTCAAGTGATCTGCCCACCTCAGCCTCCCAAAGTATTGGGATTACAGGCATGAGCCACTGCCCAGCCATAGGTTTTCAAAAACATTCACCCTCTCTTTTTTGGTCCTAGCACCTGGGCTTTCCAGGTAGGGGAAGAGGTTACTATTCTTGATTGACCCCAAAATCTGAGGTAGCCAAGAGGTGGGTCAGAGGGAGTGGGCAGAGCAGTCGCCCCAATGACCCCCAGGCTTCAGGTGCTGGGCCAGCCTCAGCAGAGCGTCGTGGGCCATTGAGTGCCTACTGTGTGCCACATACCATGTGCTGTTAGTGGGGCAGCTGCTGCCCAGGATATTTTTGTGCTCCCAGGAAACGGTTTCTTGGCTCCATTCTTGCTAGCTCTGTCTTCCATATGAGGTGCGAAGTTTTTTTTCCAGATTGCCCAGACGTGGATGATCCCAGACCTTCAGCAACAGAGCATTTCTTACCACCACCCCCGTTCCCCGGCTGGAAGTCCCGGAGCAGCAGGTGTTCAGAACAGCATCATTGCCACCACCCCCGGCCCCCTCGAACTCTCTGGCCATGTTCAGTCTGTTTACCTCACAGAACCTTGGCTTTTTCAACTCAAAAGTAGGATAATGGTACCCAACTCCTCTCCAGCCTTCAGTCTTTGTCCGACTGTAACTCCTCACACCTGAGACTTGGTCCTCCTCCTTGTCCCTTCCTCCCTGTGTCCAGACCATCTCCAAGTCCTATGAGTTTTACCAATAATCCCTAAATATTTCCAAAATCTGACCATCTCCTCATCTCCATCACCACCATCCTGGTCCAGTCAACTCGTTCCTCCCCAGGATGGCTGCAAGGTGTCCCCGTGGTCTCAGGAAGTGACACTGCTCTCTCCTGCCAGGGCAGGTCTGATCACGTCATACCCCTAACCACAGCCCTGCTGAAAAGCCACCCACAGCGCCTCCTTGCTGTTGTACGACCTGATTTCCAACTAGGGTTGGCTGGGCCCTGCAAAGCTTGGCCCTTACCAGCTTCAGCCACATCTTGCTCCTTGCTGTAGCTACCTGAGCCTTTTAGTTCTTTAAATGCACCATACTGTCTCCTGCCACAGGACTTCTGCACACCCTGTCTCTTCTTCCTGGAGAGCCCTGCTCTACTCTCTAAAAGGCTTGCCTCATTCTGTCCTGTTTCCTTTGTTCTCCGATAAAGGTTCACCTCCTCCTGGATGCCATACCCTTCCTGATCAGCAGCCCTGAGAGAGTTAGAGCCCCCATTATACCCTCTTAGCACACTGGGGTGTACTTCTGGGTTTTTTTTTTTTTCATTTTTTATATTTTATTATTATTTTTTGAGACAGGGTCTTGCTCTGTTGCCCAGGCTGGAGTGTAGTGGTGTGCTCACAGCAGCTTCAACCTCTTGGGCTCAAGAAATCCTCCCACCTCAGCTTCCTGAGTAGCTGGGACCACAGGCACGTGCCACCATTCCTGGATAATTATTTAATTTTTGTAGAGACAGGGTCTCCCTATGTTGCCCAGGCTGATCTCAAACCCCTGGGTTTAAGTGGTCCTCCCACCTTGGGCTCCCAAGGTGCTGGGATTACAGGCATGAGCTACAGGGCCTGCCCAACAAATTCTTATTGAATATCTACTGTATGTCAGATGCTGAGCTCACTGGAAACAATATGAGTAAAAATAGCCACAGGCCAGGTGTGGGTGGCTCATGCCTGTAATCCCAGCACTTTGGGAGGCTCAGGTGGGAGGATCACTTGAACCCAGGAGTTTGAGACCAGCCTGGGCAACATAGGGAGACCCTGTCTCTACCAAAAAAAAAAAAAGAAAATTAGTTGGGCGTGGTGGCACGTGCCTGTGGTCCCAGCAACTCAGAAGGCTGAGGGAAGATCACTTGAGCCTGGGAGGTCGAGGCTGCAGTGAGCCACGATCGTGCCACTGCACTCCAGCCTGAGCAACAGAGTGAGACTCTACCTCAAAAAAAAAAAAAAAAAAAGAATTTGTTGAATAAAGATTGAATGAAGATTATTTTGAGTGTCACATAAAGAGAAAGAGGGAAATGGGGAGGGAATCAATGTTTGGTGAGTTCTCACCATCGTACCAGGTGCTTGAGATATGTTGTCCTAATTTTTACAAATGACCCATTTTACATGTGGAAAAAAACTGAAATTCAGAGATGTTAGGTAACCTGTCCATAGTACACAGCTAATAAGGTAAAATTAGGATAAGAGCAGAGTCTGGGCTGGGCCCGGTGGCTCACACCTATAATCCCAACATGTTGGGAGGCCGAGGCAGGCGGATCACCTGAGGTCAGGAGTTTGAGACCAGCCTGGCCAACATGGTGAAACCCCATCTCTACTAAAAATACAAAAAAAAGTACCCAGACACGGTAGCGCATGCCTGTAATCCCAGCTACTGGGGAGGCTAAGGCTGGAGAATCGCTTGGACCTGGGAGGCGGAGGTTGCAGTGAACCGAGATCATGCCATTGCACTCCAGCCTGGCGACAAAGCGAGACTCCGTCTGGGGAGGGGGGGGGAGGCAGGGTCTGTTTAGCTCCAGCACTCACCATCTCCCCCTTTCTCCAGTCTACCTCTATTTAAAAAGGTGAAGAGGATATATTTTGCAAATTCTAAAGCTGTAGATGAATCGATCATCCTCAGAACTACTTACCACAATTAAAAGATGTTGAGGGGAAAGGGGAGGGACTGGAAGGAGAAAGTTTTGGGGCAGTGGAAATGTCCTATATCAACATATAGGGATGATGGTAGAAGAGTATATATTTAGTTGCAAGTCATTGAAATGTACACCTAAGATCTGTGAATTTCACTGTATGCAAAGTTTCTCCTTTGATAATGTTCCCTTTTGAAAACAGCTATACAAGGCATTATTGGTACAATTGGGGAAAATTGAATATATCTACATTGGATAATATTATTGTATTAATGCTAAATTCTTGGATGTCAAATGTTAACCATCCATTTGACTTGGATGTCAAATGTTTCTGTGTGATCCAGCAATTCACTCCTAGGTATACCCAAGATAATTCAAAACACAGCCACACAAAAACTTGTACATGAATGTTCATATCATAACAGCATTATTCAGAATAGCCAGAGAGTAGAAACAACACAAATGTCCATGAGCTGATGAATGAATGAATAAAATATGCTAACAAGGTTTTTTTTTTTTTTTTTGAGGCGGAGTCTCGCTCTGTCACCCAGGTTGGAGTGCAGTGGCGCGATCTCGGCTTACTGCAAGCTTCGCCTCCCGGGTTCACGCCATTCTCCTGCCTCAGCCTCTGGAATAGCTGGGACTACAGGTGCCTGCCACCGTGCCCGGTTAGTTTATCGTATTTTTAGTAGAGATGGGGTTTCACTGTGTTAGCCAGGATGGTCTCGATCTCCTGACCTCATGATCCACCTGCCTCGGCCTCCCAAAGTGCTGGGATTACAGGCTTGAGCCACTGCGCCCGGCCAACAATGTTTTAAAGAATAGGCTTTTAACAAATGGTGCTGGAACAACTGGACATTCATGAAGAGAAATGAATCTAGACACAGACCTTACACCCTTCACAAAACTTAACTTACATGAGTTACAGACCTGAATGTAACATGCAAAGCGATAAAACCCCTGGAAGATACCATAGAAAATAAATAGAAGAAAATCTAGGTGATAGTGGGTTTGGCGATGACTTTTAGATACAACTCCAAAGCTATGATCCATGAAAGAAAAAAAAAAGATAAACTGGCCTTCAGAAAAACGTAACATGTTTGCGCTGCAAAAACCAATGCCGAGAGAATGAAAAGACAAGCCACAGAATGGGAGGAAAGGTTTGCAGAAGACATATCTGAGAAAAGACTGCTATCCAAAATCTACAAAGTCTTCTTAAAACTCTACAATAGGAAAACAAAACAAACAACAAAGATTAAAAAGGGGCCAAACCTTAACAGACACCTCACCAGAGAAGATATACAGATGGCAGCTGGGCGTGGTGGCTTGCGCCTGTAATCCTAGCATTTGGGGTTTTTTTTTTTTTTTTTTTTTTTTTTTTTTTTTTGAGATGGAGTCTCGCTCTGTCTCCCAGGCTGGAGTCCAGTGGCACCATCTTGGCTCACTGCAAACTCCGCCTCCCAGATTCAAGTGATTCTCCTGCTTCAGCCTCCACTCGAGTAGCTGGGATTACAGGCACATGCCACCACACCCGGCTAATTTTTGTATTTTTTAGTAGAGATGTAGTTTCCCCATGTTGGCCAGGCTGGTCTGGAACTCTTAACCTCAAGTAATCTGCCCAGCTTGCCCTCCCAAAGTGCTGGGATTACAGGCATGAGCCACCACGCCCGACCTATCCTTGCACTTTGGGAGGCCAAGGCAGGAGAAATGCCTGAGCCCAGGAGTTCAAGACCAGTCTGGGCAACATAGCAAGACCTCACCTCTACAAAAAATCAAAAGAATAGCTGGGCATGGTGGTTTGTACCTGTAGTCCCAGCTATTCAGGAGGTTAAGGTGGGAGGATCACTTGAGCCCAGGAAGTTGAGGCTGCAGTGAGCCATGATTGTGTCACTGCACTGCAGCCTGGGCGAGAGAGTGAGACCCTGTCTCCAAAAAAAAAAAAAGAAGATATACAGATGGCAAATAAGCATATGAAAAGATGCTCCACATCATATGTCATGAGGGCAACACAAATTAAAACAACAATGAGATACCACTACTCACCTATTACAATGGCCAAAATCCAAAACCCTGACAACACCAAATGCTGGCGAGGATGTGGAGCAACAGGAATTCTCTTTCTTTGCTGATGGGAATGCAAAATGTCTTTGGAAGATAGTAGCAGTTTCTTACAAAATTAAACATACCGTTATATCATATAATCCAGCAATCTAATTCCTTGGTATTTACCAAATGAGTTGAAAATGTATGTCCACACAAAAACTACACATAGATGTTTGCAGAAGTTTTATGCATAATTGTCAAAACTTAGAAGCAAACAAGATATCCATGAGCAGGTAAATGGATAAATAAACTGGCATATCCAGAGAGCAGAATATTATCCAGTGCTAAAAAGTCATGAGCAGCCAGGCACGGTGGTTCACACCCATAATCTCAGGACTTTGGGAGGCTGAGGCAACATAGTGGGACTGGGGTGACATAGTAGGACTCCATCTCTACAAAATACAAAAATTAGTTGGGCGTAATGGCTTGTGCCTGTGGTCCCAGCTGCTCAGGAGGCAGAGGTGGGACGATTGCTTCAGCCCAGGAGGTTGAGGCTACAGAGACCCTGTCTCAAAAAAAAAAAAAAAAAAAAAAAGAAGAAGAAGAAGAAAAGAAATGAGCTATAAAACCATGAAAAGACACAATGGAAACTTAAATGTATATTTGTGAAAGAAAACAATATGAAAAGACTGTATGACTCCAACTACACAGCATTTTGAAAAAAGCAAAACTATGGAGACAGTAAAAAGATCACTGTTTGCCAGGGTTTGGAGGGAGGGAGGGATGGACAGGTGGAGCACGGAGGCTCTTCAGGGCAGTGAAACTACTCTGTGTGATACCACAATGGTGGATACCTGTCGGTATATATTTGTCCAAACCCATAGGGTGTACGCCATGAACAGTAAACCCTAATGTGAACTGTGGACTTGGGGTGATATGTCAATGCAGGTTCATTAATTATAACCAAGGTATTAATACTTTGGTGAGGAATGTTGATAATGGAGAAGGCTTTGTATTATATCTGAGGGGGTAGAGGTTATCTGGGATAGCTGTGTACTTTCTGCTCACTTTTGCTATGAGACTAAAACTGCTCTAAAAATAAAACAAATAGAAAGAAGGTGAATAAATTATCTTCAAAGACAAATAAAAAGAAAATCTAAATCTGAAAATAAAATGTAGTATAGCCATACAAGAGAATATTATTTGGCAATAAAAAATAAACAAAGAGATGCAGTGAAAAGCGTTGCTCAGATGGAAATTTATAGCTGTAAACCTCTACATTGAAAAAAAAAAAAAAGAGCCAGACTGGGCAGCATAGTGAGGCCTCATCTCCACAAAAAATAAAATTAGCTGGGTGAGGTGGCACATGCCTATGGTACTAGCTACTTGTGAGGCTGAGGTGGGAGGACTTCTTGAGCCTGGGAGTTCGGGGCTGCGGTGAACTATGATTACACTACTGCACTTCAGCCTGGGTGACAGAGCAAGGCCCTATCTTAAAAAAAATAAAAGGGCCTGGCGCGGTGGCCAATGCCTGTAATCCCAGCACTTTGGGAGGCTGAGGCGGGTGGATCACCTGAGGTCAGGAGATGGAGACCAGTCTGGCCAACATGGTGAAACCCTGTCTCTACTAAAAATACAAAACAATTAGCCAGGCATGGTGGCAGGCACCTGTAATCCCAGCTACTCGGGAGGCTAAGGCGGGAGAATCGCTTGAAACTGGGAGGTGGAGGTTGCAGTGAGCTGAGCTGCTCCTGCACTCCAGCCTGGGCAACAAGAACAACACTCTGTCTCAAAAAAAAAAAAAAAAAAAAAAAAAAAGGCTAGGAGTTCGAGACCAGCCTGGGCAAAACAGTGAGATCCCGTATCAATAAAAAAGTTTTAAAATTAGCCGAGTACACTCCTGTAGCCTCCTGTAGAAGAAGGAGGAGTAGAAGAAGGAGAAGAATCTTGTTAGGAGAAAAACTTTTACTCTTCCAACTTAGATCTGATGGTTGGGGGCCTGCAAATTAGGTAACAATAGGCAGATGAACAAGAGACGAGTCTTATTTATGCGTGCACAGGATCCACTCAGTGACGGAACTCATGGAATATTCAGAGATAAAGGATTTACATATCAAACTTAACAAACCAGGGAGTTTTCAAGTTTCCATAGATGGAAGGTTCTGATGAAATTTGTTTAGATTAGTGCCTCCCTGACTGGAGACCTTCCCAGAGGAGGATTTCTGGCAACTGACTCTCATAATGTTCTGTTCTAGCCAAATAAGGGAATTTCAGATATTATTTATTTCTGCATCTTCTTTGGCTCAAATGTTTTCATTTAAAAACAATCATGCTGCCAGGCGCAGTGGCTCATGTCTGTAATCCCAACACTTTGGGAGGCCGAGGCAGGCGGATCACTTGAGCTCAGGAGTTCAAGACCAGCCTGGGCAACATGGCAAAACTCCATCCCTACCAAAAATATAAAAATTAGCCAGGTGTGGTGGTGCACGCCTGTAATCCCAGCTACTTGGGAGGCTGAGGCCTGAGAATCACTTGAGCCTGGGAGGCAGAGGTTGCAGTTATCCGAGATCGTGCCACTGCACTCCAACCTAGACGACAGAGTGAGACTCTGTCTCAAAAAAGAAAAAAAAAATCTTTATGTCAACTCTAGAGTCTGAGCATGTCCCACAATCTCAAGTGAATAGCCTAACCTTCCACTTTAACTAGAAAAAAGAAGAGCAAACGGAAGCCAAGTGAGCATAAGGAAGAAAATAATAAAGATTAGAAGGAGATAAACTAAGTAGAAAACGAGAAACAATAGATAAAATCAACAAAACCAAAGTTGTTTCTTTGAAGAGATTGACAGAATTGACAAACTTTTATCTAGACTGGCCAATCAAAAAAGGGAGAAAACTCAAATTATAAAAATCGGAAATGAAAATGGGAACATGGCCGGGCGCGGTGGCTCAAGCCTGTAATCCCAGCACTTTGGGAGGCCGAGACGGGCGAATCACGAGGTCAGGAGATCGAGACCATCCTGGTTAACACGGTGAAACCTCGTCTCTACTAAAAATACAAAAAACTAGCCAGGCGAGGTGGCGGGCGCCTGTAGTCCCAGCTACTCGGGAGACTGAGACAGGAGAATGGCGTAAACCTGGGAGGCGGAGCTTGCAGTGAGGTGAGATCCGGCCACTGTACTCCAACCTGGGTGGCAGAGCAAGACTCCGTCTCAAAAAAAAAAAAAAAAAAAAAAAAGAAAAAAGAAAATGGGAACATTACTGCCAACCTTACAGAAATAAAAAGGATACAGGAGAATACTATGAACAATTGTATACTAACAAATTAGATAACATAGATGAAATGGATAAATTTCTCAAAAGACAAAGTGCGAAAACTGAATCAAAAAGAGAAGAAAAAAATCTAAATAGACCTATGACAAGTAAAGAGATTCAATCAGTAGTCGAAAAACTTCCAACAAAGAAAAGCCCCAGTACTACATGGTGTTACTGGTGAATTATATCAACCATTTATGGAAGAATTAGCACCAGTCCTTCTAAAACCCTTCCCCAAAAATAAAGAAGGAGGGAACACTTCCCAGCTCATTTTATGACACTTGTATTACCCTAATACCAATGCCAGACAGAAACATCACAAGAAAAGAAAGCTATAGACCAATATCTCTTGTGAATAAACATGCAAAAATTCTCAAGCAAATATCAGCAAACAGAATCCAGCAGCATCTTAAAAGGATTATATGCCATGGCCAACTGGGATTTATCCCAGGAATGCAAGATTGGTTCACTATACAAAAATCAATCAATATAATACACCATATTAATACACAATAAAGGAATAAAACTATATGATCATTTCAGTTGATGCAGAAAAAAATATTTGGAAAGATCTAACATCTTGTGTTAAAAAGACTTGACAAATGAGAAAGAGAAGGGAACTTTCTTCAACCTGATAATGGATGATATTAGTCCACGCTGCTGATAAAGACATAAAGACTGGGCAATTTACAAAAGAAAGAGGATTAATGAACTTACAGTTCCACGTGGCTGGGGAGGCTTCACAATCATGATGGAAGGTGAAAGGCACATCTCACATGATGGCAGACAAAAGAAGAGCTCATGCAATTGGAAACTCCCATTTTTTAAAACCATCAGATCTCGTGAGGCTTATTCACTATCACAAGAACAGCATGGGCAAGACATGCCCCCATAATTTAATTACCTCCCACTGGGTCCCTGCCATAACACATGGGAGTTCAAGATGAGATTTGGATGGGAACACAGCCAAACCACACCATGTACGTGTATAAAAAACCCACAGCTAATATCATACTTACTGGTGTTTCCCCTAAGATCAAGAACACAGGAATATTTGCTCTCACCACTTCTATTGAACATTGTACTGGAGAAGCTAGCCAAAGCAATCAGGCAAGAAAATAATAATAATAAAAGACATACAGATTGGAAAGGAATAATTAAACAATATCAATATCAGGTGACATCATTTTGTAGGTAGAAAATCGTAAGGAATCCACTTTAAAAACTATTAGAATTAATAAATAAACTCACCGAGGTTGCAGGATACAAAATTAATATATAAAAAGAAATGGTTTTCTGTTTGTTTGTTTGCTTTTTGTTTTGAGACAGAGTTTTGCTCTCATTGCCCAGGCTGGAGTACAATGGCATGATCTTGGTTTACCGCAACCTCTGCCTCCTGGGTTAAAGTGATTCTCCTGCCTCAGCCTCCCGAGTAGCTGGGATTACAGGCATGCACCACCACGCCTGGCTAATTCTGTATTTTTAGTAGAGACAGGGTTTCTCCATGTTGGTCAGGCTGGTCTCCAACTCCCGACCTCAAGTGATCCACCCGCCCTGGCCTCCCAACATGCTGGGATTACAGGCATGAGCCACAGCACCTGGCCAATAAATGGTATTTTTATACACTAGCAGTAGACAATCTTGAAGTAAAATTGATTCAACAATTTTATTTACATTAGGATTAAAAAGAATTAAATAGAAATAATTTCTACCAAAGAAATGCAATCTCATACACTGAAACTGCATACCATTGCAAATCTTTATGTGTGCATGTGAGAGAGAGAGGGAGACAGACAGACCCTCACTCTGTTGCCCAGGCTGGAGTGCAGGTGCAGTGGCTCCCAGGCAACCTCGACCTCCCAGGCTCAAGTGATCCTCCCACCTCAGCCTCCCCAGTAGCTGGGACTACAGGTGGGTGTGCCACCACACTTGGCTAATTTTGTTTATTTTTTGTAGAAACAGAGGTCTCACTATGTCATCCAAACTGGTCTTAAACTCCTAGGCTCAAGCGACCCACCTGCCTCAGCCTCCCAAAGTGTTGGGATTATAGGTGTGAGCCACTGTGCCCTGCCCAAATCTTCTTAAAGAAGACCTAAAAAAATAGAAATATAACCCATGTTCGTAGATTGGAAAACTTAATATTCATAAGATGGTGTTATTTTATAAGATGGTATTATTCCCCAAATTGATTTATAGATTCAATTCATTGCCTATCAAAATTTTTTTCAGAAATGAACAAGCATATGGAAACCCAAGAGACTTATAATAGCCAAAACAATCTTGAAAAAGAACAAAATTGGAGGACTCACAATTCTTTTTTTTGTTTGTTTGTTTTGAGACAGAGTCTCGATGTGTTACCCAGGCTGGAATGCAGTGGTGCCATCTCTGCTCACTGCAACGTCCACTTCCCTTGTTCATGCGATTCTCCTGCCTCAGCCTCCCAAGTAGCTGGCACTACAGGCGCCTGCCACCATGTTCAGCTAATTTTTGTATTTTGAGTAGAGACAGGGTTTCACCACGTTGGCCAGGATGGTCTTGATCTCCTGACCTCGTGATCTGCCCACCTCAGCCTCCCAGAGTGCCGGGATTACAGGCGTGGGCCACCGCGCCCAGTTGAGGGCTTACAATTCTTGTTTTCACAGCATACTAGAAAGCTACATTATTCAAGGCAGTGTAGTGCTGGGCAGGAGGACAGACATAGAAATCAATGGAATACAAATGAAAGTCCAGAAATCAATCCATAAATATATGATAAAGTAATTTTCTACAAGAGTGCCAAAAACATTCAATGGGGGAAAGGATAGTCTTTTCAACAAATAGTGCTGGGACAACTGGATATCCACATGCAAGACTAAGTTTGGACACCCTTACCTCATGCCATATACAAAAATTAACTGAGCCAGGCACAGTGGCTCATGCCTGTAAACCCAGCACTTTAGGAGGCTGAGGCGGGAAGATCACTTGAGCCCAGGAGGTTGAGGCTGCAGTGAGCCATGGTGATACCATTGCACTCCAGCCTGAGTGACAGAACGAATCCCTCTCTCTCAAAGAAAAATTAACTGAAAACGGATTAAATGCCTAAATGTAAGAGTTAAAACTAAAAAATTCCTAGAAGAAAACATAAGGGTAAATCTTCATAACCTTGGATTTGGCAATGGGTTCTTATGTATGACACCAAAAGCCCAAACTACAAGAGAAAAAAATGAATTGAACTTCATCAACATTAAAAATGTTTGTGCATCAAAGGACACAATAAAGAAAGTAAACAGACATCCTACAGAAATAGAGAAAATATTTGCAAATCATATATCTGATAAGGATCTAGTATCCAGAATATGTAAAGAACTTCCACGACACAACAACAAAAAGACAGTCTGATTTTAAAAATGGACAAAAGGCTGGGTGCAGTGGCTCACACCTGTAATCCCAACACTTTGGGAGGCCAAGGTGGGAGGACTGCTTGAACCCAGGAGTTTGAGATCAGCCTGGGCAACATGATGAAACCCTGTCTACAAAAAAATACAAAAATTAGCTGGTCATGATGGCATACACCTGTAGTCCTAGCTACTCAGGAGGCTGAGGTGGGAAGATTGCTTGAACCTGGGAGGTTGAGGGTGCAGTGAGCCATGATTGCACCACTGCACTCCAGACTCTCTCTCTCTCAAAAAAAAAAAAAAAAAAAAAAAAAAAAGGGCAAAGGACTAGAATAGACATTTCTCCAAAGAAGATATACAATGACCAATAAGCCAAGAAATGATGCCCAACATCATTAGTCGGTAGGGTCCATGGAAATTATCTTTTTCTTTTTTTATCAACTGAGTTTAAGATTCAAGTTAACCAAATTAGTCAATGCCAACAAAACCACTTCACACCCACTGTAATAAAAAAAGAGACTCGAAGAAGTGTAAAAATATGTAGAAATTGGAACCCTCATACATTGCTTCTGGACATGTAAAATGGTGTCGTCTCTGTGAAAAACAGTTTAGCAATTCTTCAAAAAGTTAAACATGGAATTACCATATGACCCAGCACTTCCACTCCTAGAAATATATCCAAGAGAATTGAACAGAAGTGTTCAAGCAAAAACTTGCACACTAATGTTCAGAGCAGCATTATTTATAATAGTCAAAAGGTAGACACAAGCCAAATGTCCATCAACTCATAAATGGATAAACAAAATGTGGTATATCCATAAAATGGAATGCTATTCAGAATGATGTACTAATATGCAGTACAACCTGGAAAAAATATTGAAAACATTATACCACATGAAATAAGCCAAATATAAAAAGCCACATATTGTACAATTCCATTTGTATGAAATGTCTAGAACAGGCAAATCTATAGAGACAGAAAGCAGATTAGCGGTTGCCTAGGGCTGAGGGGGTGGGGAATGGGGAGTGACTGTTTAAGAGCTACAAGGAGTCTTTTTAGGGTGATGAAAATGTTCTCGTGATGATGGTTTCTGCTTTGATCTCAATGTTCATTTCTCCCCAAAATTCATATGTTAGAACCTAATACCCAATGTAATACTATTAAGAGGTGGAGACTTTAGGAGGTAATTAGTTCCCTTATGAAAAAGGCCTGGGGCTGGGCGTGGTGGCTCACGCCTGTAATTCTAGCACTTTGGGAGGCCAAGTTGGGTGGATCACTTGAGGTCAAGAATTCGAGACCAGCCTGGCCAACATGGTGAAACCCTGTCTCTACTAAAAATACAAAAAATAGCCGGGCGTGGTGGCAGGCGCCTGTGATTCCAGCCACTTGGGAGGCTGAGGCAGGAGAATTGCTTGAACCTGGGAGGCGGAGGTTGCAGTGAGCCGAGATCGTGCCACTGCACTCCAGCCTGGGTGACAGTAAGGGAGGAGACCACCCCTCATATTGTCTTATGCCCAATTTCTGCCTCCAAAGAAAGAAAAAGTAAGAACTAAAAGGCAGAAATGAAATCCACAAGCAGACAGGCCTGTGCCACACCCTGGGCCTGGTAGTTAAAGATCGACCCCTGACCTAATTGGTTCTGTTATCTATAGATTACAGACATTGTATAGAAATGCACTGTGAAAATCCCTGTCTTGTTTTGTTCCAATCTAATTACCGGTGCATGCAGCCACCAGTCACATACCCCCTGCTTGCTCAATCAATCACGACCCTCTCACATGCACCCCCTTAGAGTTGCGAGCCCTTAAAAGGGACAGGAATTGCTCGCTTCGGGGAGGGGCTTGGCTCTTGAGACAGGAGTCTTGCCGACGCCCCCGGCTGAATAAACCCCTTCCTTCTTTAACTTGGTGTCTGAGGAGTTTTGTCTGCAGCTCATCCTGCTACAACAGAGTGAGACTCCGTTTCAAAAAAGAATAAAAAGGGGCCTGAAGGAGTTAGTGAGTTCCCTTCTGCCATGTGAGGACAGTGTTCACCCCTTCCACCATGTGAGGATGCAGCAAGAAGGTCCCATCTTGGAAGCAGAGAGGGAACCTCATTAGACACCAAATTTGCTGGTGCCTTGATCTCGGACTTCCCAGCCTCCAGAACTGTAAGTAATAAATCTGTATTGTTAATAAATTACCCAGTCTAAGTTATTTTGTTATAGCAGCAGAAATGAACTAAGACAAAAATTGGTACCAAGAAGTGAGGTGCTGACAGCTGGGTGCAATGGCTCATGCCTGTAATCCCAGCACTTTGGGAGACCAAGGCAGGAGGATTGATTGAGCCCAGGAGTTCAAGAACAGCCTGGGCAGCATAATGAGACCTCATCTCTACCAAAAAAAAGTTTTTTAATTAGCCAGGTGTGCACCTGTGATCCCACCTACTTGGGAGGCTGAGGCCAGAGGATTGCTTGAGCCACATGTCACGCATGGCCATGTGAAGAGACCACCAAACAGGCTTTGTGTGAGCAACAAGGCTGTTTATTTCACCTGGGTGCAGGCAGGCTGGGTCCAAAAAGAGTCAGTGAAGGGAGATAGGGGTGGGGCCGTTTTATAGAATTTGTGAAGGTAATGGAAAATTTCCGTCAAAGAGGGTTGTTCTCTGGCGGGCAGGGGCAGGGGTCACAAGATGCTCAGTGAGGAGCTTCTGAGCCAGGAGAAGGAATGTCACAAGGTTAATCGCTCAGTTAAGGTGGGACAGGAACAAATCACAACGGTGGAATGTCATCAGTTAAGGCAGGAACTGGCCATTTTCACTTCTTTTATTATTCTTCACTTGCTTCAGGCCATCTGGATGTGTATGTGCAGGTCACAGGGGATATGATGGCTTGGCTTGGGCTCAGATGCCTGACACCAGGGAGGTAGAGGCTGCAGTGAGCCATAAGGGCACTATTGTACTCCAGCATGGGTGACAGAGCAAGATCTTGTCTCAAAAAATTTTTTTTATTTTAAAAAGAAGTGAGGTGCTCCTGTAACAATTACCTAAAAATGTGTAAGTAGCTTTGGAACTAGGCAATAGGCAGGGACTTGGAAGAGTTTGGAAGTGAATACTAGAAAAAACCTTTATTGCTGTGAACAGAACATTAAGAGTGATTCTGGTGAGGACTCAGAAGAGGACAGCTGTAGAGAAAGCCTCCATCTTCTTGGAGGTTTCCTAAGTGCTTGTGATTAAAATGTTGGTAGAAATATGGATGATAAAGGTCACAGACGGAAATGACAAACATGTTGTTGGAAACTGAAAGAAAGGCCATCCTTGTTATAAAGTGGTCTTTAAAGAGCATGGCTGAATTGTGTTCATGTCTTAGTTTTTTGTGGAAGCAGGAATTTACAAGCAATGAAATAGGATAATTGACAGAAGAAATCTCTATGCAAAGTATGAGAGTGCAGCATGGCTTCTCTTGATGCTTATAGTAAAACATGAGAAGACAACGTTTAATCAAAAGGGAAGCAGAAGTTAAAAATTTGGGAAATTCTCAGCTTGGCCATGTTATAAAAAAGCAGCTAGGGCCGGGCGTGGTGGCTCACGCCTGTATTCCCAGCACTTTGGGAGGCTGAGGCTGGTGGATCACAAGGTGAGGAGATCAAGACCATCCCGGCTAACGAGGTGAAACCCCATCTCTACTAAAAATACAAAAAATTAGCCGGGCGTGGTGGTGGCTGCCTGTAGTCCCAGCTACTTGGGAGGCTGAGGCAGGAGAATGGCGTGATGGCGTGAACCCAGGAGGCGGAGCTTACACTGAGCTGAGATCGCGCCACTGCACTCCAGCCTGGGCGACAGAGCGAGACTCTGTCTCAAAAAAAAAAAAAAGCAGCTGGGCACGGTGGCAAGCACCTGTAGTCCCAGCTACTCCGGAGTCTGAGCTGGGAGGATTGCTTGAGCCTGGGAGGTTGCAGCTGCAGTAAGCTGAGATTGCACCACTGCACTCTATCCTGAATGACAGAGAAAGACCCTGTCTCAAAAAAAAGAAAAGAAAAATCATGGTTGGGAGGGAACACCAAGGGTGTGGCCAAGCAACCATTTGGTAAGGAGATTCATGCAAATAGAAGAGAGCCAGACGCTGTTCATCTGGAATGGAAGGATGATCCCAAAGGCATTTTGGAGACTGTTGGAGCTACTTATCCCAGCACAGGCCCAGAATGCTAAGGCCTTGGGAACAAAATGATTTCAGTGCTCCTCGGCCACCCCAGCTGTGTAGCTCAGGCTGCTCCTCCAGCAGGCACAGACAGTAGACCTTTGCGAAGTCTGCATGGTGCCATCTCCACTGGTCCAAAGAGTGCATGAGATGTGGGACATGCCTGTCTCCACCCACATTTTAAAGGATGGAGCCACCCGGAGCCTTGGCATCATGACCCAGGCAGAAGCTATCACAAGGGTGAGACCACCTCAGAGAGCCTCCAACAGGGAAATCCTTAGCAGAGATGTGGGAGTGGGGCTGTTCCCAAGACCCTAGAAAGGTAGAGCCATGGGCATGCAATTCCAGCTAGGGACAGCTGTAGGCACTGGACTCTAACCTATGACAGGTGTGGTATGGGCTGGGCCTAGCAAGCCATGGGAACAAGGTGGTCTGGAGGCTTGGGAGTCCAGTCCAGTCCCCAACCCGGTGTGTCCAGATTGCAGAATATCGAGTCAAGGAAGAATATTCTGGAGCCTTAAGATTTAATGTTTGCCTTGTTGGGTTTTTTATTTGGTTGAGATCTCTTACTTCTTTCTTCTTTCCTACTCCTGTTTGGAATAAAAATGCCTGTCCTTGCCTGTGCCACCATTGTATTTAGAAAGCACATACCTTGTTTGATTTCACAGGCTCACTGCTGAAGAACAATTTGCCATTTGCCTCAGGATAGATCACACTTTTTTTTTTTTTTGAGACGGAGTGTCGTTCTGTCTACCAGGTTGGAGTGCAGTGGCGCAATCTCGGCTCGCTGCAACCTCCACCTCCCAGGTTCAAGCAATTTTCTGCCTCATCCTCCCAAATAGCTGAGATTACAGGCACCCGCCACCACGCTGGGCTAATTTTTGTATTTTTAGTAGACAGAGAGTTTCACCATCTTGGCCAGGCTGATCTTGAACTCCTGACCTTGTGATCCACCCATCTCAGGCTCTCAAAGTGCTGGGATTATAGGCGTTAGCCACCGCGCCTGGCCTTTTTTTTTTTTTTTTTTTTTTTTTTTTTTTTTTTTTGAGACAGAGTCTTGCTCTGTTGCCCAGGCTGGAGTGCAGTGGCGTGATCTCAGCTCACTGCAACTTCCGTCTTCTGGGTTCAAGCGATTCTTTTGCCTCAGAGTAGCTGGGACTACAGGCATGCACCACCATGCCTGGCTAACTTTTGTATTTTTAGTAGAGATGGGGTTTTGTCATGTTGGCCAGGCTGGTCTCAAATGCCTGGCCTCAATTGATCCCCCCACCTCAGCCTTCCGAAGTGCTGGGATTATAGGCGTAAGCCACCGCACCTGGCCTTAATCACACTTTTGAGTCACTTATATCTGATTTAGATGAGATTCTGGACTGAAGACTTTTGAGTCGTTGCTAGAACAAGATCTTGGGAGCTACTGAGATGGAATTTTGCATGGAGAAGACCATGAATTTGGGGAGCCAGGGGAAAATCCTGTGGTCTGAATGTTGGTGTGCCCCCCAAATTTATATGTTGGAACCTAATACCCAATGGCATAGTATTAAGAGGTGGGGCCTTTAGCAGGTGACAAGGTCATAAGATGGGGTTAGTGCCATTATAAAAGAGATCAGAAGGCTGGGTGCAGTAGCTCATGCCTGTAATCCTAGCATTTTGGAAGACCAAGGCAGGTAGGTTACTTGAGCCTAGGAGTTCAAAACCAGGCTGGGCAACATGGTGAAAACCTGTCTCTATAAAGAATACAAGGCCGGGCGCGGTGGCTCAAGCCTGTAATCCCAGCACTTTGGGAGGCCGAGACGGGCGGATCACGAGGTCAGGAGATCGAGACCATCCTGGCTAACACGGTGAAACCCCGTCTCTACTAAAAAATACAAAAATCTAGCCGGGCGAGGTGGCGGGCGCCTGTAGTCCCAGCTGCTCGGGAGGCTGAGGCAGGAGAATGGCGTAAACCCGGGAGGCGGAGCTTGCAGTGAGCTGAGATCCGGCCACTGCAGTCCAGCCTGGGCAACAGAGCAAGACTCCGTCTCAAAAAAAAAAAAAAAAAAAAAAAAAAAGAATACAAAAACTACCCAGGCATGGTTGTGCGTGCCTGTAGTCCCAGCTACTCGGGAGGCTGAGATGGGAGGATCACCTGAGCCCCGGGATGTTGAGGCTGTAGTGAGCCTTGATCTTGCCACTGCACTTTAGTCTGGGTGACAGAATGAGACCCTGACTCAAAAAAAAAAAAAATTAATTAATTAAAAAATAAAAGAGGTCAGAAGGAGCTGGTTAGCACCCTTCTGCCATGTGAAGGCACAGAGAAGGCACCATCTACGATTAGTAGGCCCTCATCAGACACCAAATCTTCTGACGCCTCCAGAACTGTGAGAAATAAATTTCTGTTGTTTATAAATTACCCAGTCTGAGATATTTTGTTGCAACAGCAGGAATAGGATAAGACAGTTGCCCAACATTGTGAATATACTGGAAGCCACTGAACTGTACACTTTAAAATTATTGAAATGGTGAACGTTATGTGACTTTTACCTCAATTCAAAAAAGAAAAGAAGTATTGATACGTGCTACAAAATGGGCAGATCTTGGAAACATTACGCAAACTGAAAGAAGCCAGCTACAAAGGATCACATATTGTATAATTCCATTTTTTTGAAATGTCCAGAATAGGCAAATCCACAGAGACAGAACGTCGATTGGTAGCTGCCTAGTGCTGGGGTGGGGGGTAAGGAGCAAGAGAAGAGGTTTGAAGGAAAAATGGGGAGTGACTGTTAACGGGTACACGCTTCTTTTTAGGGTGATAAAAATATTCTGAAATTGATAGTGCTGATCATTTCATAACGCTGGGTATGCTAAAAGCATAGAATTATATTCTTTAAATGGGTGAATTGTATGAGATGTGAATTCTATTTAAATATATTTGTTATAAAAAATTCTTGAGTGTGATAACAATGTTACCAGAAAGAGGTCCCAATCTAAACCCCAAGAGAGGGTTCTTGGACCTCACACAAGAAAGAATTCAGGGTGAGTTCATAAAGTGAAAGCAAGTTTATTAAGAAAGTAAAGGAATAAAAGAATGTCTATTCCATAGGCAGAGCAGCGGAATGGGCTGCTCAACTGATTATACTTATAGTTATTTCTTGATTATATGCTAAACGAGGGATAAATTATTCATGAGTTTTCCACGAAAGAGGCAGGCAATTCCCAGAAATGAGGATTCCTCCCCTTTGAGGACCATATAGGGTAACTTCCAGATGTTGCCATGGCATGTGTAAACTGTCATGGCACTGTTGCCGTGTCTTTTAGCATGCTAATGTATTATATTCACGTATAATGAGCAGCGAGGATGACCAGAGGTCGCTTTCATCGCCATCTTGGTTTTGGTGCGTTTTGGCTGGCTTCTTTACTGCATCCTGTTTTATCAACAGGGTCTTTGTGACTTATATCTTGTGCTGACCTGCTATGTCATTCTGTGACTAAGAATGCCTAACCTCCTTGGAATGTAGCCCAGTAGATCTCAGCTTTATTTATTTATTTATTTACTTATTTATTTAGAGACGGAGTCTTGCTCTGTCACCCAGGCAGTTTGATCCCAGGACAGGCTGGAGTGCAATGGCACGATCTCATCTCACTGCAACCTCCACCTCCCGGGTTCAAGCGATTCTCCTGCCTCAGCCTCCTGAGTAGCAGGGATTACAGGTGTGTACCACCATGCCTGGCTAATTTTTAGTAGAGACAGGGTTTCACCATGTTAGTCAGGCTGGTCTCGAACTCCTGACCTCATGATCCACCTGCCTCAGTCTCCCAAAGTGTTGAGATTACAGGCCTGAGCCACCGCACCCAGCCTGGTCTCAGCCTTATTTTACCTACCCCCTGTTCAAGATGGAATTGCTCTGGTTCAAATGCCTCTGACATATTTTCCCCTCCCTTTTATAAGGTTCCCCTAAATCCTAAGGGTTATAGAGGGACAAAGATCAATCTTCTGTGACTTCTTCAGGCTGGATAGGGGAGATGATATTCCTGCCTAACTATTAGGGTCTCTTGTATTTAGGGTAGAGAGGAGTTCAGTCAGAAATCATCTGTATGGTGAGGGCTACTCATAACTCTGAGTTCTGACAAAAGGTGGTATCTGGAAGATTAATAAGTGTTCAATTTAAGAAATCATTGAGTAAGCTTATCCTGCATTCCTACACAAAGAGTACAATGGCAATGTATTCCACAACAGTAAAGCAAAATAAGTTAAATTATCCCAGGTAAAGTAAATTAAGAAGGTTTCCCATGAACCAGGCAACTGTTGGAACCAAGCTGACATAAGGTTGCTAGCTGATTCCAATATGTGCCCAGAAATAGAATACTGGTCTAGATTTTTACATTAGCCATCCCTCTTGTTTCTTCTTAGCTGTAGCCAGAGATCATTGGTTGGTTCACAGGAACAAGCAGGGTCAGTCTAAATTGTAGAAAAAAACTCAAAAACAACTGACGGGACTAGAACTTAATAACAAGTGTACCATAGTTCTTGAAACAATTTTTCTCTCTCCAGCCCTCATTTTTACTAAAGACAAATCATTGTAAGACTGATTTGTTTGCAAAATAAGCATTAGTCTTATTATACTTGGCCTGATTATTTGTATAAAGTGCAACAAGAATAATTATTTGCCATGTAGACTCCTTTTTAAATTGACTTTGATGGAACTTTGCTCCATAAGGAATCTTGGATAAGACTTTTTTTTTTAAAGTCAAGCCAAGCCATGGGTTATTACTGTCAAATACCTGTATGAGTTGGGTAAACTTCTCTCCTCTTGAGGTCCCAATATAACTTGGGGCTCCTGGGCCTGTCAGAAAGTGACATTCTTTACTTACCACAGGTCAGGAACCCTGTAGAGGGGCTGTGTAGACAAGGTATAAAGCCAGTTTTCCCAAGGGCCTGTTATTGGCTCTATATGTAAGTTTTGATTCCTTAAAGAAAAGCATGCCATTCCAGTCAAAGCCTTGGTAAAATTACCAGTTTCTCCAATTGTGTCCTGTCACAAATGAAGACAGATGCTTACTGCACTTATGCAAATAACTATATTGCCATAAGTTAAAAATACTCACAAAGGGTTTCCAAATTCTGGATAAATAAGGTAGAGAGAAACGAATATGCCCCAACTTTTGTTTATAGGAGTATACTTCACTCAATTATCAAAGACTGTAAATAGGCCAGGCGCGGTGGCTCATGCCTGTAATCCCAACACTTTGGGAAGCTGAGGTGGACAGATCACATGAGGTCAGGAGTTTGAGATCAGCCTGGTCAACATGGCAAAACCCCATCTCTACTAACAATATACAAAATTAGCTGGGTGTGGTGGTGTGCACCTGTAGTCCCAGCTACTCAGGAGTCTGATGCACAAGAATTGCTTGAACCCAGGAGGTGGAGGTCGTGGTGAGCTGAAATTGCGCCACTGTACTCCAGCCTGGGCAACAGAGCGAGATTCTGTCTCAAAAAAAAAAAAAAAAAAATGTAAATAGCTTAAAAGTTATCTTGCCTCTGAAAAACAAAACAAAAGATCAGCAACATTTTAAGCAAAAAGTCATAAAAGGATTATTTCAGTCTTCTGTTATTAGTTCAGTCCATGCAATTAACACCTGTTCTGCTTGATATTCATAAACATTTCAGCTATGACAGTCCTGGAAGTTTTTCCTCTATTCTAATGTCACAATCTCCAAAGTTATCAGAAACCTGCCTTTAAGAGCACCCGTCAAGGCTGGGCGCGGGGGCTCACGTCTGTAATCCCAGCACTTTGGGAGGCCGAGATGGGCGGATCACGAGGTCAGGAGATCAAGACCATCCTGGCTAACACAGTGAAACCCCGTCTCTACTAAAAATACAAAAATTAGCCGGGCGCGGTGGCGGGCGCCTGTAGTCCCAGCTACTCGGGAGGCTGAGGCAGGAGAATGGCGTGAACCCGGGAGGCGGAGCTTGCAGTGAGTGGAGATCTCGCCACTGCACTCCAGCCTGGGCGACAGAGTGAGACTCTGTCTCAAAAAAAAAAAAGAGCACCTGTCAAAGACCTATAGCTGATTATAAACCACCTTTCGAAGAGGATTAAAACAAGACAACAATTGTCTGTGGATGACAAAAAGTCTTAGGACAGCCATTGTTAAAGTCACATTTGACTAGGAATTGTGGTTACTTCTATGGCTTTCAATGATTTTACATAACAATTATAACTATTAATAACATAGGCGCTTCCCATAATTTTGGAACACATACCAATAACATATTTATACAAATATAACCCAAAGAAAGCCAAACACCATTTCATATTTGACAATGTTTCCTGTATGACTTTTTGTGCATGTGATTTTGGGTTATTTATTTTGTGCATCTGTGGCAATGAATGAGATCTCAGTGGTGGTGTGGATTTGACTGGTCTCTACAACTGTGTATGGCAAAAGAACTGGTAAAAGAAAATGACAACCAGATCCCAGCAAAGGGGTAGGGAGGGCCAAGAGAACTGAACATCTGGGCTGGCAGAGAAATCAAAGCCTAGGAATTAAGAGGTAAGTGTGTAGTGTAGGGGACATACCCTCATCTCTTTGCTCCTTCCCTTTTCCTTCCTCTCCCAGGGACCCAGGTCCTTGGGACTATACTAAATCTGTCTCTGAAGCTGAAAAACAAAAGGCTGAGGAGATAGTTGGCTCTAAGTGACGAGTTTCAAGCCAGCTTTGTCAGAAATCCTAGATCACAGGAGAAGGGTGTGAAGAACGAATATGATTATTTCTTGTTCCATCTTCCATTAGAGGTGAGAATGACAAGGAACTCTCTTCTAACTCCTCTTGAGGGCATGAGGAGAGTTAGCAGGAGAAGGGCTGGGAGCCCTGAGGTCTCCTGTAGGACCCTATATCCCACAGGCAAGGACTAAGAATTAGGATTAAATATTTTAGTGGGATAGCTCTAAACCAGTATTAGCAAGCACAGTTAGGGTCAGAATTTCTGGAATCTGACTGGGACCCTGGCAGTGAAAGCTGGGACTGTTGAAAACCCAATTTCGGTGTTTGCTACTCAAGTTGAGAGTGCACAGCCAAGATAACCAGATCCCAGGACAGGCAGTTTGACAGCGAGAACAAAAGGAAGAGGCTGGGACCAAGGTGCCTAGATCCCTCGAGAGAGAAGGGTGGGTATTGGGAGGAAAAATGAGAACTGGGGGAACTCAGGAGTCTGGGTTCTGAAATAGCAGCAAGTCAAAATTCCAGGATCTCTGTCTACCCTCCTCTTCCTCTTCCCTCTATCAGGCAGAAGAGAGAGAAGGAGGGTACTGGAGAAGAAAGCACATGGATACATTCAGGAAGGGTGGGGGAAAGAGGAATTTAGCGCTGCATTGGCCCTGCTGGGGGCTGGGAAGGGTCAGGAGGCCGGGAAGGCGTGGTGGGGGTCGGTCCCAGGGTTGCACGACGCCATCCTTTGCGGTGGCCACGTACACAGTGTGTATGACCACAGCCCTCTTCTTCCTCCTCATCACTTTCCGTGGAGCTGTCGCCAAAAGCCCCGGGGTTTTTCATAAATACAACAGCATTTTGATGAGCGGCGGCGCATGCGCTCATTGTCCACAGTGTCACTTGTCCATTCCACCTTTTTCTCTGGTTTCCGTTTCCGAAGTTTGATGGTAAAGCTGCGGTTCTCGGGCTCGGTTGTCACGGTAACCGTTGTCTCAGTGACAGTCTCGCTCAGCCCAGCCCCTGCCTCGGCCATGGCTAAGGCTCAGGAGAGGGAGGAGAGGAGGAAGGGGGATGAGACACCCTTCTCTTTTTTTTTTTTTTTTTTTTTTTTTTTTTGAGATGGAGTCTCGCTCTGTCGCCCAGGCTGGAGTGCAGTGGCCGGATCTCAGCTCACTGCAAGCTCCGCCTCCCGGGTTCACGCCATTCTCCTGACTCAGCCTCCCGAGTAGCTGGGACTACAGGCGCCCGCCACCTCGCCCGGCTAGTTTTTTGTATTTTTTAGTGGAGACAGGGTTTCACCATGTTAGCCCATGTTGGGATGGTCTTGATCTCCTGACCTCGTGATCCGCCCGTCTCGGCCTCCCAAAGTGCTGGGATTACAGGCTTGAGCCACCGCGCCCGGCCTTCACACCCTTCTCTTTTTATGCCTCAGGTCTAGGAGAAGCAGTATTGGATTCAGTGGTAGTCAGGATCCTCCACCTTCTTTTTACCCCCTCTTCCTGGGCCTCCTCTTCTCCACCCCCTGGGGATAACCTGACCAACTCCCCTTCCGACTCTGCTTCTGGGTGATTTTTTTATACAAATAAGTCAAATATATCATTTTTGGACTTTAGGGGACCTAATATCTAAAACATTAATTAAGTCAGAAAAATATAAAATTTATGATTTGATTTTGGAAAGTTTGTCAAATATCAAAGGTTTAAAATACTTGCTATTATAAAATAGAATTCTAGGTCACCCTAAGTTATTCATTTAGCCAAAAATAACTCAAAAATTTTTAAAAGGCATAAAACTTTACTTATTGATAGAGGGAAGACTTAGCTTTCCAAACAATCTATCTCTTGTCTTTCCTTTCTTTTTCCTGTGGTTTATTCAAAAGGCAAACAAAAATCTTCATTATCCTTTAATATTACATACAAATCTTGTTCATGGCCAAGCCTGGTGGCTCATACCTGTAATCCCAGCACTTTGGGAGGCCAAGGTGGGTAGATCATCAGAGGTCAGGAGTTTGAGACCAGCCTGACCAACATGGTGAAACCCCATCTCTACTAAAAATAAAAAAAAAAAAAAAAAAAATAGCCGGGCGGAGTGATGCGCACCTGTAGTCCCAGCTACTTGGGAGGTGGAGGCAAGAGAATCACTTGAACCAGGAGGTGAAGGTTGCAGTGAGTTGAGATCACACCACTGCACTCCAGCCTGGGCAACAGAGACTCTGGCTCAAAAAAAAAAAAAAAAAAAAGAAAAAGAAAAAATAGAAAACCCTGTTGTGCTTTTATTCCAATGTTCAATTTATGGAAAAACTTTAATTTCAGCCAATATGTTTACACACAGAATGTTATATGTAAAATGCTTGTTTCTTGGTACTGTAAGGAAAAATTAGCATTTAGACAAAAAAGTTTTTTTAGCAAGGTAATTTTACTTTTTGCAGAAAGGGTGTTTTTTGCAGATGGAACAATGACGAGAGCACACCTGAACAAAGGAGGGAAGCAATGTTTATTTTTTTTATTTTTTATTTTTTTGAGATGGAGTTTTGCTCTTCTTGCCCAGGCTGGAGTGCAATGGTGCGATCTCGGCTCACCGCAACCTCCGCCTCCCGGAGGTTGAACTTCAAGCGATTCTCTGCCTCAGCCTCCCTAGTAGCTGGGATTACAGGCATGTGCCACCACGCCCGGCTAATTTTTTTAGTAGAGATGGGGTTTCTCCATATTGGTCAGGCTGGTCTCGAACTCCCGACCTCAGGTGATCTGCCCACCCCGGCCTCCCAAAGTGCTGGGATTACAGGCATGAGCCACCGAGCCCGGCCAGCACTCTTTATTTTTTAAGCAGCTTGTTTTTGCTACTGTGTTTTGTCTTCATTGACTGGAGCTAGACCTTACAATTTAAACTAAAACCTGACTGGCTAATAATTTAAAACTTTTTAAAATAGGTAAAGGCAATAGAGAACAAAGGAAAAGAGGAAGTTGTTTGCCAAAGGACTTAGAAAAGTAATAATATTTTTAAATAAGGAAGAGGCATAAGCTGCAAGTTGGAACATGCCTGTGGGCACGTTTAGCATAAATGGTTTGGTTAAAGTACAAGTACATCGAATGTATTTTTTAAAAAATATTTAACAGCTACATAGAATAGGGCTTAACAAAGAGTTATTAACACAAAGCAAGGAGGCTTGAAAGAAGTTAGTTTTTAAAAGAAATATTCTTTCTAACACTTATGATTTATTTTTTAACCAGAAGAGAAACTTTGAAGAGGAAACTTTTTACTTTCTACGCAGAATTTCTTTTACAAGATTAATTTTTCACAAATCTTATGCAACTTGCTCAAACCTTCAGCTTTATCCTATCTAACTTAAAACAATCCTTTAACCCTATAAACTAGGCCAAAAAGAAAGCACTCACATTCCTATGCCTTCTTATAATCTTTTACCAAAAACATATTTCACTTTTCTTTTTTTTTTTTTCAAACGGAGTCTCACTCTGTTGCCAAGGCTGGAGTGTAATGGCGCGATCTCGGTTCACTGCAACTTCTGCCTCCCGGGTTCAAGCGATTCTCCTGCCTCAGCCTCCCCAGTAGCTGGGACTAAGCAGCGCACCACCACACCCGACTAATTTTTGTATTTTTAGTAGAGACGTGGTTTTGCCATGTTGGCCAGGCTGGTCTCGAACTCCTGACCTCAGGTGATCCACTCGCCTCCGCCTCCCAAAGTGCTGGGATGACAGGCGTGAGGCACCAGGCCTGGCCTTACATTTCACTTTTCTTACACACCTTGCAAGTAGAAGTGTTTCTTCAGTAGTCTCAATTACATGTTACAATAATGTTAACTCTTAGCAACTTTTATTTTTGCTGAAAAATCTGGTAAGTGATTCTAATTATGTACCAGGAGTAGAACCTAAGACACCAGACAGAAACGCAGATGAGGTCTAACTCTTTCCAGATGCAGGTCATGACTAACTCCACCTGTCCCCAGATTTTAATGACTTAAAAGCAGGTCAGTGGAAAGATTTTCAAAAGTCAAAGAAGCAGTTTATGACGTTAAAGCATTTAGCAAACCTAATAGCTGGCCTGCCTAATTTAGACCAAATATCTAAATTTTGAAGACATTTTTATTTTACCAATAATCTTTAAAACTGTCTTTATTTCCCAAAGCTTATTAAAGTCACATGAACTGAAAAGCATTGCAGTTTTTATTTTTCTGACAAAATATTTAAGGGCTTATTGTTTTTAAACCAATTAATCAGAGCTCTTTCTTATATAAACATCACACACACAACACATAAAAATACACAGAAGATCCAGTAGTTGTAAGATTTTTCATTTGCCAGTTTTTAAGTTTCTTTTTAGAGCATGTAGTTTCTTCCTTTTTTAAAAAAATTATTTACATATTTTTGAGACAGGGTCTCACTCTGTCACTCAGGCTAGAGTACAGTGGTGCAATATCAGTTCACTGCAACCTCTGCCTCCCAGGTTCAAGTGATTGTCATGTCTCAGTTTCCCAAGTAGTTGGGATTACAGGCATGCACCACCACATCTAGCTAATTTTTGTATTTTTAGTAGAGACGGGGTTTCGTCATGTTGGCCAGGCTGGTCTCGAACTCCTGGTCTCATGTGATCAACCCACCTCGGCCTCCTAAAGTGCTGGGATTACAGGCGTGAGCCACCACACCTAGCTAATTTCTAGGACCTAATAAGCCCATACAGCTGGAAGGCAAAACAGATTCCCCCCAAATTAAGGGTCTCATTTTTACACCAGATCCTGGATCCCCAAAAAGGAGGGAATCAGCCCATCTCCCAACAGAGTCTTATCTCTCAGTGGCAGTGGGGACATATCCATACCTTCTAGGCGGCCAAGAGCATGCTTCTCTGATCCAAACATGTGAAGAGCTGAGAATCCTCCCTTAATTGCCATTAGCAATGCCCAAAAGTATATCCTCCACCTAGTTATTACACACCAAAGCTCTCTCATAATGTGAAGTAATTTCTGATACCACCCAAAGTAAGAAACGTCAGATAATACAATGCAAAACAGAACAGAGCCTTAGATTTCCAGAGGGATCAATATATTCAGTTCTAATTCCTGGGGTTTCAGGAGGAAAATAGAGGTTTTTCCCAAAACAGTATCTGTGGCATCTCCTCCGTTCTTCCCAAGGAGTCACAGTCTGTTAGAAATTATCTCAGGTCCTTTTGGCCGGGCGCGGAGGCTCACGCCTGTAATCTCAGCACTTTGGGAGGCCAAGGCAGGCGGATCACAAGGTCAGGAGTTTGAGACCAACCTGGCCAACATGATGAAACTCTGTCTCTATTAAAAAAAATACAAAAATTAGCTGGGCGTGGTGGCGGGCGCCTGTAATCCCAGCTACTCGGGAGGCTGAGGTGGGAGAATCTCTTGAACCTCAGGAGGCAGAGGTTGCAGTGAGCCAAGATTGCACCATTGCACTCCAGCCTGGGTGACAGAGCAAGACTCTGTATTCAAAAAAAAAAGAAAAAGAAAGAAATTATCTTAGGTCCTCTCATGTGGACAGGCAAGAAGACAAAATGGAGAAAAACAATTCAGTCAACTAAGGAGAAAACAATTTTTTTCTTTAGAAAAATAAGATCCAAAAGAGAAAAAAAAATAAAGATCTTTTAAATATACTTATAACTTGAATATCTGCTTTTAACTAAGCTGATTTTAACCATAGCACTCTTTAAAAAAGAAATCTTTTTAAATCTCTTATTACCCGACTGTAGCCTGGCCAAATGGCCAATATTTCTGGCTTTCGAACTTTACTAAAGGTAACCTCATAGCACTTCAGGTGCTCAGAGAAAGGAAGATTCAAGAAGGGAAGTCGGAAGTTGTTCATGGAGGGAAAGAGACTCAATGAATGGCAAAGGCCACATGACAGAAATAACTCATTTCCTAGGCCAAAAATTAAACCTGGGCCACCATGGTGAAAAGACAAAGCCTTAGCTACTGAGCTACACCACTGGGCAGTGTCCATTGCTGTTCCCAGAAGGAGCCTAGAGCAGTCAATTTTGAGCTTGCAATGGCTTTTAACTGCTCAAGATATTTTTTTTTTTTTTTTTTTTTTGAGATGAAGTCTCACTCTGTCGCCCAGGCTGGAGCGCAGTGGCTCAATCTTGGCTCACTGCAACCTCTGCCTCTGGAGTTCAAGAGATTCTTCTGCCTCAGCCTCCCAAATAGCTGAGATTACAGGCACGTGCCAACATGCCCAGCTAATTTTTGTATTTTTAGTAGAGATGGGGTTTCGTCATGTTGGCCAGGCTAGTTGTGAACTCCTGACCTCAGGTGATAAGCCCACCTCGGGCTCCCAAAGTGCTGGGATTACAGGCATAAGCCACCACACCCAGCCTCAAGATAATTTTTAAGGCTAACTATGACATGAATCCCAAAACTCCTGTTCCCTGGATGGTGGAAACCAAGAGAAAGTACCGCCATGTGGTATAAGGTCAAGTTCCCAAAGACATCAAACAAGACCAGAGGGAAACCTTGATATTGTTTGACTCCATGTCCCTACCAAAATCTCATCTCAAATTGTAATCCCCTTGGCCGGGCGCGGTGGCTCAAGCCTGTAATCCCAGCACTTTGGGAGGCCGAGACGGGCGGATCACGAGGTCAGGAGATCGAGACCATCCTGGCTAACACGGTGAAACCCCGTCTCTACTAAAAAATACAAAAAACTAGCCCGGCAAGGTGGCGGGCGCCTGTAGTCCCAGCTACTCGGGAGACTGAGGCAGGAGAATGGCGTAAACCTGGGAGGCAGCGCTTGCAGTGAGCTGAGATCCAGCCACTGCACTCCAGCCCGGGCAACAGAGCCAGACTCCGTCTCAAAAAAAAAAAAAAAAAAAAATTGTAATCCCCACATGTGAAGGGAGGGACGTGTAATCCTCATGTGTTGAGGGAGGGAGGTGATTGGATCATGGGGGCTGTTTCCCCCATGCTTTTCTCGTGATAATGAGTGAGTTCTCACGAGATCTGATGGTTTTATTAGTATTTGGAAGTTTCTCCTTCGCTCTTCTCTCTCCTGCTGCCTTATGAAGAAGGTGCCTTGCTTTTCCTTTGCCTTCCACCCTGATTGTAAGTTTCCTGAGCCCTCCCCAGTCACGTGGAACTGTAAGTCAATTAAACCTCTTTCCTTTATAATTTATCCGGTCTCAGGTATTTCTTTATGGCAGTGTGAAAATGGACTAATACAAACCTCATCCAGTTTTTTTTTGTTTGCTTCAGGGACCTGCAGCAAAGTTTGTAACTGACCAGTTTGCCGGGCTGGTTTGAACAGCAGGCTTATGGGGTTCTAAGCCCATGTTCCATCTGAACAGCAGGCTTATGGGGTTTAAGCCCATGTTCCATCATAAGGTACCCCTCTTTATGACAGAACGATATAGAAAGACAAATTCATAGCACAAAGTACACCTGATTCACTACGGTTTAAGACTAGCCTCACAAATCCTTTTTCTCATTAATCAAAACTCTGCAGAGGAGACAGTGATTTTTACGATTCCTACAACCAGTTTGCACAGAGAGAGCGCACAAGCCTGACCAGTAAGAAATTCTTACCCTTTTGCCTGCATGCCAGGTTTCTGGGTTCCCTTTCCCTGAGTGACCTTAGTGACCCTGCTTGCCGCACCATAGCCCTGGGGGCCAAGCTGCAACACCAAGGAAAATCATCTTTTTCCTTTCCATGGAACCACAGGCAAAAGCCTCTCAATTTTGTAAGATGCCGTTCAAGGGATTGCATGGGATAACCAAATTAACATTTTCCATCCAGCCAGAACAAAATACGTGAGACAAAACATACATATTAACTACTCTGCTTAGCACCCAGTATTGAACTGGTAAGGCTCAAACTTGCCCCTGTTTGGGTCATATTATCTTTATTCAAAGTGGGGTGGAATGACCTCTGACCAGCAGTTTCAACATTTGGTCTCTGGGCAAGATGGTCGCCCTGTATAACAGAAAAGATAGGAAAGGGAAAGGAGAGAATGAGAGAGAGAGAAAAGCATTGCCTGCGATGAGGTGGGGAAGGCCAGGAGCTCAGGCGGGTGGGAGAAAGACCCACCCATTGCAGCGACACTGACTCAAAAGTTCAGGCAGCTGCTTGTCAGTCATGAAGGGATCTTATCCAGCAGACCCATCAGCTCTCAAGTTGCCCTCTTTTGGGGGAGGAAAAAGCTCCTACGTCCCATGGTCCTGTACATGTCTAATCCTGTCACCCATAGCCATCAGCAAGCAGCGCAAGGCAGATTAATTCAAAGATAGGTTAACATCCCATAATGCCAAATCCTTCTTTTTTTTTTCCTTTTTGTGGAGAACGGGGTCTCAATATATTGTCCAGGCAGGTCTTGAACTCCTGGGCTCAAGCTGTCTCCCTGCCTGTCCCTCCCTAAGAGCTAGGATTACAGCATGAGCCACCGCGCCCAGCCCAAAACCAGTTTTTAACCAAGAGGGAGTTTACTGAGGGAAGACTCTAACCTAAATATTAGGAAGGACTCTTACCTTCCTAAGTTGGGCCTTGAACCCAAGTTCGGTCAAGCATCCTTGCCTTTTATTAAGAGGGGCCTTTAACCCTGTCTGTCTCAGGAAAAACTAACTCTCCTAAGTTGGGCCTCTAACTCAATTCCATCCTTTACCCGGGTAAAATGTACCCCACCACTTACCCAAAGTCGGGCAATCCGTGCTTCAGTCTCTTTCCTTTGAGTTGGGGGTCTCCTCAGTATACTCCCTTTGTGGTAGTGAAGAAGATGTTACCAGAAAGGCGTCCGGATCCAGACCCCAAAAGAGGATTGTTGGACCTCATCCAAGAAAGAATTCAGGGCCAGGCACGGTGGCTCATGCTTATAATCCCAGCACTTTGGGAGGCCGAGGCAGGTGGATCACTTGAGGTCAGGAGTTTGAGACCAGCCTGGCCAACATATAGTGAGACCCCATCTCTACTAAAAAATACAAAAATGAGCTAGACGTGGTGGCACGCACCTGTAGTCCCAGCTACTTGGGAAGCTGAGGCAGGAGAATCACTTGAACCTGGGAGGTGGAGGTTGCGGTGAGCCGAGATCGCACCACTGCACTCCAGCCTGGGTGACAGAGTGAGACTCTGTCTCTCAAAAAAAAAATAAGTAAATAAATAATTTGGGACAAGTTCATAGAGTAAAGAGAAAGCAAGTTTATTAAGAAAGTAAAGGAATAAAGAATGGCTACTCCATAGACAGAGCAGTGGCATGGGCTAGTCAACTGATCATACTTATAGTAATTTCTTGATTATATGCTAAATGAGGGGTGGATGATTCATGAGTTTCTCACAAAAGGGGTGGGCAGTTCTGGGAACTGAGGGTTCCTCCCCTTTTTAGATCATATAGAGTAATTTCCAGACATTGCCATGGCATTTGTAAACTGTCATGACGCTTGTGGGAGTGTCTTTTAGCATGCTAATGCATTATAATTAGCTTATAATGAACAGTGAGGATGACCAGAGGTAATTTTCATGGCCATCTTAGTTTTGGTCAGCTTCTTTACTGCATCATGTTTTGTTTTTGAGACAAAGTCTCCGTCTTTCACCTAGGCTGGAGTGCAGTGGCACGATTTCAGCTCACTGCAACCTCCGCCTCCCAGGTTCAAGTGATTTTCCCACCTCAGCTTCCCAAGTAGCTGGGATTACAGGCACTCGTCATCATGCCCAGCTAATTTTTGTATCTTTAGTAGAGATGGGGTTTCACCATGTTGCCCAGGCTGCTCTTGAACTCCTGACCTCAGGCGATCCACCCACCTTAGCCTCCCAAAGTGCTGGGATTACAGGCGTGAGCCACCACGCCCAGCCGTTTTTTGTTTCTTTTTTTTTGTTTGGTTCTTTTTTTTTTTTTTTTTTTTTTTGAGACAGAGTCTCACCTGTCACCCAGGCTGGAGTGCAGTGGGGCAATCTCAGCTCACTGCAACCTCCGCCTCCCGCATTCAAGTGATTCTCCTGCCTCAGGCACCTGAGTAGCTGGGATTACAGCTGTTCACCCTCACACCCGGCTAATTTTTGTATTTTTAGTAGAGATGGGGCTTCACCATGTTGGCCAGGATGGTCTAGAACTCCTGACCGCAAGTGATCCATCCACCTCAGCCTCCCAAAGTGCTGGGATTACAGCAGGAGCCACCGCGCCCAGCCTACTGCATCCTGTTTTATCAGCAAGGTCTTTAATGATCTGTATCTTGTGCTGACTTCCAATTTCATCCTGTGACT
The DNA here is from genome assembly GCF_024542745.1 of Macaca thibetana thibetana. Classification (NCBI taxonomy): domain Eukaryota; kingdom Metazoa; phylum Chordata; class Mammalia; order Primates; family Cercopithecidae; genus Macaca; species Macaca thibetana. Next base: position 20,351,433 of record NC_065578.1, on the reverse strand, counting down.
AAGAATGCCTAACCTCCTGGGAATGCAGCCCAGTCAGTCTCAGCCTTCTTTTCCCTAGCCCCTATTCAAGACAGAGTTGCTCTGGTTCAAACGCTTCTGACAAGAGTACCCTGGTTACATAGGAAAAATGTCCTTATTCTGAAGAAATAAAAATTTAAGTGTGAAGTGTCATGATGTCTGAAACTTATTTTCAAGTGGTTCAACAAAATGCAAGAATATATTTCCATGGGCTGTGTTGTCCAATACAGCACCACTAGCCACATGTTTTTTATGCTTAATTTAAAATTAATTAAAAATAAATACAATTTAAAATTCTGTTCCTGGCCGGGCGTGGTGTCTCATGCCTGTAATCCCAGCACTTTGGGAGGCCGAGGTGGGCGGATCATAAGGTCAGGAGATCGAGACCATCCTGGCTAACAGGGTGAAACCCTGTCTATACTAAAAAATATATATATAAAAAATTAGCTGGGCGTGGTGGCAGGCACCTGTAGTCCCAGCTACTTGGGAGGCTGAGGCAGGAGAATGGCATGAACCTGGGAGGCGCAGCTTGTAGTGAGCCGAGATCGCGCCACTGCACTCCAGCCTGGGCAACAGAGCGAGACTCCATCTCAAAAAAGAAAAAAAAAATTCTCTTCCTCAGTTACAGTGGCCACATTTTAAGTGTACAACAGCTACATGTGGCCAGTGGCTACAGTATTGGACAGTGAAGGTACAAAACATTTTTATCATCACAGAAATTTACATTGGCCAGTGCTGATATATATATACATACAGAGAAAGCAAATGTCGTGAAATGTTAGCAAATGGTAGTGTTATGGTAGATAGTAGTAGGTATAGTAGGACAGCAAATGTAGTGTTATGGTAGGTAGTGGTAGGTATAGCCAGACATGAACAGAGCAGGGGAGGGCTTCCCTCACCTCCACCCCTCCACACACCAGGAATGTCGGGTGACCATCAGGTGATGGGCAGGCAGTTGTTAACTGTCTCTCTAAAACAATAATTGGCAGCATCCAGCACCAGGGAAAGGCAGTCTTCCAATAAACAGGAACAGCTGAAGCTGGTGATCACCAGCTCCCCGATAAGATCTCAGGAGTTGGACAGGTGGGCTCACACATGCCTACTAAGAGGCAAAATGGCGGAGTTTAACTGATATATGACCTGCTAGGCACATTCACCTAGTAAGGGAAGAACACCTCAAAGGCGCATGCGTACAACGCCAGTAAACACACTGCGCATGCTCCTTCCCAAGTGCTGGCAGGTCACTGAGCATGCGGACAGCCCACCCCAAGGGAAGAATCAGAGCACTTGACTCAAGTTGCCCACTTGGCCCTCTTCCAAGTGTACTTTACTTCCTTTCCATCCTACTCTGAAGCTTTTTAATAAGTTTTCACGGCCGGGCGGGGTGGCTCAAGCCTGTATTCGCAGCACTTTGGGAGACCGAGACAGGCGGATCATGAGGTCAGGAGATCGAGACCATCCTGGCTAACACGGTGAAACCCCGTCTCTACTAAAAATACAAAAAACTAGCCGGGCGAGGTGGCGAGCGCCTGTAGTCCCAGCTACTCGGGAGGCTGAGGCAGGAGAATGGCGTAAACCCAGGAGGCGGAGCTTGCAGTGAGCTGAGATCCGGCCACTGCAGTCCAGCCTGGGAGACAGAGCGAGACTCCATCTCAAAAAAAAAAAAAAAAATAAGTTTTCACTTCTGCTCTGAAACTTGCCTCAGTCTTTCCTTCTGCCTTATGCCCCTCAGTCAATTTTTTCTTCTGAGGAGGCAAGAATTGAAGTTGCTGCAAATCCATATTAATTCACAGCCAGAAACAGCAGATCTTGGTGAGGCATTGCACTTTTCTTTCAATGGATGGATGGTAAGAGCCTGGCACAGAATTCCTAATGTGTGTTTCAAGGGCCCAAGCACCATGTAAATCTAAGTTCTTTGGAAACTTCGAGATGCTGGTTCTGACAGTTTGTTCTGCTTGTTCAACTATTGTTCCTAGGGTCCTCTCACTAAAGCAAGGTATGTGCTTATCAGATTATGTTATTTGCATCTCTGTTTCTTAGAAAGGTATTACAGAATGGTCATTTTGCAGCTAAACAGACTCAAGCTTAAATTTTTGCTCTATCACTTCATTAATTGTGTGCCCTTGGTCATGTTACTTAACCTCTCTGAGCCACAGATTTCTCACTTGTAAAATGAGGCTGAAAATAGGTGACTGCCTCTTAGGTTATGGAAGGCACTTAGCTCTGGAAAGTGTTTATGACAGGCAGCTAAAATTGTTCTAGGGTAGGAGAGACGGATTGGGTGAGACTGCTTCTTACCATGAGGAATTTCCCTTTTAAATGGAGGTCAGCCATCTGCTGGGTACCAGGATAGCTATGCTGCTAATTGAGGGCTTAATTTGTCAGCCACAAAAAAATAACAAGTGTCATGATGATTTAATATAGCTAAGTGTACTCCTATGCTGGCGTTAAAATGCCCTTAATATCTAGAAAGGATGGAGATAGGTCTCTGGGAGTTGTGGTTACTTAATGCCCTTACGTGGCATTTCTATATCACTCACTGTGTCTTTTCTTTTTAAAACTGCAGATTTGTGAAACTCCAAGTTTGGGGGAACCACCGACTCTAGAGACACTTGAGGACTAAGTAGGCAGAGACAGCCAAGCCCAGAATTCAATGAATTGAAATCACCTGGGGGTTTAGCATGTTTATAACCAGTCAGTGCAGGCGTAGATATTTGCCTGTGGAAGCAAGTTCCTGAAAAGGAATTTGCATTCTCCTTTGCTCACTTGCTGGAGCAAATGTTTCTCTGGGCTGGCCTTTTCTTCCTTGCTTGCCTGCTCATTGCAACCCAGACTTGTGACAGACAAGGGTCGGGTGGTGAGGTGAAGCTCTAGATAGCAAGAGAGAGGCAGAGTGGGGGTAGGGAGGAGTGGGCTGGGCTGGACGCCCAGGGGCGCCTTGTTGCCCTACTTCAAAGGGAGATTATGTGATGGCTCGGAATTGTAACCTGCTGCTTTCTTGTTTTGTGAAGAGGGAAAGTCAGTTCACCTCTCTGAGCCTCCATTTTCCCATCTGTTAAAATAATAAACTCTTCCGAGTGTCGGATAGTTTCTGCCGTATGTTCAAGTTTAAAGTTTAGTTCAATTGTCTGCCCTATGCTCAATTTCCTCAATTATAAAATGGGCATAAAAGTCATATCTACCAGCCGGGCACGGTGGCTTATGCCTGTAATCCCAGCACTTTGGGAGGCTGAGGCGGGCAGATCACGAGGTCAGGAATTCGAGACCAGCCTGGCCAACATGGTGAAACCCCGTCTCTACAAAAAATACAAAAATTAGCTGGGCATGGTGGCGGGTGCCTGTAATCCCAGTTACTCAGGAGGCTGAGGCAGGAGAATTGCTTGAACCCGGGAGGCGGAGATTGCAGTGAGCTGAGATAACACCACTGCACTCCAGCCTGGGCAACAGAGCAGGACTCTGTCTAAAAATAAATAAATTTAAAAAATCATATCTACCTTAGCATGGAGGTGAGGATTAACACTTGGCACAATTCCTAGCATACAGTAAGTACTCAGTAAATGCTAGCTAGTATTGGCCGTTAGTCTTTTTTTTTTTTGGAGACAGAGCCTCCCTCTGTCACCCAGGCTGCAGTACAGTGGCACAATCTCGGCTCACTGCAACCTCCGCCTCCCGGGTTCAAGCAATTCTCCCACCTCAGCCTCCTGAGTAGCTGGGACCAAAGGTGCGTGCCACCATGCCCGGCTAATTTTTGTACTTTTAGTAGAGCTGGGGTTTCACTGTATTGGCCAGGCTGTTCTCGAACTCCTGACCTCAAGTGGTCTGCCCATCTTGACCTCCCAAAGTGCTGGGATTATAAGCATGAGCCATGATACCCGGCCAGCCATTAATCTTTATTATGGGGCTGTAATCCCTTATCTGCGATCTGAAAGTCACTCTTTTTCATCATTTCACTAGATGCCATCATGAAATTCATAACTCTCTGAAAACTGAAAGTATTTCCATAAATTTGCCACCAAAACTCATTTGATGCAAAATGAAAACCCACTGTTTGTGAACATATTGATATAGTTGATTACTGGTTGTGGCCCCAGAATATGTACCAAATCACCTTTCTAAAATCTGAAAATTTCTGAATTCTGAATCATTTCTGGCCCCTAGAGTTTTGGGTAGGGGGCTATGAGCCTGTAGTAGGGGAGATGTGACAGAGCCATAAAATGACATGACCATGGTCAGAGCCAGGGCTTGCTGGGTTCAAGGAGTGGGGAGATCCTTGGTGCTGTAGGAGCCTTAGAGGTGAGAGCGAAGGGGACAAAGGACTTACTGCAGGGGTCTTGCTTACAACAGAAACTGATTGATTTAAGCAGCAAGGGAACTTATTGGAAGGGTATTGAGTTAGTACCAGGGCACTGGCAAGCGGGAGAACCAAGCTCAGAGCCCTCGGGGCCAAGGAGCTGTCAAAAGCACCCACAGAACTGGTCAAGTGAGAAACAGCAGAGCTCGAAAGCTACAGCTTGTACTGCCAATCCTGACCCACATCTAGCAGCAGACGTGCGAACCACTTCCAGCCTAGCTGCTGCTGCCTCTAGACACTGTTTCTCAGCCCCTGCAAAATCTGCAGTGGGAATGTCTGATTGGCAGAACCACGGTCACCTGACCACACCCAGGCTTCAAGGGAAGCTGGGAAAACAAACATCTGGAGATTTTTGCTTCCACAATGGGAGGCACTTCTGCCTCCTGCCAAATGACTTCTGAGAAATAGATTCCTCTACATTAGAAAAAAGGACACAGATGCCAGGCAACCAAACTGAACAAGAACAGGCAAAAAGTTTAGTAGCCACAGCTTCTCAGAGGAGGGATTGATTCTACTCAGGCCTTGAAGGATGACCAGACTTAGGTGGAAGGGGGAATAGAGGGTGGAGGAATGCAGGGACCTAGGATTCTGGCTAGAGCTTGCTTACAAAATGACAGTCCCTGAATTAAGCGCTTTATTCTCATTTAGTCCTCATTCCTGTAGGCAGCAGAGGAGCTATGATTAGCAGCATTTTTCAGACAAGGAACTTGAGGATAAAAGAGGTTAGATAAATTTGTCCGTGGACATATTGCTAGAAGGTGGCAGAGCTGGACATCTGACACTGGGCATTCTGACATCTGGCCCGTAACCTCTACACTAGACAGAAACTAGGTTCTATATTGAGTGCCTACTTCTATCAATTGATGGTGGCTTCCTGGAGCCCTGTGTTGAGAAGGTTTCTAAGGTTGTTTCTGGTATATAATGTTAGAAGGTCTGTGATCAGTTAGACATCCTCTTAATAAATTTGGCCTGAGAACTCAAAATTCACATCTTGTCAAGTGAACATGCAATACTTATCAAAACCAATTATATATTGGGTCATTTTAAAAGACCCAAGACATTTCAAAAGATTGAAATTATTTAGATTATGTTATTTGACCACAAAGGGACTAAACTAGAAATCAATAACCAAAAGATAAAAAGAAAATCCCCAACTGCCTGAAAATTAAACATTATACTATTCAAATAAGAAACTGAAATGGAAATCAGAAAACATTCTGAGCTAAATTATGGTGGCACACACCTGTAGTCCCAGCTGTTTGGTAGGCTGAGGTAGGAATATCACTTGAGGCCAGGAGTTCAAGGCTGTTGTGAGCTATGATTTTGCCTGTGAATAGCAACTGTACTCCACTGTGGGCAAGAGAGTGAGACCCCATCTCTAAAACAAACAAACTTGTAGGGTGCAGCTAAAGCAGTGCAGCGAGGAAAATTCATGGCCTTAAAAATGCAAATATTAGAAAAGAGAAAGATTTGAAAATGAATAATTAAAGCTTCTATCTCAAGTAGCTGAAAAAGAATAGGAAATCAAACCTAAAGGGGAAAAAAGAAAGTAGAATATAACAAAAATAAGAACAGATATGAAAATCAACCATGTTTTTAAAGTTTATTCTTTGAAAGGACTAATCAAACTGAGTAAGCCATATTGGTCATCAGCAAGGTAGGTGGAAAAGAATAGCACATGTGCCACATAGTCCCTGTAATTGGAACACTTCATCTTTTATATGGTATGCACTCATACAAGTACTAGTTAAACTGGATTTGATCAAGGACACAGAGACACCAAATGTTTAAGGATTGATGGATAATTCCATTAGGTTGAAGCTGAAAGTTACTGTAAGGAGGATGAATTAGTAAGACTCTGTTGTAAGTGACAGAAGCCCAACTCAAACTGGCTTAAGCATATGAAGGACTGTATTTGTTCACATGGATGAAAAGTCCTGGAGGAATTCTGGCATTATTCTGTTGGTCCTAGGCATTCAAATGGTGCTGCAGGAATGACTCTTCATGGTTTTTCTCCTCTTCTTTCTGTCTTTACTCACTTCTCAGGCGGGCCCTCCTACCTAGGCTGGAGAGGCTGTGGGCTACTCTGGGTGTGTTGTCATGGTGCTGGGGGAAGCCCAACTGCCTAAGCACATTTCAGACTTCTGCATGTCTCACTTGCTAACATATTACTGGCCAAAGCAAGTCACGTGATTAAGCTCAAAGTCTAGGAGTGGGAAAATTCTATCATGAGGCTGTGACAAGGCAATGGAGTGAAAATTTGAGACCATTGTTTAATATACAGGCATTAACTAAATGTTGGGCTTTCTGAGTCATAGGGTACATGCATGCTTAAGTTCACTTAAATACAGCCAGATTGTTCTCCAGAATGGCTGCACTGTCTACATTTCCCAAGAGCAATTCACAATGGTGGGTGCTTCCCTAAATCCTCACCAATGCTCAGCATTATCATCTCTCTCATTTTTGCCAGACTGATGGATGCGAAATGGCTGTCAAAAATGTGAGAGATGGAAAATGCTGAGCATAGGATAATGTCAGCCATTGTACTACTTTGCGTGTCTCTGATTGCACAGGCAACTGAGCCTCTTCTCATCTTGTTAAACATTTGGATTTCCTGTCTGTGAATCACCTGTTCATATTCTCAGCTCATTTCTCCCCCTTTTTTTTTTTTTGTTCCTTTTCTCATTGATTTGCCGGAGGTCCATGTATATTCTGGATATTGATCCCCTTGCCAGCTTTAGATACTGCAACTATCTTTTACAAATCAGTTTTCCATCAGTTAATTTTGTCTACAGGGCATTTCACTGGACAGAAAAATGTGATATAATTGAATCCAGCATTTCTTGCCTCACAGTTTGTGCTTTTTGGGTCTAGTTTAAGAGGCATTTTCTCCATCTCTAGATCACAAGGCTGTGGTACGCTTTCACCTTTCAGATTTAGTTCTTTCATAACTAAATCCTCCTCTGGAATCCACCTTTGTAATGGTCAAGGGTAGGGAGCCAGTTTGTTTGTTTGTTATCGTATACAGTGCAAAGCCAGTTTTCCCAATGCCATCTACTAAAAAGTTTGCTCTTTTCTTCCTTGATTTATGGTGCCACCTTTGTTATATATCAAATCTACCTATCTATATTTATATCTATTTTTCTATTTCTATATATTTGTATATTTGACAAGATAATCTCTTCCATGGGGCACATGTCATCAGGACCTCCTGAGGCTGTGTCATGGAAAAAGAAAAAAAAAGAAAACAAAAAAAGGCTATCTCTCCCTCTTGACTCTACTCTTTTTTTTTTTTTTTTTTTTCCTGTAGAGACAGTGTCTCATTACATTGTGCAGGCTGGTCTCAAACGATCCTCCAGCCTTGGCCTCCCAAAGTGCTGGGATTACAGGTGTGAGCCACTGCACCTGGCAGACTCTGCCCTTTGTGGACCTTTATTCTAATTTAGAACAAGCTTGTTGAGTTTCTCCAACACAAAATGCATCTAAATTTTTGCTTGAGATTGCAGTGAGTTTGTAAATTAAATTAAGGAGAACCAGCAACTTTATGTCATTAAATTGCCATAACCATGAGTATGGGATTGATATGTACTTATGTCTTCTTTTATGTCTTTAATAAAAATTTTAAACTTTCACCTTAGGGATGTTTTGCGTCTCTTCATTTCCACATACTTTCAATATAAAGCTTAGAGGTTTCTTTTCTTTCAATTTTGAAACAATCTTAACACACAGGAGAGTTGTAATAGTAGTACAAAGACTTTTTTTTTTCCCTGAGCTATTTGAGTTTCTTCCCTGAATTATTCGCTGAACTATTTGCCAACGTGATGCCCCATCACCTCTAGATACTTTGTACAATATTTAAAAAAACAACAAGAGCTGGGCAAGGTGGCTTACTCCTATAATTTTAGCACTTGGGGAAGCAGAGGTGGGAGGATCATTTGAGCCCAGGAGTTCGAGACCAACCTGAGCAACATGATGAAACTCCATCTTTATTAGTCCATTTTCACACTGCTGATAAAGACATACCCGAGACTGGGAAGAAAAAGAGGTTTAACTGGACTTACAGTTCCACGTGGCTGGGGAGGCCTCAGAATCATGGCGGGAGGTTAAAGGTACTTCTTAAATGGTGGTAGCAAGAGAAAATGAGAAGGATGCAAAAGCAGAAACCCCCTGATAAACCCATCAGATCTCGTGAGACTTATTCACTACCACAGGAACGGTATGGGGGAAACCGCCCCCATGATTCAAATGATCTCCCACCGGGTCCCACAACATGTGGGAATTATGGGAGTACAAGTCAAGATGAGATTTGGGTGGGGACACAGAGCCAAACAATATAATTCTGCCCCTGGCCCTTCTAAATCTCATGTCTTCACATTTCAAAACCAATCATCCCCTCCCAACAGTCCCCCAAAGTCTTAACTCATTTCAGCATTAACCCAAAAGTCCACAGTCCAAAGTCTCATCTGAGACAAGGCAGATCTGTCTATGAGCCTGAAAAATCAAAAGCAAGCTAGTTACTTCCTAAGATACAATGCGGGTACAGGTATTGGGTAAATACAGCTGTTCCAAAGGGGAGAAATTGGCCAAAACAAAGGGGTTACAGTGCCCATGCAAGTCTAAAATCCAGCAGGGCAGTCAAATTTTAAAGATCCAAAATGATCTCCTTTGACTGCATGTCTCACATCCAGTTCACAATGATGCAAGAGGTAGGTTCCCATAGTCTTGGGGAGCAGCAGCTCTGCCCCCGCAGCTTTGCAGGGTATAGTCCCCCTCCTGGCTGCTTTCATGGGCTGACATTGAGTGTCTGTGGCTTTGTTTTGTTTTTTTTTTTGAGACGGAGTCTCGCTCTGTCGCCCAGGCTGGAGTGCGGTGGCGCGATCTCGGCTCACTGCAAGCTCCGCCTCCCGGGTTCACGCCATTCTCCTGCCTCAGCCTCCTGAGTAGCTGGGACTACAGGCGCCCGCCACCTTACCCGGCTCATTTTTTGTATTCTTTAGTAGAGATGGGGTTTCACTGTGTTAGCCAGGATGGTCTCGATCTCCTGACTTCGTCATCTGCCCGTCTCAGCCTCCCAAAGTGCTGGGATTACAGGCTTGAGCCACCGCGCCCAGCCGTGTCTGTGGCTTTTCCAGGCAAATGGTGCAAGCTGTTGGTGGATCTACCATTCTGGGGTCTGAAGGACAATGGTCCTCTTCTCACAGCTCCATTAGGTGGTGCCCCAGTAGGGACTCTGTATGGGAGTTATGATCCCACATTTCCCTCTGCACTGCCCTAGCAAAGGGTTCTCCATGAGGGCCCCATCCCTGCAGCAAACTTTTGCCTGGACATCCAGGTGTTTCCATACACCTCCTGAAACCTAGGCAGAGGTTCCTAAACCCCAATTCTTGACTTCTGTGGATCTTCAGGCTCAACATCACATGGAAGCTACCAAGGTTTGGGTCTCGCACCCTCAGAAACCATGGGCGAAGTCCCTTCAGCAACAGCTGGAGTGGCTGGGTCACAAGGCACCAAGTCCCTAGGCTGCACACAGTATGGGGACCCTGGGCCCAGCCTATGAAACCATTTTTCCTCCTATGCTTCCAGGTCTGTGATGGGAGGGACTGCCATGAAGACCTATGACATACCCTGGAGACATTTTCCCCATTGCCTTGGTGATTAACATTCGTCTCCTTGTTACTTATGCAAATTTCTGCAGCCAGCTTGAATTTCTCCTCAAAAAATTGATTTTTCTTTTCTACCGCATTGTCAGGCTGCAAGTTTTCCAAACTTTTATGGTTTCTCTTTTAAAATGGAATGCTTTTAACAGCACCGAAGTCACCGCTTGAATGCTTTGCCATTTAGAAATTTCTTCCACCAGATACCCTAAATCATCTTTCTCAAGTTCAAAGTTTCACAAATCTCTGGGGCAGGGGCAAAATGCCACCAGTCTCTTTGCTAAAACATAGCAAGAGTCACCTTTGCTCCAGTTCCCAACAAGTTCCTCATCTCCATCTGAGACCACCTCATCCTGAACCTTATTGTTCATATTTCCATCAGCATTTTTGTTAAAGCCATTCAACAAGTCTCTAGGAGGTTCTAAACTTTTCTACATTTTCCTGTCTTCTTCTGAGACCTCCAAACTGTTCCAGCCTCTGCCTGTTACCCAGTTCCAAAGTCACTTCCACATTTTTGGGTATCATTCAGCAACGACCCACTATACTATTACCAATTTACTGTATTTGTCCATTTTTATGCTGCTGATAAAGACATATCCGAGACTGGGAAGAAAAAGAGGTTTAATTGGACATATAGTTCATATGGCTGGGGAGGCCTCAGAATCATGGCAGGAGGTGAAAGGCACTTCCGACATGGTGGCGGCAAGAGAAAATGAGATGGATGCAAAAGCGGAAACCCCTGATAAAACCATCAGATCTCACAAGACTTATTCACTGTCATTAGAACAGTATGGGAGAAACCACCCCCATGATTCAAAGTATCTCCCACCGGGTCCCTCCCACAACACATGGGAATTATGGGAGTACAATTCAAGATGAGATTTGGGTGGGTACACAGAGCCAAACCGTATCACCATCTCTACAAAAAAATACAAAAATTAGCTGGGTATGGTGGTATGCCTATGGTCCCAGCTGCTTGGAATGTGGAGGTGGGAGGATTGCTTGAAACTGGGAAGTTGAGGCTGCAGTGAGCTGTGATTGTGCCACTGCGCCCTCCAACCTGGATGACAGCACGAAACCCTGTCTCAAACAACAACAAAAACAAGGACAGATTCCTACATAGTCACAATATAACCATCAAAGTTGGGACATTGATGCTGATATACAACTACCATGTCATCCTCAGACTTCATTCAAATTTCATCAATAATTGTCCCAATAATGCTCTTTCTTTTTTTTTTTTTTTTTTTTTGATATGGGTCTGGCTCTGTTGCCCAGGCTGGAGTGTAGCAGCGCAATCTCAGCTCACTGCAACCTCCGCCTCCTGGGTTCAAGTGATTCTCCTGCCTCAGCCTCCCGACTGGCTGGAATTACAGGTGCATGCCACCACACCCAGCTAATTTTTGTATTTTTAGTGGAGATGGGGTTTCACCATGTTGGCCAGGCTGGTCTTGAACTCCTGACCTCAGGTGATCCGCCCACCTTGGCCTCCCAAAGTGCTAGGATTACAGGCGTGAGCCACTGTGCCCAACCTAATTTTTATATTAATAGGTTGGCCTTTTATCTGGTAATTATTCTATTGGTTTTTCTTTGTAGGTGACTATATAATCTACAAGTAATCACAGTTTTCCCTCTTATCTTTCAATCCTCACACTTTTCCTTTTCTCTGAAATGTCAGCAAGAACTCTAGGGCTGCTAGGAGCTGTGGCTCACACCTGTAATCCCAGCACTTTGGGAGGCTGAGGTGGATGGATCACTTGAGGTCAGGAGTTCAAGACCAGCCTGGCCAACATGATGAAACCCCATCTCTACTAAAGATACAAAAATTAGGTGGATGCAGTGGCAGACACCTGTAATCCCAGCTACTCAGGAGGCTGAGGCAGGAGAATTACTTGAACCTGGGAGGAGGAGGTTGCAGTGAGCCAAGATCATGCCACTGCACTCTAGACTGGGAGACAGAGCAAGACTCTATCTCAAAAAAAAAAAAAAAAAAAAAAAAGAACTCTAGGGCTAACCTTAGGTAGTATCCGTGATTTAAGGCATCCTTGAGTTGTTTCTGATATTGGAGGTACCTAAAGCTTCTCCTATAAGAATATATTTGGAAGGCCGGGCGCGGTGGCTCAAGCCTGTAATCCCAGCACTTTGGGAGGCCGAGACGGGCGGATCACAAGGTCAGGAGATCGAGACCATCCTGGCTGACACGGTGAAACCCCGTCTCTACTAAAAAATACAGAAAACTAGCCGGGCGAGGTGGCGGGCGCCTGTAGTCCCAGCTACTTGGGAGGCTGACGCAGGAGAATGGCGTGAACCCGGGAGGCGGAGATTGCAGTGAGCTGAGATCCGGCCACTGCACTCCAGCCTGGGTGGCAGAGCGAGACTCCGTCTCAAAAAAAAAAAAAAAAAAAAAAAAAAAAAAAAGAATATATTTGGGAGGCTGAGGCAGGTGGATCACCTGAGGTCAGAAGTTTGAGACCAGCCTGACCAATATGGTAAAATCCCGTCTCTACTAAAAAAAATACAAAAATTAGCCAGGCGTGGTGGCGGGTGCCTGTAGTCCCAGCTACTTGGGAGGCTGAGACAGGAGAATTACTTGAACCTGGGAGGCGGGAGGTGGAGATTGCAATGAGCCAAGATCACATCACTGCACTCTAGCCTAATTGACAGAGTGAGACTTCGTCTCAAAAAAAAAAAAAAAAGAAAAAAAAAATATATATATGTATGTATGTATTTGGGCTGGGTGTGGTGGCTCATGCCTATAATCCCAATACTTCAGGAGGCCAAGTGGGGAGGATTGCTTGAGGCCAGGAGTTTGAGACCAGCCTGGGCAACATAGTGAGATCCCTTTTCTACATAAAATAATTTTAAAAACAGCTGGGTGTGGTGGTGCACACCTGTAGTCCCAGCTACTTAGGAGGCTGAGGTGGGAATACAGCTTGAGCTCAGGAGTTGGAGGCTGCAGTGAGCTGTGTTCATGCCACTGCGCTCCAACCTGGGCGACAGAGTAAGATCCTGTTTAAATATATATATATATATATATATGCTAAATTTTGGCATGTAATTTTTATATGCTTTTATAAGTTCTTTTATATTCCTTGTTTGCTAATAATTTTTAAAAATCAAAATTATTGCTGAATTTATCAAAAGTCTTTTATGTACCTGTGTGCCTCCAGTGAAATAATCACATGGTTTTTCTTCTTTAGTCTATTAATTAACAAGGAAAACTTAAGGTATACAATGTATATATTTTGTGATGGTCAATTCTCCTTTCTTATGTGGATTAAACCCTATTTTGGTTGTGATTCCAAAAAAAATAAACGTAAGACTGTGTAAGGTGGCTCATGCCACCCAGAACTTTCAAGGCCTAAGTGGGGGACGGATTGCTTGAGTCCAGGAGTTTGAGACCAGCCTGGGGAACATAGCAAAGCCCCAGCTCTACAAAAATTACAAAAATTAACTGAGTGTGAGGGCGCACCCCTGTAGTCCCAGCTGCTTGGGAGGCTGAGGTGGGTGGATCACCTGAGCCCAGGGAGCTTGAGGCTGCAGTGAGTTGCAATCATACCACTGCACTTCAGCCTGGGTGACAGACTGAGACCCTGTCTCAAAAAATAAAATAAAAAATACATAAAGAAATAAACACAGAATACAGGTAGCCAATTTTTTAAGATTTTCATCTTGTGTTTATAGGTGAAAATAACCTGTAATTTTATTTTCTTTTTGTATTTATAGCTGAAAAAACCTGTAATTTTCTTTTCTTTGCTTTTCAATTGAGACAGGGTTCTCACTCTGTCACCCAGACTGGAGTGCAGTGGCACAATCACGGCTCACTGCAGCCTTCACCTCCCGGGCTCAGGTGATTCTCCCACCTCAGCATCCTGAGTAGCTAGGACTACAGGCACCCATCACCATGCCCGGCTAATTTTTGTATTTTTTGTAGAGAAGGCGTTTCTTCATGTTGCTCAGGCTGGTCTCGAACTCCTTGGCTCCAGCAACCCACCTAGGCCTCCCAAAGTCCTAGGATTACAGGCATGAGCCACCTTGCCCCAGCCTAATTTTCTTTTCATGTTTTGTCTTTCCAGTATTGAAAGTAAGATGATATTGTGTCCAGAATTAGTGGGTTCTTGGTCGCGCTGACTTCAAGAATGAAGCTGCGGACCCTCGCGGTGAGTGTTACAGTTCTTAAAGATGGAAGTCCAGAGTTTGTTCCTTCAGATGTGTCCACAGTTTCTTCCTTCTGGTGGGTTTGAGGTCTCCCTGACTTCAGGAGTGAAGCTGCAGACCCTCGTGGTGAGTGTTACAGCTCTTAAAAGGGAGCACGTCTGGAATTGTTTTTCTCGGTGGGTTCATGGTCTCGCTGGCTTCAGGAGTGAAGCTGCAGACCTTTGCAATGAGTGTTACAGCTCATAAAGGCAGGGTAGACCCAAAGAGTGAGCAGCAGGAAGACTTATTGTAAAGAGCAAACGAACAAACCTTCCACACTGTGGAAGAGGACCCCAGTGGGTTGCCACTGCTGGCTCAGGCAACCTGCTTTTATTCCCTTATCTGACCCTTCTCACATCCTGCTGATTGGTCCATTTTACAGAGAGCTGATTGGTCCATTTTGACAGAGTGCTGATTGGTGCGTTTACAATCCCTCAGCTAGACACAGAGTGCTGATTGGTGCATTTACAATCCCCTAGGTAGACATAAAAGTTCTCCAAGTCGCCACTAAGTTAGCTAGATACAGAGTACTGATTGGTGTATTTACAAACCTTGAGCTAGACACAGAGTGCTGATTGGTGTATTTACAATCCCTTAGCTAGACATAAAAGTTCTCCAAGTCCCCACCAGACTCAGGAGCCCAGCTGGCTTCACCTAGTGGATCCCTGATGGGGCCGTGGGCAGAGCTGCCTGCCAGTCCCGCGCCATGCGCCCATACTCCTTAGACCCTGGGTGGTTGATGGGACTGCATGCGGCAGAGCAGCAGAGCAGCTGGTCTGGGAGGCTCCGGCCGTGGGAGCCCACCGCAGGGGGTAGGGGTTGGGGGAGAGGCGGGGGGAGGGATTCGGGCATGGAGGACTACAGATCCAGAGCCCTGCCCCGTGGGGAGGCAGCTGAGGCCCTGCGAGAATTTGAGTGCAGAGCTGGCAGGCCGGCACTGCTGGGGAACCTGGCCCACCCTCTGCAGCCGCTGGCCTGGGTGCTAAGCTCCTCACTGCCTGGGGCAGGAGGCGCCAGCAGACCGCTCCGAGTGCAGGGCCCGCTGAGCCCATGCCCACTCAGAACTTGCCGCGAGCAGCCCCTGTTCCCGCCTGCACCTCTCCCTCCACACCTCCCTGCAAGCAGAGACAGTTGGCTTCGGCCTCGGCCAGCCCAGAGAGGGGCTCCTACAGTGCCATGGTGGGCTGAAGGGCTCCTCAAGCGCTGCCAGAGTGGACGCCAAGGCTGAGGAGGCGCCGAGAGCGAAGGCTGCTAGCATGTTGTCACTTCTCAATATCGCCTCATAAAATGGGTTAAACGATTCCCCATTTTTTTCTGATCCTCTCGTCTTAGAGTTTAAATACATTTATACCCAGAGAGAGGGATGGGCTTGACAAAGATCACAGAGTCAGTGGCATTTTAGACCCCTCTTGGGGACGTCACGCCCCTGGGCCTTTGTCAGACAGGATTGGCGCAGCCACTGCCTGGTTATCTGCTTAACGCTGCAGATCAGAACGAAGAACCCTGGGTCGGGAGCTCCAGTCCTGTTTTTCCATACAACTCGGCCTCTATGGCCTTGTGCGTTGATTTCCTCTTCCATAAAATGGGGACATGGGCTCAGGCAACCCTGAGCTAGAACTCTGTTCTAGCCCCGACAGTAGAGGCCCTTGTGATCCCCAGACACTCTCCAGGGGGTTCAGGGCAAGTTTCAGAGACACAGACAGAAGCTGGATCAGCCTGGGTGACATGGCGAGACCCCATCTCTACAAAAAATTGAAAAATTAGTCGAGCATGGTGGCGTGTGTCTGTGGTCCCAGCTACTGGGGAGGCTGAGGCAGGAAGATTGCTCAAGCCTGGGAGGTTGAGGCTGTAGTAAGCTGTGATCACTGCTCTCCAGCTTGAGCGACACAGTGAGACCCTGTCTCAAAAAAAAAAAAAAAACAAAACAAAAAACTGGTGAAGAAGGGAAACACCGCTTGGTGTGAGCACCATCTACTCAGGCAGCCAGAGCCATGAGTCTGCAGCCCCAGACCCTTCTGTGCTTATAACCTTGTGTGGATCTCCATGTCTAAGAATGGGCTCTGGGTTTTGAGCTCTCTGAGCCCATTATGAGCTTCAGGCCTGGGCCTGGGAGAAGGAGGAAGAAGAGGCTTCCTTACTCCCCACTGGCAGAGGAGTCAAGCCTGGTGTGTCACGGGCTCACCCCATGTCATCCCTGGTCCTTCAGAGGCCTGGTACTGGACACTGGAAGGTCGAGGCCTGGTGAGGCCTGGCGAGGCTAAGCCTGGCTCCAGGATTGCTTCTGGGGAGCTGCCTCTCCTAGAGGCCTGATGGGTCCTCCCCTCCCCTCCTCCCCAGGCCCACAGCCCAGTTCTCTGCCCCAGCTCCCTGCTGCCAAGCCTGCTTTCCAAATCCCAGCCCACAAAGCCATGCCCAACTGTTTTTCACTCCCCCACTCCCCAACTCCCAATCCCAAATCCCAGGCTGAACTCTGCCCTTTCCATCCCAGCACAAAGTCCCTCTCCTCCCTAGATCCACTTACCCAAGCAAGGCTCATTCTTACATTAGACATTTTTTTTTTTTTTTTTTTTTTTTTTTGAGACAGGGTCTCACTGTCACTCAGGCTGGAGTGCAGTGGTGCAATCATAGCTCACTATAGCCTAGACCTCCTGGGCTCCAGCAATCCTCCTGCCCCCAACCCCCAAGGTGCTGGGATTATAGGTGTGAGCCATCCCACTTGTCCTGGACCTGGTCCCTCATCCTCTTCTACCGAGAATGTTCCTGCTCACCCTAGGTGGGTCTGCTCTGAGCCTGGGGAAATAGCCTGCATCTTTCTGTCTGTTCATTTCCTTCTTGGTTCATCTGAGGCTGCTGCTACTCTCTGCCCCTAAAGCTGTTCCCACCTATTCCCAGAGACCCCCTGAGCTTGACCTGGTTGCTCCTCACCCACTTGAGCTTGGGGCACTCCGCCCCACTCCTAGCCCCATTCCCCACCCCACAGGGCTTCCATGGTGCTCTGGGCTCTCCTCCAGTCCCCATCACTACTCCTTGGGTATCACAGCCTGAAGGCTTGCATCGAGTCTTTCCCTGGATGGACACCTGCTGTCCCCTGCTGGTCAGTTTCTTAGAAGAGCTCGACAGTTGTCCAGGCGCAGGGATGGAGCCTGAGCTACCCTTTTTATCACAAGCTGTCACTCTTGTCACCCAAGCTGGAGTGCAGTGGCAATCTCAACTGACTACAACCTCCGCCCCCCGGGTTCAAGCAATTCTCCTGCCTCAGCCTCCCAAGTAGCTGGGACTACAGGCGCCCACCACAATGACCAGCTAATTTTTGTATTTTTGGTAGAGACAGGGGTTTCACCATGTTCGCCAGGCTGGTCTCGAACTCCTGACCTCAAGTGATCTGCCTGCCTCGGACTCCTAAAGTGCTGGGATTACAGGCGTGAGCCACTTTGCCCAGCCATAACATGCTTTTTCTTTTGTTTTTTTGAGACAGAGTCTCGTTCTGTTGCCCAGGCTGAAGTGCAGTGGCCGGATCTCAGCTCACTGCAAGCTCCGCCTCCCAGGTTCACGCCATTCTCCTGCCTCAGCCTCCCGAGTAGCTGGGACTACAGGCGCCCGCCACCTCGCCCGGCTAGTTTTTTTATATTTTTTAGTAGAGACGGGGTTTCACCGTGTTAGCCAGGATGGTCTCGATCTCCTGACCTCGTGATCCGCCCGTCTCGGCCTCCCAAAGTGCTGGGATTACAGGCTTGAGCCACCGCGCCCGGCCATAACATGCTTTTTCTAAGGGAATCTTCACAGCAACCTTCTGAGGTAGGTTCTGTTATTGTCCCCATTTTACAGATTGGAAACTAAGACCCTGAGATAAGTCATTTAAGGGATAGAGCTGGGTTTGAACCCAATATTTTTTTTAAACCCCCCTTAGGGACAGGGTCTTGCTCTCTCTCCCAGGCTGGAGTACAGTGGTGCAATCATAGCTCACTGCAGCCTTGATCTCGTGGGCTCAAATGACCCTCCCGCCTCAGCCTCAGGCATGCACTACCATGCCTGGCTAATTGTTTTTATTTTCTGTAGAAATGGGGGTCTCACTATGTTGCCCAGGCTGGTCTTGAGCTCCTGGGTTCAAGCGATCCTCCCGCCTTGGCCTTTGAAAGTGCCCCAATATAATTAGTAACAAGAATGAGAACAGCCAACATTAACCCAGCTCTCCCTCAGGAGTCAGAGCTGCACTGGGCTCTTTAAATGCATCACCTCCTTAAACCTTCTCTCCCACTTTCCACAACCCTGGGATGAAACATTTGCCATTCAGTCCACACCCTCAACGCCCCTCCCGCAAATACAGCCTGTATGGCCTCCCCCACTCTCAGAGGAGACCTCACAGTGCCAGCAAAGTATGCAAAACTCTTATGCATGTTTCTTTTTTATTTTGTATTTTTTTGGAGACAAGGTCTCACTCTGTCACCCAGGCTGGAGTGCAGTGGTGTGATCTCTGCTCACTGCAACCTCTACCTCCTGGGTTCAAGTGATTCTCCTGCCTCAGGCTCCCAAGTAGCTGGGACTACAGGCACACACGCCACCCTACCCGGCTAATTTTTGAATTTTTAGTAGAGGCACAGCTTCACCATGTGGGCCAGACTGGACTCTAACTCCTGACCTCCGGTGATCCGCCTGCCTCGGCCTCCCAAAGTGCTGGGATTACAGGCATGAGCCACCATGCCTGGCCTTATTCTCGTTGTTTTAAAAGGGAGATAACGGAGTCCTAGAATGTAAAGGGACTTGGCTGACATCCCCCAGCAAGTCAGTGAAGCTGCTGGGTCCCCTCTGTGGGCCTGCAGACCCAGATGTAGGATGTGGTGCCTCTTCACCATTCCTGGCTGCCAGGAGCTCCTAGGATAAGCCTGAAGCTATATGCAAATATGATCATTTAAATGTACACGACTCTGAGAGGGAAGGGATATTCTCCCAAAAACACAGGTAAGTGAGCCGATTCAGGCTCACCGAGGTCACAGAACTTACCTAAGTCACTGGATTGACAGGACGAACACTGGATTCAAGCCCAGGCTTCTCTTCGTTCTTCCTACTATAACCAACTGCAGTCCACACATTTTTAGTGAGCACCTACTAAGTGCCAAGCACTGTGCTGGGTGCTGGGGGGGCGGCGTGCATCAGCAGACACACCCCTTCCCCCCGGTGCCCACAGCACTGCAGGAGGAAACAGGAAACAGACACAGAGACCAGCACAGTAATAATCAGAATCCCAGTATCAACCTCAGAAGCTTAGCAAAGTGTTGCAGGGCTCCATTCCTGCCATTCCCCTGTTTCCTAGCTTCTGGAACTTTCTTCTGCCCCCTCACCCTTCATTCACCAGGATTTGCCTAGCTCTCTAATAATCACCATTCCCAGGCCTCTGGCCTCGACCACGTTTCCAAGTCTTCACTTTAGATCGCCACCAGGGGACAGCCATGCACCATGGCAGGTGGCTCCTCTGCCAGCTCAGCTTGGACCAGACTTTCCACCCGAATCACAGACCCTGGGAGGGGAGAGGGGAGGATAGAGGAAGAAAGGAAGGAAGGGAGGGAACTAAAGGGTGACCCAGGCTCCCCAGTGGGGGTGTCTTAGGGAATCAGTTCTGTCCAGACCTAGGGCAGTTTCTCAACTGTTTTCCCTTCCTTCCACTTTATCTTCTCCTCCTTCATTTAATACACTGTTTTTTGTGTTTTTTTTGAGACAGAGTCTTGCTCTGTTGCCCTGGCTGGAGTGCAGTGATGCGACCTCAGCTTACTGCCATCTCCATCTCCAGGGGTTATGCAATTCTCCTGCTTCAGCCTCCCAAGTAGCTAGGATTACAGGTGTGCACCACCACACCTGGCTAAGTTTTGTATTTTTAGTAGAGCTGGGGTTTCGCCATATTGGCCAGGCTGGTTTCGAATTACTGACCTCAGGTGATCTGCCCAGCTCTCAGCCTCCCAAAGTGCTAGGATCACAGGTGTGAGCCACCGCGCCCAGCCCATTCAATAAACTTTTAAAAGGTTTTGTTGAGATATAATTTATATGTCATAAAAGTTCACTCATGGCTGGGCGCGGTGGCTCAGGCCTGTAATCCCAGCACTCTGGGAGGCCGAGGCGGGCAGATCACGAGGTCAGGAGATCGAGACCATCCTGGCTAACATGGTGAAACCCCATCTCTACTAAAAAATACAAAAAATTAGCCGGGCGTAGTGTTGGGCGCCTGTAGTCCCAGCTGCTCGGGAGGCTGAGGCAGGAGAATGGCGGGAACCCAGGAGGCGGAGCTTGCAGTGAGCCCAAATCGTGCCACTGCACTCCAGCCTGGGCGACAGAGCAAGACACTGCTCAAAAAAAAAAAAAAGTTCACTCATTTAGAAAGTACAATACAATGATTTCTAGTATATAGAGAGATTTATACAACCATTACTGTAACCCAATTTCAGGACATTTTTACCCCCAAAAGAAACCTCATACCCATTGGCAGTCACTCCCAGGCCTAGGCAGGTACTCCTCTACTTTCTGTCTCTCTAGATTTGCCTATTCTGGACATTTTGTATAAATAGGATAATGCAAAATGTAAACTTTTGTGACTGGTTTCTTTCACTTAGTATGTTTTCCAGGTTCATCCATGTTGTAGCATGTATACGTATTTCACTCCTTTTTATGGTTGAATAATATTCTAATGTGTGGATAGACCACATCTTGTTTCTTCATTAATCAGTGGATGGACCTTTGGGTTGTTTCCACATTAGGCTACTATGAATAATGCTGCTGTAAACATTTGTGTACAAGATGTTTTGTTTTGGGTTTTTTTTGGAAACAGGGTCTCAGTCTGTCACCCAGGCTAGATTGCAGTGACACAGTCATAGCTCACTGCAGCCTCGACCTCCTGGGCTCAAGCTATGCTCCCACCTCAGCCTCCCGTGTAGCTAGGATGACAGGCATTCACCATGATATCCAGCTAACTTTGTTTTTGTAGAGATGGGGTCTTGCTATGTTGCCCAGGCTGGTCTCAAACTCCTGGGATCAAGCGATCCTCCCACCTCGGTTCCCCAAAGTGCTGAGATTAGAGACATAAAAAGGTTTTTAAAAAATACAGATATAGGTTGGGCACGGTGGCTCACACCTGTCATCCCAGCACTTTGGGAGGCCAAGGCGGGTGGATCACCTGAGACCAGGAGTTCGAGACCAGCCTGCCCAACATGCAGAAACCCCGTCTCTACTAAAAATACAAAAATCAGCTGGGCGTGGTGGCGGGCGCCTATAATCCCAGCTACTTGGGAGTCTGAGGAAGGAGAATCGCTTGAACCTGGGAGGCGGAGGTTGCAGTGAGCTGAGACTGCACCACTGCACTCCAGCCTGGGTGACAAGAGCAATACTCCATCTCAAAAAAAAAAAAAATACAGATACAATTCACATACAATAAAACTTAGTGAACTGAGTTAGTCGTTCTTAGTGTATTCACAAAGTTGTGCAGCCATCACTACTATCTAATTCCAGAACATTTCATCATCTCCCTGAAACGTATGCTCATTAGCAATCATTCCCCATCCGCCCTCCCTCCAGCACCTGGCAACCATGAATGTACTTTCTGTCTCTATGTATTTGCCTATTGTGACATTTCACACACATGAAATCATACAATACACGACCTTTGTGTCTGGCTTCTTTTATTTGGTATAATGATTTTTAAGCTTGTACGTCATAGCATGTCAGTGCCTCATTCCTTTTTGTTGCTGAATAATATTGCATTATAATGATGTACAACTTTCTTATTTTTTATAATTTGAGACAGAGTCTCACTTTATTAATCAGGCTGGCATGCGGCGGAGTCATCACGGCTCACTGCAGCCTCTAATTCCTGGGCTCAAGCAGTCCTCCCATCTCAGCTTCCCAAGTAACTGGGACCACAGGCATCCACCATCATACCCAGCTAATTCTTTAAAAGTAGAGATGGGGGGCCGGGTGCAGTGGCTCACACCTGTAATCCCAGCACTTTGGGAGGCCGAGGCGGGTGGATCACGAGGTCAGGAGATCAAGACCATCTCAATCTCTACTGAAAATACAAAACATTAGCTGGGTGTTGTGGCAGGCGCCTGTAGTCCCAGCTACTCGGGAGGCTGAGGCAGGAGAATGGCATGAACCCGGGAGGCGGAGCTTGCAGTGAGCCGAGATCACACCACTGCACTCCAGTCTGGGCGATAGAGCCAGACTCTGTCTCAAAAAAAAAAAAAAAAAAAAAAAAAAAAGAAGTAGAGATGGGGTCTCTCTGTGTTGCGCAGGCTGGTCTCAAACTCTTGAATGCAAGTGATCCTCCCACCTCAGACCTCCTAAAGTGCTGGGATTACAGCTGTAAGCCACCATCCCAAGTCAATATTTATTTACTTATTTAGAGACAGGGTCTTGCTCTGTTGCCCAGGCTAGAGTGCAATGGCACAAAGAAAGCTTATTGCAACCTCCATCTCCCAGGTTCAAGCAATTCTCATGCCTCAGCCTCCCAAGTAGTTGGAACTACAGGCGTGCACCATCATGCCCAGCTAATTTTTGTATATTTTGTAGAGACAGGATTTCATCATGTTGCCCAGGTTGGTCTTGAAATCCTGAGTTCAAGCAATCCTCATGCTTCTGCCTCCCAAAGTGGCTGGGATTACAGGCATGCGCCACTGTGCATGCCATATACAACATTTCATTTACATATTTGTCAGCTGATAGATATTTGGGTTATTTCTATTTTTTGGCTATTATGAATAGTGCTGCTTGATCATTCATGAACATGTTTTGTGTGGACATAGTTTCATTTCTCTTGGCTGTATACCTAGGAGTGGAATTGCTAGGTCACATGGTAACTCTGTTTAACTTTTTGAGGAACTGACAAACTCAAAGTGTCTGCCTCATTTTCCATCACCACCAGCATTTTAATTGCTCCATCTCTTTACCTTTTTGATTATAGCCATTCTAGTGGGTGTGAAGTGGTAGACCATTGTTGACTCAGCAAGCTTTTACTGAGCACCTACTATGTGCCAGGCTCCATTCTAGTGCTGGAGATTTAGCTGTGACCAGGACAGAGATGACCTATGCCTTCATGGGGACTCAAGATCTACTATGGATTGAAACATTAAAGGAGTAACAAATACAATGACAAGTTCAGGAAGTGGTAAGAGCTAGGAAGACTTGAAACAGTGTAATGCATTGGGGGTGGGGGTGACTGTATCATGCAGGAGGTCAGGCAAAAGGGTCCCTCTGGGGAGGTGACATCTGCGATGAAACCTCACAGGTCAGGAAGAGCCACCTGCTGAGCCATGGAGGAAGAGCATCCCAGGCAGGAGGAGCGGCAAGGGCAAAGGCCCTGAAACCCGATGACTCGTGTGTTCCAGGAACATCCAGGCAGCTAGAGCTTAGTGAACACAGAGCAGAGTTGGGGAGAGGAAGTGGCAGAGGCGGGTAGAGGTAGATCTCATGGGCCTTTGAAAGCTACCATAAAGAATTTGAATTTAGGCCAGGCATGGTGGCTCATGCCTGTAATCCCAGCACTCTGGGAGGCCGAGGCTGGTGGATCACTTGAGGTCAGGAGTTTGAGACCAGGCTGGCCAACATGGTGAAACCCCGTCTCTACTAAAAATACAAAAATTAGGCCGGGCACGGTGGCTCACACCTGTAATCCCAGCACTTTGGGAGGCCAAGGAGGGTGGATCACGAGGTTAGGAGATCGAGACCATCCTGGCTAACATGGTGAAACCCCATCTCTACTAAAAATACAAAAAAAAAAAATTAGCTGGGTGTGGTGGCGGGCACCTGTAGTCCCAGCTACTCAGTAGGCTGAGGCAGGAGAATGGCGTGAACCTAGGAGGCAGAACTTGCAGTGAGACGAGATCATGCCACTGCACTCCAGCCTGGGCAACTGAGCAAGACTCCGTCTCAGAAAAAAAAAAAATTAGCCAGGTGTGGTGGCGGGTGCCTGTAATCCCAGCTACTCAGGAGGCTGAGGCAAGAGAATCATTCGAACGTGGGAGGCAGAAGTTGCAGTAAGCCGAGATGGCGCCACTGCACTCCAGCCTGGGCAACAGAGCAAGGCTCTGCCTCAAAAAAAAAAAAAGAATTTGAATTTAATTTTAAGCTTGGCAGGTAGCCACCAAAATTACGAGGGCAGGATATTCACCCTTTAAAAATCTCCCTACTGATATACCTATTAGAACGGCCAAAATCAAGAACACTGACAGCACCAAACACTGGGGAGGATGTAGAGCAACAGGAACGCTCATTCGTTCATTCGTTGCTAACAGGAATGCAAAATGGTACGGCCCCTTTGGAATACAGTATGGCAGTTTCGTACAAAACGAAACATACTCTTAACATATGATCCAACAATCACAGTTCCTGGTATTTACCTAGAAGAACTGAAAACTTATGTCCACACAAAAACCTGCACACAGGTGTTTCTAGCAGCTTTGTTCACAATTGCCAACAGTTGGAAGCAACCAAGACGTCTTTCAGCAGATAAATGGTACAGAAACTGTGGTACATCCAGACGATGACAAGGGAATGTTTTCCAGGGCTAAAAAAAAAAAAAAAAAAAAAAAGCTATCAAACTATGAAAAGATATGGAGGCCAGGCACAGTGGCTCACACCTTGAATCCCAGTACTTTGGGAGGTCAAGGTGGGAGGACCGCTTGAACCCAGGAGTTCAAGACCAGCCTAGGAAACATAGTGAGATCCCATCTCTATTTAAAAAAAAAAAAAAAAAAAAAGACATGGAGGAAATTTATATATTACTAAATGTAAGAAGGAAAAAGAAAGAATCTGAAAAGGCTGTATGATTCTGACTATATGACATTCTGGAAAAGGCAAAACTATGGAGATAATAAAGAGACCAATGGCTTGTAGGGGTTTGGGGAGAGGGAGCGATGAATAGGCAGAGCACAGCAGATGTGCGGGGCAGAGAACATACTCTATTTGATGGTTTAATGATGGATGCATGGCATTAGACGTTTGTCCAACATCATAGAATGCAGAATGTACAATACCAAGAGTGAACCCTAAGTTAAACAATGGGCTCTGGGTGACAATGATGTGTCAGGTTCATCAATTCTAATAAACGCACCACTTTGTTGGAGGATGTTGATAATAGGGGAGGCTGTGCATGTGTGGAACCTGGAGGTATAGGGGAGATCCCTGCATCTTCCTCTGTTTTTCTGTGAACCTAAAACTGCTCTAAAAAAATTATGCCTTAAAAGTAAACATCGCCGAGCGCGGTGGCTCATGCCTCTAATCCCAGCATTTTGGGAGGCCGAGACAGGCGGATCACGAGGTCAGGAGATCGAGACCATCCTGGCTAACACGGTGAAACCCTGTCTCTACTAAAAATACAAAAATTAGCGGGCCATGGTGGTGGGCGCCTATAGTCCCAGCTACATGGGAGGCTGAGGCAGGAGAATGGCGTGAACCCGGGAGGCGGAGCTTGCAGTGAGTGGAGATCATGCCACTGCACTCCAGCCTGGGCGACAGAGAGAGACTCCGTCTCAAAAAAAAAAAAAAAAAGAAAAAGAAAACATCTCCTTCTTGCTGTGTGTGGAGGAGGCAGAGCCAGGAGACTGGTAAGGCCATCCACACGGTCCAGGAGAGAATGCTGGAGGCCATGGTGGAGGGGCTGGGGCTGGGTGCACTTTGGGGATCGAGCAAAAAGACATGCTGGTGGATTGGATGAGAGAAATGAAGGAAAGAGAGGCAGCTTCCTCCTCCTGGCCTCTCTTATTTGCAAATATACATTGAAGGGCTGGGTGCAGTGGCTCACGCCTGTAATCCCAACATTTTGGGAGGCTGAGTTGGGTGGATTGCCTGAGCTCTGCAGTTGGAGACCAGCCTGGACAACATGGTGAAACCCTATCTCTACTAAAATAAAAAATAAAAAAATTAGCCAGGTGTGGCGGTGCACACTTTTAGTCCCAGCTACTCAGGAGGCTGAGGCACAAGAATCACCTGAACCCGGGAGGTGGAGGTTGCAGTGAGCCGAGACGGCACCACTGCACTCCACCCTGGGTGACAGAGTGAGACTCCATCTCCAAAAAAAAAAAAAGAAATGCATCGAGGCCTCCATGTGCCAAGTCGACCCACTGGATTCACCCGACCCAGGACAGATACATCTCTGCCTGCAGCCTGGAGAAGCAGGACGCTCTGATGGGAAATTCCACTGTGGTGGCCAGTCTTTGTTACGTTCTTACGGCATCTGAGGTCTTACCCTTGGCACTATGGGGCCCCAAATAAGACGCCCATCCCTGTCCTCAGGAGTTCAAGCCTCACACCAGTCTTGCTCTGGCTACTGGTCATCCAGAACATGCTGTTAAGTTCATATCCCATCCCCGCAACCCCACCCACAGCCCCTCAGCAGCACCTGAGCCCCTAGCAGTGTTTCCCAAATGAGTGATTTACAAACAGGCTCTCCAAAAGGAAGAAAGTTCTTCTGTTCTTCTGGCCAGACAGTGCTGATTCTAATTATTTTCATTATACCGTTCCTTAAAACGTAAAACTAGGTACAAACTCTTCAGGACCGTATACTGCCATAAAACCAGATTAAATACAAATACGACCACAAATTTAGATAAACAACATCCATTGAATGTGCTGGATGACATCATTTTGCAGAATCGAAATCACACCCTTTGAATGATGAGTGTTTTGCAGGCTGTGCCAGCGTGCTGTTTGCTGCCTGGCCTTTGTTTTTCCCTTGGCACTCCTGCACTGCTGTGTATGCTGATTCAATTTGCCCAGTTCTTTTCCAGTTTGCATGAAGGGGAACCATTAAGGGGGTGAGCACAGCAGTTCTCCATTTGGCCTTCTTTGCTGGGATCCTATCCATCCCTCTGTGCTTTAAGGAACTTCATAGTCCTCCAGCATCCCTACTTTTGGAGACTCCACTTCTCCCCTTACCAAACATATTAAAACACACCCACATTCCACATCTAATATCTTTTGCCATGAAAATATTCATTTTTATGCTTTCGCAATTGAAATGATTTCGATTCAATTTTATACTTTCACAGTTGAAATGATTTCACATGCAGGGTGTGCGTGTGTGTGTGTGTGCATCCATGTGTTATTTTGGTGGTTGCTTTTGTTGCTTTAGAGTCATTACAATTCTTTTTTCAAGATTGGAACATCTTTCAGGCCCTTGGAATTCTCCCAGGCCCAAGCGCTGAGCTCATGGGGCTGCAGAATAAACCGGCCAAGCTGAGACCTGCTTCTTTCTTTCCTCATCTGCCCAAGACAATCAAAGTGGGGCAGCTGGCACCAACCTGACCCCAGGCACAAACCAATCCGGACCCTGAAAGTACATTGGTGGCTCTGGATTATGGCTGGATCATTCAGACAAGTCGGGATAGGCCTGTACTCACTGTTTAGAGATGATCACTAAAACGAAGGCCTCAAATTATGAAAATCTTGGTGGAGCCAGATTCCCGGGAGTATGCTTGAGGCTCCCCAGTGGCCATGGACTCCAGTTGGAGGCCCCATGGCCTTCAAGGTCAAGTTGCAGCTCCTTGGCCTGGCACTCAAGGTCTGCCGTTGTGCCACCAGTTCCCCTTCCCAGCAGTTTTTCTTCCCATCCTTCCCCTGTCTGATATCCAATATTCTGGCAGCTTCTCCACAGCCAGGCCTTGACCTCTGTTGCCATCTTTGCCTGCAATACCCCCTCTACAGCTTTTCTATATGCTTTTTTGTTTTAGGTTTTAAGTTGCACAGGTAAGACATGTTCATCATAGGAAAATCAGAAAATATAGGTATGCAAAAGTAAATAGAAAAAAATAACCAGTCATCTCATCACATGGAAATGATCATGATTATTTGCTACATATTCTTTTATTTATTTATTTTTTTGAGACAGAATTTTGCTCTTGTCACCCAAGCTGGAGTGCAGTGGCACAATCTCAGCTCACTGCAATCTCTGCCTCCCGGGTTCAATCGATTCTCCTGTCTCAGCCTCTTGAGTACCTGGGACTACAGGTGCACACCACCATGCCCAGCAATTTTTTGTATTTTTACTAGAGATGGGGTTTCACCGTGTTGGCCAGGCTGATCTCAAATTCCTGACCTCAGGTGATCCACTCGCCTCGCCCTCCCAAAGTGCTGGGATTACAGGTGTGAGCCACCGCACCTGGCCTTGCTATACACTCTTTAAATTACAGTTTTTCCATACATTCATTTATATTAACAAGAAACAATGAAAGCTGTTTTTCAGGTGAAGTATTGTAAGCAGACAAAAATCCAGAGACTACTATAACATATACTGATACCCATAACTAAGTTTTGACAAATCCTAACATTTTTAGCATATTTGCTTTGGCTCTTTTTTTTTTTTTTTTTTTTAAATAAAAACTATCAGATACAGTTGAAGCCCCTGGGTGCCCCCTTTGCAATCCTTCTGCTGTACTCCTCCCCAGAGTAAATTTCTCAAAAATTTGGGGTTTATCATTCTTATTCATGCACTTGATATGGTTACGCTTCAAATAAATGGCCTTATTCCGCGCATATCCTTTTCCTAGTTGGTGTTTGGGTTTGACATTATGTTGTAGAGGTGTGTTCACATTGATCTGTGTTCATTCATTCATCCTAGTTCATTCCTTTTGCTTTTGCAAACTGTGCTACACAACATTCTGGTAGAAGTCTTTATTCGTGTGTGTGACACAGGGTCTTCCTCTGTCACCCAGGCTGGAGTGCAGTGGTGCGAATATGGCTCCACTGCAGCTTCAACCTCTGGTCCTCCTGTCTCAGCCTCCTGAGTAGCTGGGACTATAAGTGCACACCATTACATCTGACTAATTTACTTTTGGTACAGATGGGGGTCTCACTGTGTTGCCCAGGCTGCTCTCAACTCAGCCACTGCACCTGATTACAAGTCTTCATATGTATTAAACACAAGAACACAAATGTTTCTGAGATAAAGACCTAAGATAGAATTGCTAAGTTGTAGGGCACATGCAATATAAAAATTATCCTTTTGCTTAATTCAACCACAAATCATGAGCATTTTTCCATTTCTTTTCTTTTGTTTTGAGACGGAGTCCCACTCTGTTGCTTGGCTGGAGTGCGGTGGTGCAATCTCGGCTCACTGCAACCTCCACCTCTTGGACTCAAGTGGTCCTCCTGCCTCGGCCTCCCAAGTAGCTGGGATTACAGGCACCCACTGCAATGCTCAGCTATTTTTTTTTTTTTCTATTTTTAGTAGATCCGGGGTTTCCCCATGTTGGCCAGGCTGGTCTCGAACTCCTGACCTCTGGTGATTCGCCCACCTTGGCCTCCCAAAGTGCTAGGATTACAGGTGTGTGCCACCTAGCCCAGCACATTTTTCCACTTAAATAAATATTCAACATCAATATATTTTAATGGCATGTAGAGATTCTGCCAAAATCTCCTCAACGTTATGATAGACATAATGAGTTTCTATTTTTTTCTACCATAATCTACTCTGCGAGGGAAAATTTTTGTAGTTACACTTTTATGCATACTTTTAATTATTTCCATAATTAAAGGAATTCGTAAGTAGAATTTCTGGGTGAAAAGGGATATGTTTTTAAGACCAACTGTCCTGAGAATTCTTGAACCAACTCTTCCTTCCATCTGTAGGGTAGGAGGGCCTGTTTCCCCCAAATGTGGCCCACTTACCTCCTGACAAGCATTTGCCTTTGGAAATCTTGCCTGTCCTTACACTCTCCCCTCTCCTGTCCTCTCTCCTGTTCTCAGCAGATTCTGAGCTGTGGACTCCTGCAGCCTTAACTAACTCTTTATTTTATTTTATTTTATTTTATTTTTTGAGACAGAGTCTTGCTCTGTTGCCCAGGCTGGAGTGCAGTGGTACAAACATGGCTCACTGCAGCCTCGGCCTCCTGGGCTCAAGCCATCCTCTCACCTCAGCCTCCTAGGTAGCTGGAACTGCAGGCGTGCACCACTGCCCCGGCTAATTTTTTATAGAGACAGGATCCCACTATGTTGCCGGACTGGTCTCAAACTCCTGACCTTGGGTGATCTGTCTGCCTTGGCCTCCCAAAGTGCTGGGATTACAGGAATGAGCCACCGCGCCTGGCTCCATTTATGTGAAATTTCTAGAAAAGGAAAAACTAGAGAGACAGAAAGCAGATCAGCATTTGCCTGGGGTTGAAGACAAAAGCAGGGATTAACTGCAAGTGGCTAGGGTGGGATCTTTAGGGGGTGATGCAAGTGTTCCAAAACTGGCTTGTGGTGATGATGGCGCAACTCTGAATTTACTAAAAATCATTGAACTATACACTTAAAATGGATGAATGGTATGGCGTGTAGGTTATGCCTCAATAAAGAGACACGACGAGTCGGGTGCAGTAGCTCATGCCTATAATCCCAGCACTTTGGGAGGCCAAGGAGGGAGGATCACTTGAGGCCAGGAGACAGAGACAAGTCTGAGCAGCACAGTGAGCCCTCATCTCTACTAAAAATTAAAAAAATTAGCCAGGTCTGCATGCAGTGGCTCACGCCTGTAATCCCAGCACTTTTGGAGGCCAAGGCAGGTGGATCACTTGAGCCTAGGAGTTCGAGACCAGATTAGGCAATATAATGAGACTCCATCTCTACAAAAAATAGAAAAAAAAAAAATTAGCTGGGCATGGTGGCATGTGCCTGTAGTCCCAGCTGTGTGAAAAGCTGAAGTGGGAGGATCACTTGAGCCTGGGAGGTTGAAGTTGCAGTGAGGTCGACCTGGGAGCTCGAGGCTGAGTTATAATTATGCCACTGCATTCCATCCTAGATGACAGAGCGAGACCTTATCTTAAAAAAAAGAAAAGAAAAGGAAAAAAGTAGCCAGGCGTGGTGATGCCAGTTACTCAGGAGGCTGAGGTAGGAGGATCACTTGAGCCCAGAAGTTCGAGGCTGTGGTGAGCTGTGATTGCACCACTACACTCTAGCCTGGGTGACAGAGCGAGACCTTGTCTCTCAGAGGGAGACATGACAACATGACAAAAGGACAGTACCTACATTTGATTTGTAATCTGATTGGAGAGCTAGACAATAGATAAGTCACCAAGAAACCATGTTTAGAATTAGAAATTCTGGGCCGGGCGCGGTGGCTCAAGCAGAATGAGCCACCGCGGTGGCTCCCAAAGCCTGTAATCCCAGCACTTTGGGAGGCCGAGGCGGGCGGATCACAAGGTCAGGAGATCGAGACCACAGTGAAACCCCGTCTCTACTAAAAATACAAAAAATTAGCCGGGCGCGGTGGCGGGCGCCTGTAGTCCTAGCTACTCAGGAGGCTGAGGCAGGAGAATGGCGTGAACCCAGGAGGCGGAGCTTTGCAGTGAGCCGAGATCGCGCCACTGCACTCCAGCCTGAGCAACAGCGTGAGACTCCGTCTCAAAAAAAAAAAAAAAAAAAAAAAAAAAAGAATTAGAAATTCTGATAAGTGGCTGGGTGTAGTGGCTCACGCCTGTAATCCCAGCATTTTGGGAGGCCAAGGTGGGTGAATCGCCTGAAGTCAGGTGTTCAAGAGCAGCCTGGCCAACATGGTAAAACCCCGTCTCTACTAAAAACAAAAAATAAAAAATTAGCCAGGTGTGGTGGCACGTGCCTGTAATCCCAGCTACTTGGGAGGCTGAGGCAGGAGAATCACTTGAACCCAGGAGGTGGAGGTTGCAGTGAGCTGAGATCGTACCATTGCACTCTAGCCTGGGTGACAAGAGCAAGACTCTGTCTCAAAAAAAAAAAAAAAAAAAAAAAAGTAAAGAAAGAAAGAAAAAAGAAATTCTGATAAGTACAATGAAGGAAATGAGGTGGGTGCAGTGAGGGAGAAGAAAAGGAGAGTTCCCTTAAAGAGGGTCGACAAGAAAGGCTTTTCTGGAGAGTGACATTTGGACTGAGACCTAAAAGGAAGAAAGATGGGGGAGCCAGTCCAGGTGAGGGGCAGCCTGGTCTGACTCTGTGGGGGTTAAGAGCTCGGTGTTCTGGAGCTCATGGGAACCCCATGAGCCATGCTTTTATACACATGTTGTAGACTGTCAAAGCGGTGTAGGGGCCGGGCGCGATGGCTCAAGCCTATAATCCCAGCACTTTGGGAGGCCGAGACGGGTGGATCACGAGGTCAGGAGATTGAGACCATCCTGGCTAACACGGTGAAACCCCATCTCTACTAAAAAATACAAAAAAAACTAGCCGGGCGAGGTGGCGGGCGCCTGTAGTCCCAGCTACTCGGGAGGCTGAGGCAAGAGAATGGCGTAAACCCGGGAGGCGGAGCTTGCAGTGAGCTGAGATCCGGCCACTGCACTCCAGCCTGGGCGACAGAGCGAGACTCCGTCTCAAAAAAAAAAAAAAAAGCGGTGTAGGGACTTGCCCAAGACCACCGGGCACAGGAGCAATGGGGTGGGTGTTTGGAAAAAGTTCTGCTTGTGCCTTGAGTTGGCATCAGCCTTCCTGTCAGTGTGTTCTTCCAGCCAATGCCAACACCCCAATCACACACAGGCTGGCTGGCTTGTCCACACTGGCCTGTCACTGCCCAGGGCTTGGGGCACCATGGGTGGTGGAGGTGTCTGGGCACGTGCTAGGCTAGGAGGCAACAGAGGTGTGAGA
Source organism: Macaca thibetana thibetana (assembly GCF_024542745.1). Lineage (NCBI taxonomy): Eukaryota > Metazoa > Chordata > Mammalia > Primates > Cercopithecidae > Macaca > Macaca thibetana. The sequence goes on along the minus strand of NC_065578.1, from coordinate 20,318,652 downwards.
GGTGTGGGAGGTGTGGGTGACTTCATGCTGCCCCAACACCTGCTATGAAAACAGTGTGAGTCACGGGCAGGGATGGCTTTGGGATCCCCGAGACGGGCCCCACCCAGGCCTCAGGTCTGCCAGGACAGACACAGGCTCCAAGTGAACCTGCCCACCCACACCTCCTTTCCTTGTCTAAGACCCTCCTCAATATCCTGCAGTTCCAGAGCGCAGACCAGGATTGAAACCTCCACAATGTCACTTCTTCGCTACGAGACCTCAGACTTCACCAGCCTTGCTCTCCTGTGCTGAACGAGGATGTTGATGTATACGAAAGAACAGATGTGGGATCAGATTCCCATGCCCACTTGGCTCCACAGCCCTGGTCTTTCCATCATGCCAGGTCGAGGGGCTTCCTGCAATGGGCCTCACTGAGGGGCGAGTTTAGTGTCCTCAGCTCTCTCCAGCATCCAGATCACCTGAGAGTTTCATGAACTTTGGGACCTGCCTTCAGCTATTTTGGCTTAATTGACCTGAGGTGGGATCCTCCCCAGGTGATGCAAACGGACCCCTGGGGCTGACAATTGCTGATCCAACCCCTTCATTTTACAAAGGAGGAGACTGCTGAGGTGTGGTGGCTCACACCTGTAATCCCAGCACTTTGGGAGGCCAAGGTGGCTGGACAGCTTAAGCCTAGGCATTGGATACCAGCCTGGGCAATGTGGCAAAAACCCATCTCAACACCAACAACAAAATACAAAAAAAATTAGCCAGGTGTGGTGGTGTGCACCTGTAGTCCTAGCTACTTGGGAGGCTGAGGTGGGAGGATCACTTGAGCTCAAGAGGTTGAGGCTGCAGTGAGCCATGATCTCGCACTCCAGCCTGGGCGACACAGTAAGACTCTGTCTTAAAAAAAAAAAAAAAAAAAGGAGAAGTCTGAGGCCCAGGGACCCTGAGTGACTTTTCCCAGGCCCCGCCCCCCTCCATAGGCAGCTGCAGCTGGAGTCCTCAGGTTCTCCCCTCCACATGAAAGAACCACAGTGATGACGTACAAAGCCACGGTGGAGAGCAGGAACTTTAAAATCAGACAGAGTCGGGTTCACATCCTTCATTGACACTTACAGGCTGTGTGACCAGGAGCAAATGACTTCACCCCTCTGACCCTCAGGATCTTCATCTGTTAAGATACTGGTCATGTGAGTGCCACATGAGATAGTGTATGCAGAGAAGAGGTGCTTATTAATCAGGCCTCATTTCCTACAAGAGCCTTTCTGTAGGGTTTAATAATTTATGGAGCATCAGCTATGTGCTGGTCCCTGTTTCTGTAGCTGGAGTTGCAGAATTGGGCCTAGGTAGGGGAAACAAAGACAGTAAACAGACTGAACAAGACAGTGGGAGATGCTACATTAGCAGTAATGCAGGGGGGCTGTAGCGGCACAGACAGGGAAGGCTTCTTAGAGGAGGCGATGGTCTTACATTCAGATAGTTGTTCAGTGTTAAAGCAAACATTATAAAACATTAATCTAAAAAGACAGATTGAGGCCGGGGGTGGTGGTTCACACCTGTAATTCTAGCACTTAGGGAGGCTGAGGCGGGCGGATAACCTGAGGTCAGGAGTTCAAGACCAGCCTGGCCAACATGGCAAAACCCCATCTCTACTAAAAATACAAAAATTAGCATGATGGTGCTTAGCTAATTATGACTGTAATCCCAGTTACTGAGGAGGCTGAGGCAGGAGAATCGCTTGAACCCAGGAGGCAGAGGTTACAGTGGGCCGAGATCACACTACTGCACTCTGTCCTGAGCCATGGAGTGTGACTCCATCTCAAATACATAAACAAATAAAAAGAGATGGAAAGCCATTAGAAAAATATAGAGATAAATCTATCAGGTGCCTGGACTGAGTTTGTTACCGAGGTTGAATATATAACCTATCTAAGGGCTTCCTAGCAGCCAAGGCAAAAAGGGAAATATACTTTGTTATAGTAGTTTGGCTCCGGGGGAACTTGTTTCTTTGAAATAACATACTTTTACTCCCTCAACTTGGAAGGGCTGTACATAAAAGAACTGATATTGTAGTGAAGGCATTTGAGGAAATGTTTTTCCACTCTGCCTACATTCCTGTCCCCTCTGGCAGTCCCCCTGTGCTCATCCCAGCTAAGTCTCAGGAATTCTTCCCCTTCACTGCTCCACCCTGGCCTGCTTTCTCAGCTACGTTCCCCTGCCTCTGTGCTCTCTGCAAAACCAAGTCTCCCACCAGCGGAGGTGTTCACACTCGGGCCAGGTGACACCTGTGGAAGAAACTGCAGTAGAGCGTCATAAACTAAAGCAGGGACTGGAACGGATAACTCTGGACATCTCGTCCAGGTCCAGCCTTCAGGGTCTGTGAATCTGTACCAGGGTAACTGAAATGCAACCCTACTCCTCACCGTAGTAATTCCAACTTCTGTATGATTCTTCAGAAAAACAAAAACAAAAACAAAAACAAAAAAAACAGCTGAGTTCAAATCCCACAACTTAAAAGCTGCCTTCTCTAGATTAGTGTCCATGTCCCACTCGGCTTCAGCTTCTTTTTATTTTTGAGACGGAGTCTCACTCTGTCACCCAGGCTGGAGTGCAGTGGCGCTATCTCGGCTCACTGCAAGCTCTGCCTCCTGGGTTCACGCCATTCTCCTGCCTCAGCCTCCCAAGTAGCTGGGACTACAGGTGCCCGCCACCACGCCCGGCTATTTTTTTGTATTTTTAGTATAGACAGCATTTCACTGGGCTAGCCAGGATGGTTTCGATCTCCTGACCTTGTGATCCGCCCGCCTCAGCCTCCCAAAGTGCTGGGATTACAGGTGTGAGCCATTGCTCCTGGCCGGCTTCAGCTTCTTAACACAGATAACGGCAAGGAGTTGTGGGGTGGCTTCGTGACGGTACATGCCTAACTATTATTTATGTATATCCTTACTCTATCATGAACAAAAAGGCATTTGCAGCAACTCACAAAAAACAAATAAAACAGAGCCAGACGCAGTGGTGGTGCATGCCTGAAGCCCCAGCTACCCAGGAGGCTGAGGCAGGAGAATCCCTTGAGCCCCAGAGTTTAAGATCAGCCTGGGCAACATAGTGAGACCCCCATTACTATTAAAAAAAAAATCTTCTGGCTGGGTGTGGTGGCTTACACCTGTAATCCCATCACTTCGGGAGGCTGAGCCGGGCAGATCACTTGAGGTCAGGAGTTCGAGACCAGCCTGGCCAACATGGTGAAACCCTGTTTCTACTAAAAATACAAAAAAATTAGCCAGGCGTGGTGGAACACACCTATAATCACAGCTACTTGGGAGGCTGAGGCAGGAGAATTGCTTGAACCTGGGAGGTGGAGGTTGCAGTGAGCCAAGATCACATCACTGCACTCCAGCCTGGGTGATGGAGTGAGACTCTGTCTCAATCAATAAGAATCTTCCTTAAGGTTCTTACAGCAAAATTAATGAGTTAATCAATTTAAACAAAACAACTGCGTTTACCAGAAAGTTAAGATAATAGACAAATTGTCTCATCCCAGCTCTCCCACTTGGCGGCTGTGTGATCTTGGGCAAGTTGCTTCATCTCTCTAAGCCTCAGTTTCCTTGTCTATAAAATGGGATAATAGTAGTACCCACCCCCATTGGGCTATTGTAGAATTAAATAAATGAATACAGAGGAGTACTTAGCACAGTGACTGGCATACATTACCTAGACAAGATATTTTAGCAGTTTTTCTTTTTATGATGATAAGGTAATTGAGCTTTCTGTTTATAAAAAAGTAATCTGGGTAAAGCTACTCCACCCAAAGCCAGTCTCAGCCCCCCGTTGAATTAGAAACACTATTTCCTCCTCTGAAACAAACAAACAAACAAAACTGCAAAGCAATTTAAATATTTATCCAATTCTTTTGAGAATGTTAAAGCAGATATCATCCATAATCTCAGTAAAACTTCCTCCAATTTCCTCCCTGCTGCTTTCTCTCTCTCTCTCTCTCTCTCTCACTGTCTGACCCCTCACTCTTTTTCAGTATCTCACAGCACAGCAGCCCCCAAATCTGCGTCTGGATCCCCCAAACACTCCCTCAAAACTTCAGCCTCTCCCCATTTTTCCCACCCTACAACCTCTGCCCTTTCTCTTGTAGCTTCTTTCTCCCCCACCTCCACCCATTACCCAGATCCGCAGGATAAAGCCCAGGCTGCAGCTGCCTAACACACCAAGTTTCCTTCCTCAGAGAGGACAGGGAGGAAGGAGGCTCTGAAAACGTTAATAATGTTTTCCCTCTCCCAAAATGGGCATACATTTGTCAATTCAGCTAAACGCAGAATCACATCAAGGAGTTTCTAATGGTTAATATCTGAGGAGTGAGATTATAGGGACTGTTTCTTCCCATTGTATTCATTTCTGTGTTATCTATTTTACTTTTTTCTCTTTCTTCTTTTTCTTTTTGAGACAGGGTGTCGTGCAGAAGTCTTGAATTCCTGGGCTCAAGTGATCCTCCCATATCAGCCTCCCCAGTAGCTGGGATACAGGCTTGTGCCACCATGCCCGACTAAATTTTTTTTTTTTTTTTTTTTTGAGACAGAATCTTGTTCTGTCGCCAGGCTAGAGTGCAGTGGTGCAATCTCGGCTCACTGCAACCTCCACTTACCGGGTTCAAGTGATTCCCCTGCGTCAGTCTCCGGAGTAGCTGGGACTACAGGTGTATGCCACCACGCCCAGCTAATTTTTTGTATTTTGGTAGAGACGAGGTTTCACCATGTTGGCCAGGATAGTCTTGATCTCCTGATCTCGTGATCCACCTGCCTCGGCCTTCCAAAGTGCTGGGATTACAGGCGTGAGCCACCAAACCCAGCCCCGACTAATTTTTTAAAAATATATTTAGTAGAGGCCAGTTGCAGTAGCTCATGCCTGTAATCCCAGCTCTTTGGGAGGCCGAGGCGGGTGGATCACTTGAGGTCAAGAGTTCGAGACCAGCCTGACCAACATGGTGAAACCCTGTCTCTACTAAAAATACAAAAATTAGCTGGGCATGGTGGTGGGCACCTGTAATCCCAGCTACTTGGGAGGCTGAGGCACGAGAATCGCTTGAATCTAGGAGGTGGAGGTTGCAGTGAGCTGAGATCACACCATTGCACTCCAGCCTGGACAACAAGGCGAAACTCCATCTCAAAACAAAAACAAACAAACAAAAAATATATATGTGTACGTATATATATATTTATATTTAGTAGAGACAAGGTCTCACTACATTGGCCAGGCTGGTGAACGCCTGGCCTCAAGCAATTCTCCTGCTTTGGCCTCCCAAAGTGTTGGGATTACAGGCCTGAGCTATGGTGCCTGGACCGTATTGTCTGTTTTAGAGTGACCATGTATTACATTCGAAATTTGAAAAAATAGAGTTTCTTTTTTTTTCTCAAAATTAATTAAGGAAATCAGGGCAGAGAGAAGAAAAAGTAAGGTAAAAGCGGCGATAAAGTTAAGTATCCTAAGTATATTCCATTGCTTTTGTATTTAAATCATGTGAAGTTCGCAGTATGGCGCCTGGCACAGACTCGATAAATAGCAGTGATTACTGGATTTCGTGGGTCTCTGTCCTTCACAGAAACTCAACTGCCCAGTTGAATCAGAGTAATTGGTGGCCCAGGGAGACACGAGAGGGGGGTCAGGGGGGATAGCCTGATCCCCAGTCTTTCATCAGGGGCCCAGGGCAGGGGGAGGGGTCCTGGCTACCTCACTGGAGGGTTAGATGAGTCAGGAAGAGCCTCATTGAGCCTGACCAGCTCTGCCTGCCTGCACCCTGCCTCTGAGCACGGAGTCCCCTCCCCTGCCAGCCTCTTCAGAGCTGCTTCTGCTGTGTTCGTGACTGTATCCTCTTAGACAGGCTGGTTACTGTTCCTTGGAGAGTCTGGTGATTTCCCCGGGTGCCCTAGACAGTATTTCAGCTCAGTTATGGAAGACAAAACAACATTAAAAATTCAAAAGCTCTTGCAGTGAGTCTCATTCTGTCTGCGTGCCTGCGGGTCGCTCAGTGTGTCCAGCCTCTCTCTGACCTGGCACGTGGTATTACTCTAAAAGCAAAAAGTCAGCCAAACAAAAGGGATTCTCTAGACACCTACTGTGTATTAGTCATTACCAAACACCTATTCTGTACAAGATGATGACAGAGGCAAAGCGGAGGAAGAATAATGCCAGTGATAGCCGTGGCCATATACTGAACGTCTGTGACTCACGTCTCTCCACACATTCTGGGAGATTCCTTTTGGATCCTGGTGAGTCCTGAGGCTGCATGGCTGGAAACCCACACCTAAACTACAATGCCAGTTATCTCCAGGGTCTCACTTCCTGGCTAATAAGAACCCTTGGCCACAGTGATTGGCAGAAGAATTGACACTCGTCTCAGTGGCAGTTGACTAGACTCAGTTTTCCTACGGTTATTAGAACTGTAGGAAAAAGTGAGTCCCTGTTTCTGTTGGGAGTTGATAAGAGAGTAGGATGTGAGCCACTGCTGCGGGCAGCCATCTTGTCATCATGAGGCCAACAGATGAGGCCAGCAGGGAGGGAAGCCGTCTTTAGAGTCAGAGTAAATGAGACTGAATCCTAATGACATCATCTGAGCTCCTCTTGGAGCCATGCCTAAAGCTAGCTCTGCTCCTGTACTTTGAGTTACACAGGCAAAGAAGCTCCTTCTTTTTGGCTCTGGCCAGTTCAGGTTGGTTTTCTGCATTTGAGCCCTGATGATCTGATGGGGCAGACCCTGTGCCCAAAGGCTTGAGTATTTGGAAGAGGCAACTCCCCACATCTCATTCAGTCTCCAGCAGTCTAACAAGCGACACCTTCTCCTGTCATACAACCACTCGTGTCGGTCAGAGGGCGTGGCGAGCCCACGAATGCGCACAACAGCAGTTGCATGCCAGCAAAGGAGCAAAGCCCCTCGAACTGCTGTGTCTCCTCGGGCAAATCACTTTCCCTCTCTGAACATTGATTTTCTCACCTGCAATATGGAGGTGATGTGGGAATCATAACATCTACCATATAGAATTGTCAGAATCACTCAGATAATGCTGCAAAGCACCTGCCACAGTGTCTGGCGCATAAGAATAAATGCTTAGCACGTGTTATGGCTGGCCGTTCCCAGAAAGCTGTTTGAATGAGGTGATCTCTGAGGATCCCGGAGGAGGTGGGGGTAAGGGTCAGAGTTGGCAGCAAACCTCACTTGCTGCCCTTTGAGCAGCATAAGACCAGGGGCTGCGTTTTCTGGAGCAGCCTGGTAGAATGGAAGAGAGTCAGCCATCACCTTGGGAGGCCTTGGTTCTAGTCCTGATTCTGCTGTCAAGCCAGGTGAGTGGCTTTGGAGTGGGTTTGGGCATGCTGCCCCTCACTCCCTGCCCGCCCCGCCCCATTCCTTAATGTGCCCCTTTCGGAAGCAAGAACGCCACTCTCTCCTCTGCTTTTTTTTTTTTTTTTTTTTTTGAGACGGAGTCTCGCTCTGTCACCCAGGCTGGAGTGCAGTGGCCGATCTCAGCTCACTGCAAGCTCCGCCTCCCGGGTTTACACCATTCTCCTGCCTCAGCCTCCCCAGCAGCTGGGACTACAGGCGCCCGCCACCTCGCCCGGCTAGTTTTTTGTATTTTTTAGTAGAGATGGGGTTTCACCGTGTTAGCCAGGATGGTCTCGATCTCCTGACCTCGTGATCCGCCCGTCTCGGCCTCCCAAAGTGCTGGGATTACAGGCTTGAGCCACCGCGCCCGGCCTCTCCTCTGCTTTTTTCATAGAGCCAGGACCACACCTTACTTAATCTAGTGTCCCCAGTACTCTGCCCTGGGCTGATAGAGCATTCCAGAATGTCCATTTCATGAGTGATTAAAATGTGGTTATAATACCTATACCCGACCTTCTGATTTTTTTTTTTTTTAGACAGAGTCTCACTCTGTTGCCCAGGCTGGAGTGCAGTGGCTCGATCTCAGCTCACTGCAACCTCCGCCTCCCGGGTTCAAGTGATTCTCCTGCCTCAGCCTCTGGAGTAGCTGGGATTATAGGCACTCGTCACCCCACCCAGCTAATTTTTGTAGTTTTAGTAGAGATGGAGTTTTGCCATGTTGGCCAGGCTGGTCTTGAACTCCTGATCTCAAGTGATCCACCACTGAGCCCGGCCTTTTTTTTTTTTCTTTTTTGAAATGGAGTCTCACTCTGTCGCTCAGGCTGGAGGGCAGCAGCGTGATCCCGGTTCACTGCAACCTCCGCCTCCTCAGTCCAAGTGATTCTCCTGCCTCAGCCTCCCGAGTAGCTGGGATTACAGGTGCCCGCCACCTTGCCTGGTTAATTTATTTGTATTTTTAGTAGAGACGAGTTTTGCCATCTTGGCCACACTGGTCTTGAACTTCTAACCTCAGGTGATCTGCCTGCCTTGTCCTCTCAAAGTGCTGGGATTACAGGCATGAGCCACTGCACCTGGCCCTTTTTTCTTTTGGAAACTTCTTGTTGGAGAATAACAGAGACAGAAAAGCATATAGATCCTAAGGAGACTGCTCAATTTTTCACAACTGAACTACCCCCTCCTCCATACCTAACCCTTACTGGCACCCCGAAGCTTCCCTGGTGCCCCTTTCCAGTCATTCCCTCCCCAAAGATAACACAAACCTAACTTCTGACAGCACAGGTTTAATTTTGCTTACTTTTGAACTTTATGTAAATGGAGCAATGCTTAAAGGCTTTCTAGCAGTTTGTAAGTTACAAAAGGCCCACAAGGTACATTAACTCCTTAAATCTTCACATCAGTACAGTGAGGTGGGCAAGAACTATGAACTCCATTTTACAGAGGCAAAAAAGGGAGTTCAGAGAGAAGAGCATCCCCCATAATCACATTGCTGGCAAGTGGAGTGCCAGGATAGCTGGGTTTCATTTGTGTGTGTCCCTGGATCTTCAATGTCTCTGCAGGCATCAGGCTATGATTCTCAGGAAGACACCTGAGGAATGGTCAGGAATCGGACACCAGGCCAGGGAAGCTGATGGTTTAAGTTCCCCATGATGGAGGAGGCTCTGGACCTTCAGGTCTGGTCACCTTTTGGACATGGCCAGACCCTCCCCTCTTCACCATGCTCCCAACTGCTGCACTCAAGGAGCTTTTCGACCTCCCTGAGTCCTCCACACTGAAGAATTCAGAATGCTGCTGGAAGGAGGGAGCAACATAGAAAGTTATTTCCCCCTCCCCGCCCACTGCCCTCCAGGTTCCCACACAAGCTGCCCAGGAGCAGATGGTCTGCTTTGGAACTGACTCTGTGTGCCTAGACACATCGAGGGTCACTCTGGGTCAGCACCTGGGCAGGGGTTGCAGGAAGCTGCTCCTCCTCTTCCCTGCTGGCAATAAGTTATCTGTTTCCAAATTCACCCCCTTACCCACCACTACAGCCTCCTCACCCGGCTGGCTGATAGACAGGAGTCCCCGGGTCTTTTCCTCTGACCTCATGAACATTCTGTATGGCCTAACGAACTCTTAGAGATCCTTCAAAGCCCAAATCCCAATGCCACCAGGAGGTCTTTGTCCCGAACATGCACTCATTATGCATTATACACAGTAGTTTATTTCTCAGCCCAACCCAAATATAGATGATCACAAAAGCTACACAACGGTCACACACAAAGACCACAGTGTCACCACACACGCAATGTTTTTATCTCAATGTCTCTTGCAAACTGGGTTACACACAAAGTTGTACCAAATCACAGCCACGTCCCTCTTTTGTGTGGGCACACACAACACACACAAACTACACCACAAAACCCCAGGGTTTTTTCTCAGCTTGTTTACAACAGGGACACCACGTTTCTTTCTACCACATTAACAGGCATGCACAACAGGACCCAAACATGCAGACCACATAACACACACACACACACAGGCAGGCTGTCTTCTGTTCCTTCCTCCTTCCCTTGCCCTCACAAAACCTACACATGGAGACAGTGTCTCTCCTGGACCTGCAAATTCACATGCCTGGAGAGCCACGGCTCCTTCTCTCTGCTTTCCCACCATTCCCTCCCTCACCCCTCTATCACGGGGACACACAAACACACACAGCAGCAAACCCCAAATATAGCAGACACACACACACAGAGCAATGAACCCCAAATATAGCGGACACACACACACAGCAACAATCCTCAAATATAGCAGACACACACACACAGCAATGAACCCCAAATATAGCAGACACACACACACAGCAACAATCCTCAAATATAGCAGACACACACACACAACAATGAATCCCAAATATAGCAGACACACACACACAACAACAATCCTCAAATATAGCAGACACACACACACAGCAATGAACCCCAAATATAGCAGACACACACAGCAACGAACTCCAAATATAGCGACACACAGACACACAGCAACAAACCTCAAATAGAGCGGACACACACACACAGCAATGAACCCCAAATAAAGCAGAAACACACACACACATACACAGAGCAACAAATCCCAAATATAGTCAGGGCTTTCCTTCACATATAAACACACGGGCACGCAGAACCCACCCCTCCCCCACTTTGTCTCTTCTCCCTCTTCCTCTCTTACACACACAAACACACACACACACAGCAACAAACCCCAAATATACCGGACACACACACACAGCAACAAACCTCAAATATAGCACATACACACACACACAGCAACAAACACCAACTATAGCGGACACACACACACACACACAGAGCAACAAATCCCAAATATAGTCAGGGCTTTCCTTAACACATAAACACACGGGCACGCGGAATCCACCCCTCCCCCCGTTTCTGTCTCCTCTTCTCCTCCCTCTTACACACACACACACACACACACACACACACACACACACACACGCAGCTGCAGCGCCCTGGGTCACACTCCAGTGCAGGAGCCAGGCAGGAGACAAAGGTCGCCGAGGCTCCCGGCGCCCCGCACCGGACACAATCGAGCCTCTTGTCTGTTCTGCCTGCTCCCAACGCCGGTCTCGGCAAGGTCCGGACCCCGCACCCCGAAGCCACAGCTCCCGCCTGCGCCTGCCCTCCAGGGTCCCGGCGCAGCCCGGGCAGCCGGCTCCCAGCGCGCCAAGGGTTAAGGGCCCGCGCGGGCGCGGGGAGTGCGGCCTCCGGCTGTGATTGGCTGCGCCACCCAGGCCCCGGCCCCGCGCCCTGCCATTGGCCCCGCGGCGGCCCCGCCCCCCCGGGACTCGGCGCCGAAGCCGCGAGCTCGCCCGCTGGAGCCGAGCGCGCCGCCGGGGCCAGGCAGCAGAGCTGTCCGAGCAGCGGGGCTGGGAGCCGGGAGTCCGGAGCTGGGAATCGGGGGCCGGGCACGGGGAGCGGCGCGGAGCCGGGGAGGAGCACGCGAGCTATGGTGAGTGCCGCGTCCGGAGGTCTGGTCTGGTCCAACCCAGCCTCGACGGTCCCGGGCAGCGGCGCCGCGGGTGGCACCCGGGGCCGCCCTGACTCGCGGGGGGCTGGGCGCCGGCTGCAGCGGCAGCCCCCGCCCGGCCCTCGGAAGGCGTGCAGTCGGGGGGCGCCTGGGCAGAGCGCGGCTCTCCAGTCGGCGCTGCGCTCGGTCCCGTCGGGGGCGGCCGCGCCGAGCTTGGTTCTGGTCCCGGCCGGATGTGGGGGGCTTGGGGTCCCCGACTCGCTTTGGGGACGGTTGCTGCGGTCTGGTTTGGGTTGTTCTGAAGTCCCTGGACTCGGCTTGGCTTGGAGACCCAGGGCAGCCGGGCTGGGTCGGGCTCGCGGGTGGCGGCGATTCCGAGGTGCCTGGATGCAGCTGGACCTGAGCGTCCCGGGACACTGAGGTCGGTCTGGGGCTCGCCTTGGGGCACCGTGGGTGGCCACTCCCGGCGCATTCGGAGGGCTACGTTGCGGCCCTCTGGGACTGCTGATCCAGCTGTGGCCTAAGGGGTGTAGGTGGTGGCGGGACAGCTAGGTCGGTGCTGTCAGAGACCAGGGAACACTCGGGGGCCCTGCACCCAGCGATCCGGTCTCCCCAGCATCTCTCGGTGGATGGGTCCTCAGAGAAAGGACTTGCTGAGGCCAAGTGCTGACTGCGATAGGCAGGGGTACCGGGGAGAAGGGGAACTGGGGAGGGGCGTTTCATGGGGCTCTCTGAAGTCCCAGAAGAGAAATTCATTTGATCCAAGCTGGGCTCCCTGGGGGGCTGTTGGGAGGCGCATTGTCCCTGGACCCCAAGAGCAAAGGCCCTTTGTCCACTTGTCCAGGGCAGGGTGCTGGCCTCTCCGTCACGGGGAGGGAGCCATCTACTTCTCTTTGGCTTCTTTCCCCATGGACCAGCCACTCTGATTCCCTCTCCTAGTTCTGTTCTGTGCCCTGTGAAGTGGGTCCAAGTCACCATATAGGGCTGAGGAGGGCATATGCCTGGGACGGTGGCTGCCAGTACCTGTGATCCAGCCACCTCCTCTTCTCTGTGATGATGCTGCCAAGCCCGAGGGCGCCTGGATGGGAGCAGGACGGGACCCCCTGTAAAGCTGAAGAGTCCCACAGTGGTTCCCAACCCCTGCTCTGCCCAGAGCTGGAGTCCCCTTACAACCCCCCCCCATCTCTCCCTTCCAAGGCCTCTCTCTTCTCACCCAGCTAGGGTCTTCCTCACTTAGGCACCACCAGTTGCCTCACTAGAGTCAGAAGCAGTGGAATTATGGCTTAGTTCTATACCTGAAGGTGCTTAGAGACCACCTGGGACTCAACCTACCTCCTCCATTAGGAATCTCCGCTGTAATGCCCTGCCTAGACGTTTCCGTGACAGGAAGTGCACTATCTGTGGACCAGCACTGGATTTAAAGTCTCAGTGTATGGGCACTAAAAGGCCGTGAGACTTTGAGGTTGTATGATCGATCCCCTCTGCCTCTAAGCCCACCCTTAGTTACTCATAAAGAAAATTTTTTCTTCCTTAAAAACCACCAAAAAAAGAAAGAGGTCCCCTCACTCTGCTTTGGTGACACTTTATAGATCCTTACAACCCAAGAAGCCCACCAGCCCATTGTGAAGAGCCCAGGCTTTGGCATCAAACCAGTTTGTGTTTGAGCCCCATCCCCTCCCCTTCCCCACAGGGACTTTGGTCTAGTTGAAGCATCACCCTTGAGTTTCAGTTTCCTCATCTGCAAGACGAGATGATAACGCTTATTTCCGAAGGGTGAGATAACCCAAGTGAGAGTATTTTGCTTCAGTACTGCTTAGTTTTCCCTTCTTTTTCAACCTTGAACCCACACTGGGAAGTTCTACCTAACATCTAACCTCTTTGCCTGGGGGATGTCTCTGGAATCCAAGAACAAAGGCCCGTCATCTATCTGTCCAGGGCTAGGTGCTGGCTCTTCCAGCACAGGGACAGAGGCCACCTATTTGCTGGTCTGAAAGAAGGATGAAAGTTTGTCACGTTGTAGGGAGGAGACCGTGATACTTTCGTCTGTCATTCAGCCAGGATGTGTTGAACCTTACTCTAAGCCAAACCCCGTGTGAGGGAGGAAAGAATTGACCGAATAAACAGTGTTAAGGGAGCGTCCACCAGGCCATAAATGTCTGCACTGGTCCTCAGGCTCTTTGGCACGCCCTTGGAGAGGTAGAAATATGCCAAGCAGGGCTCTCTCCAGGCTGGAGAGATGAGAGAAAGCTTCATGGAGCAGGTGACATCTGAACTGGAAGGGATATCCCGGGAGGGCGACCTGTGTGACAGAGGAGCAAAGGTGTGAGTGCACAGGACAGGCTCCTAGAAAGCCCAGAATGGGGCTGGGCTGGCACCTGGCTATGGAAGGACCAGGAAAGAGAAGAGAAAGAGGGCGGAAAGGTTGCTGGGGCCAGAGAGTGCGAGGCTGAGGAAGTCCACGGTGGATTGTTAACCGGTTGTGCATGCATGGGGTGGAGGCTGATGTCAGGCCTCCCTGGCTCCTGTAGTTTTAATTTCCTCTAAACATTGGTTCCCGTGCTGTCATTCCTGAGGCCGGGGTGATTCGGGACTGATCAAGTGTTTATTCCCTGGATCTCCTGCTCCGCAGCTTTTAAACAAATCCAGCACTCCTTTCTTTGCAGTGTGGCCAAATTGTCCCTGGCCCCTGGGTTCCTAATGGGGCGTGTTTGCAGGGTGTGTGTGTATGTGTCTGTGTGTGTATCTATGTGTGTGTGTCTGTGTCTGTGTGATGTGTTTCCTGTTGTGCCTGGCTGAATCTCCCCGATGGTCCCCAGCTCCCCACCCACATCTCTGACCCCTTGGCAGGGAGTCAGTGCTGTTCTTAAAGGCCTCTGTTCTCCAAGGCCTCGGATGGACCCTCTCCCCTGCCTACTCCCAGTGCAGGCCGTGGGCCGAGGGTTCCGAGGAGGCTTTTTGTATCTCCTGCCTCCAGTTGTATTCAGACTACCCTGCAGCAGGCACAGAGAGGTGAAGGAGGTTGCCCAGGGTCACAGAGCAAGAGAGTACCAGAGCAGGCACAAACCTCCTTGACTTTTGGAGGGTTAACCTGGCAAACAGTTTGGAGAAGGAAGCCCAACCCATCATCCCCCATCTGTAGTTGTGGCACCTTGAGAATGTTCCTTCACATTCCAAGCTGGGGCTGAGTTGAGGCTACCGCTGTGGGTTAAGAATGCTCTTTACTATACAGCAGTTGAGGACCCAGGGTTCAGGTTTGAATCCTCATGTACTATCAGCTTTCTGTGTGACCTTGGGTCAGCCATTCCCCCACTCTGTGCCCCCTTTCCTACAAAGTGGGGCAGATTTGCTCCACTTCTCAAGATATTGTGAGGATCCAACGGATGTGGAAACACTGTGGGAACTATTAAGAATGTGCGGGAGCCCGGGGGCGGTGGCTCACGCTTGTAATCCCAGCATTTTTCGGGGGCGAGGCAGGAGGATCACTTGAGGCCAGGAGTTCAAGATCAACCAGGGCAACATAGTGAGACCCTATCTTTAAAAAAAAAAAAAGTAGTGAGAAGTGTTACTATTTGAAGCTAGGAGACTAACCACATGCCCCCACATCACTCTGATGCCTCTCAGCCACTCCAGACGCGGCTCCCAGGGCACTGTGCGTACTTTACCCTGGGCAGCCTGTGCCCCTGCTGGTAACTGGGCTACTGAGGCCTCCTTGCATTGCTACACTCTTTTGGTAAGCAAGGATGTTATTACCTTTTGTTAAAGAATAAATACATTGTTTTCCCTGCAGAGTTGGGGAGGCCAAGGGAAGAACAGGATTTGAGGCATGAGAGGGCTACAGGGTGGGCTTGGCAGAATGTTCTGGGCATTAGCCCAGAAAGCCAGCTTGGCCAAGTCCACACTTTCACGTCTACGGTGAGAGAGGAACCATGAGCAAATGTTTACAATTTTTTGTGGTTTTGCTCAATTTTTTTCTCTCCAATTGACTGGGTAAGCCCCCGGCCATAGTCAAAGGGCTTCATTCATTCCTTCATTCATTCACTCACCAAACAAGTCTGCTCGGCACAACGCGAAGCATGGGGGCTGTGGTCAGTGTGAGTGAGACTATAGGTCTTTCTCTCCCACAGTCTGATGGACAGGCAGGCAGACAGATGCAGAGCAGGAAATTACAAGCGCAATTACTGTTGCCAAGGAGACACGCGGGGGGCTGTGGGAGTGGACCGGGAACCTGACCTGAGGATCAGAAAAGGCTCCCTGAACACATGGCATTAAAGCCATAATGTAGAGTGAGTGGGACTGGGAAGAGTGTTGGGGGGCGGGGTGTGGAGGGAGCAGAATGCGCCAGAGTACAGACCGCTGTACCTTCACGGATGGTTCATCTGGAGCGCAGAGGACTATGCTTAGGAGGTGGCCCCGGAGGGTACACTCAGGGATGGTAATATGAAGGACCTGGCGCCCAATCCTCGGGGCAGTGGGGAGCCACTCAGGAGTTTATTTTTTAAATTTTATTGATTGATTGATTGATTGATTGATTGAGACACAGTCTCGCTCTGTCACCCAGGCTGGAGTGCAGTGGCGCGATCTCAGCTCACTGTAACCTCTGCCTCCCCGGTTCAAGTGATTCTCCTCAGTCTCCCAAGTAGCTGGGATTATAGGCGCGCCACCATGCCCGACTACCTTTGGTATTTTTTTAGTAGACACCGAGTTTCGCCATGTTGCCCAGGCTGGTCTTGAACTCCTGACCTCAAGTGATCCAGCCGCCTCGACCTCCCACAGTGCTGGGATTACAGGTGTGAGCCACCACACCTGGCCTACTGAGCAGTTTAGAGTCAGGGGAGTGACATGGTCGGATTTGCATTCTGAGATGGTCACAGGCTGCTTTGTGGCAAGTGAGTAGAAGGGGTGAGGCTGAAGGCTGGGAAACCAGTGAGGAGGGAACTGGAGTGACCCTGGGGGAAAGGTGGTGCTGCGGGCACCATCCAGTCCTCCTCTAGCCCAAACCACACTCCCGGCATGCTGCCCAGAGCAGGCAGCGAAGACAGAAGGAGGCTGTGGCCCCAGAGGTCCCACACAGTCCCTTCTCCTACACTCATTGACCTTTCCCCTCATCCTTCCAGGCAGATAATCAGCCAAGGGCCCTGGTCTCCAGACCCTTTAATAGAGGAGAAAGAACAAGTTCCCAAATCGCTCTGAAATGAGGTAGAAAATGCTACGTGCCAACCTGGGGATGCAGCTCCCGAGTCATCCTGGCCATAGGTGTGTATCAGGGAAGCCTTCCCAGAAGAGATGGCAAAACTTGGTGGAGTGTTTCTTAGACACCGAGCTTTGGACGCATAAAAATGAGGAGGGGCGGTTTACCCGTCCTTGAAGAGTTAATAGTCTGAGGGGCACAGTTTAATGAACAACCAGTGCTGGCAGAACCCCACTGTCAGGGTGGCACTGGGAGTCCAGGGCTGGAGGCCTGCCCTTTCCTTGGGCCCCTGAGGGCAGGGTGGCTGGGATGCCCCAGGCCTGTCTTGGTAGGCTGACAAGCCTAGGAATGGCTCCCTCCTCCCAACACGGCCCCTTCGGACTTCCTGGGGGAAGATGTAAACAGGGGAGCAAGTTTCTGGAGAACGTTCAGGAAATCAGCTTGGTGGGGGTCTAACATCAGGGAGGGGGGCCTGGCTTCTGGGCCTTCTAAAGACCGTAGAGCACTTGTATGAAAAGGGGATTAGGAACCACCTACTTCAAGGCCCCTGTTTTACACGTGGGAAGACTGAGAGACAAAATGAGCATCTACTATGTGCCTGGCACTTAAATGGAATCTCTGCTCTCCACACCAACCCCAGGGAGGAGAGCGAGCCTTATTTCAGAGTTGTAAAAGCTGAGGCTCAAAGGTCACTTAGGGAACTAGGGATGGGAGCAAGACAGTGGCTCCCCGATTCCTCTAGATTATGGCTGCAGTCCCAAGCTACCACTCAATTTGGCAGAAACTTGGCCTTCCTGGGAAAGCCCGCTGGGACAGGGATAGGACGGTTGAGCCAGTAGCCAAAGGCATTGAGAGCTAATTGGGGCTGGACACTGGCCAGGCTAAAATGCTGGTTATTTATTGTTCACCTTTGCACGGCACTTGACAGTTAGACCTTTTCTTCCCCATTCCCTGACTGTTCTTGGATTCCCACTGCCAATTAGTGGCAGAACTAGAACTTGAACTCAGGCCTTGTGACTCCCAGCCCAGCTCCCCGCCCCCCCACACCCAGATCCCCAGCTCCCCAGCTCCCCAGCTCAGCTAACAGCCCCTCCCTATCTGGCAACACCTGGTCTCCTGGCCTGGGTCTCCGGTACCCCCCACCCGCAACACCTGGTGTCCCAGCCTTTCTGACCACATAGCCCTCTAAGCAGTTGGAGCAGCCCCTGGCCCAGAAACCTCTCCCCATCCTCCTCCCACAAATTCCCTTCCCCCCTTGGCTGGGAAGGCAGGAGGGTGGGCCTGGGGTGGCAGCCAGGCGGAGTTAGGTTACAGAGTAAACACAGTCATGTCAATATTTACCTCTGCCTGGAACCAGAGCTTCCCACCTCCCTGCCTTACTCCCTCTAGCTGCCCATCCAACTGCACGTGGCCTGCTCCCAGGCTCTGATCTGGTCATTGAAAGCAAGGCCAGGGTGGCTTCCAGCCCAGGCTTTGCCACTAATCCTTCTTGTGTTCCCGAACTGCAGTCTCCCTTCCTGGGCCTCAGTCTTCCCATCTGTGAAATGACATGGCTGGAGCAGACTGACTCCAGGGCTGTCTTCAGTAATGACATGTGGGATGACAAGTATAATACTCTCGTTCAGAGGATAGACTCAAAGTTGTGCAAATCTGGGTTTGAATCCCAGCCCCACTACTTCCTCACCATGAGACTTGGGGCAAGGCACCTAACCCCTTTGAGCTCCAGTTTTCCTCTGTAAAATGAGAGCCTAGCAGTCGGTACCCATTTTGTTTGTTGGTGAGCATTCATGAGCTATGTTTGCAGCACTTGGCACAGGATAAGGTTTGATTAAATGGTCATGGTGTTGGTTGTGATTCCAGATAAACATTTTATGATTCGCTGAATCCAGACACTGGGTTGCGTCACTTGGAAACTGGAACCAAGGGTGTTGACTCTAACCTCATGTCCTCCTGGTCCTCTGAGAGGCCGCAGGCTGGGCTAGGGTGTCCAGGGGCTGAGAAAGCTCCTTGGTCAACACCACACACACCCCCAGCTGCCTGGCCATTGGAGTTCCTTCTTATTGGGCAGAGGTCCAGGGCTGAAATGTCCTCAGAGATACGTGACCATGAAAGGGATGAGGGAGGGCAGAGGGGGCGGAAGGGGAAGGAAGGACCCATTTCCTCAGCAGTTCTTTCACAGAAGCTCTGAGTCCATTACACACATGAGCTGTTCCTCCCAGCACTGGAGAGGAGGGGGCGAGGGGTGAGGACTGGCTGCCTTCAGGTGCTATATCTGAGCAGGCAGTGTGGGGAGGAGAGGGCAGGGAGGCGGGGTCTGCCCGTGCAGCAGGAGTGGGCCTTGGAGACTGATGGGCCCAGGATCAAACATGGCATCCTCACTTTTTGCATTGTCACCTTGGACAGTGTGTGTCACCTCTCCAAGCTTTATTTTCCTGTCTCTAATATGGAGCTTCTGGGGCAGTATTTTACACAGTAGTTAGAAGCGCTCAATCAGATCCTGTTTCAGAGTAGCCCAGATGAGGGCTGGCACCTACAGGGGACTCAGTCGGTGTCACCTGCTGTTATTGTCATGACTGTTATGATGACACTGGATGCCAGACTGGACCTTGTGAGGGCAGAGATTGTGTTTCTAAAAATTGTGGTATAGTATAATTTACTTCAGTAACGTATGCACATCTTGTACGGCTCACGGTTTACAAATGCGCACACCTGCACACTACCTGGACCAAAGCATGAACCATTCCCACAGTTCCTGTGTGCCTCCTCCATCAGTCCCCTGCAGCAGGTGGCCACTGCCCTCTAGTTTGGCCTGGTTTTGAGCTTTCTCTGTGTGGGTTCATTCATGTGTGCTCTTCTGTGCCTGGTTTTCTTCAGCTTTGGACAGCACGGAATGTTCGAGGTTTGTCCGTGTCGCCTGTAGCAGTATCTGCTCCTTTTTAGGCTGAGTCGTGCCACATTGGGTGGATGTACGTGTAAATGTCCGTGACTGACATTTGGATTGATTCCAGCCTGAGGCTGCTGTGACATTCTCGTATGTATCTCTTTGCAGACCTGAGCACTCGTTTCTTTGGGGCACATACTTAGGAATGTAACTTCTGGGTCAGAGGGGCAATACATGTTTAACTTTCTTTTTTTGTTGTTGTTTTTTTGAGACGGAGTTTCACTCTCGTTGCCCAGGCTGGAGTGCAATGGCGCAATCTCGGCTCACTGCAACCTCCGCCTCCCGGGTTCAAGCGATTCTCCTGCCCCTGCCTTAGCCTCCCGAGTAGCCGGGATTACAGGCGCCAGCCACAACACCTGGCAATTTTTTTTTTTTTTTTTTTTTTTTTTGAGACAGAGTCTTACTCTGTCACCCAGGCTGGAGTGCCGTGGAGCGATCTCAGCTCACTGCAAGCTCCGCCTCCCAGGTTCACACCATTCTCCTGCCTCAGCCTCCAGAGTAGCTGGGACTACAGGCGCCCACCACCACGCCTGGCTAATTTTTTGTATTTTTAGTTGATACAGGGTTTCAACCGTCTTAGCCAGGATGGTCTCTATCCCCTGACCTCGTGACCCGCCCACCTCAGCCTCCCAAAGTGCCGGGATTACTACAGGCGTGAGCCACTGGGCCCGGCCACAGCTGGCTAATCTTTTGTATTTTTAGTAGAGATGGTGTTTCACCATGTGGGCCAGGGTGGTCTCGAACTCCTGACCTCAGGTAATCTGCCCACCTGGTCCTCCCAAAGTGCTGGGATTACAGGTGTAAGCCACCGCGCCCGGCCTCAGTGAATGTTTTTCGTTTTTTTGTTTTTGAGACAGGGTGTCTCACTCTGTCACCCAGGCTGGAGTACAGTGGCATGAACATAGCTCACTGCAGCCCTGAACTTCTGGGCTCAAGTGATCTTTCCACCTCAGCCGCCTGAGTAGCTGGGACCACAGGTGCGCACCGCCACACCCAACTAATTTTTTGATACCTTTTTTTGTAGAGACAAGGTCTCACTATGTTACCAAGGCTGGTATTGAGTTCCTGTGCTCAGGTGATTCACCCGCCTTAGCATTCCGTGGTGCTGGGATTACAGGTATGAGCCACTGCCTGTCCCAGTAATTGTTTTTTGAAAGAAGGAAGAAATTTGAGTCCTTTCTTTGTCTTAATGCCCCAGATTCACTCTGTGGCCCTGCCCCTGCCCCCAGGGCCTGGCAGCTCTGGGCTGGCACTCTGCCCAGACCCTGGGCTTTGGGCTTCACCTGCTGTCCCTCAGGGCCCCCCCGCCCTGGAGACCCACTGGTTGGCTGTGTGACCTCAGTCTAGTCCTTTCCCCTCCCTAGTCCTCACTTTCCTCTTCCGTCAAGTACTGGGTGGGTCGAAGCTTCCCCTGCTCCCCGTGTCTGTGGTCTCCCTCATTTGGGGGCCTTTGCTCCTGGTGTTTGGTGCCTCTTCACCCCCAGGGTCTCACCCACCCCAGGCAGGAGCCCCCACTGGCCTGTAGCTTGCAGAAGGACCGTTTGGGAAAGCTGGTGGGCCCTTCATTCTTGGTACCCACCCTAAGAGCCTCACTGCGACTCTGTCCCCCCGGGTGAGAGCCCTCCAGAGTAGGCCCCCAGCCATGAGAGCCCCACCCACTGAGGCTTGGCATCAGGTCGCCCCGGGTCTGAATCCTGCTACTCCCTGGCTCTGGGACTTTGGGCAGCTCACTCCGCCTCTCAGAGCTGCAGCGTCCTCATCTTCAGGGTTTTGAGGACCAAAGGGGGCCCTGCCTCGTTGGGACAGAAGAGAATGGAGCAGTCACATGCCTGCCCCTAAGGAGCTGCACTCCAGGGGAGGAAGCTGGAGACCAGACAGGGAAAGGCACCCACCAGAAGGATCACTCTGAGAGAAGAAAGGAGAGAAAACACGGTGATGTGGTGGAGAGTGGCTGTGAGGGGAGGGGGCTGCTCTAGAGGAGTGACCAGGAAAGGAGGTGACGTCTGAGCTGGGACCTGAAGGTTGAGGAGGGGGCAGCCGGGCAAAGACGGGGGAGTTGAGAGTTCCCAGCAGCCGGACCAGCAAGTTTGGCACATGTAGGGGGTGAACACTGGTGTGGCCTGGCAGAGGCAGTGGAGAGCAGAGGGAAGGCTAGGAAGAGGTGGGTCTGGAGGGGCAGGCCATGGATAGCCTTGTCTGTGGGGCAGGGGTCAGCATTCCATTCTAAAAGTGGTGGGAAGCCACTGGAGGACCCCACGTTGAGGAGCAACTGGGTTTGGTTTCTGTTTGGAGAGACCCTGGCTGCTGTGTAGAGCATGGACTGTAGGGGGCAGGAGGGAGGCAGGAGCGCGGGCCTGGCCTGAGGGTGAGGAGGCTTAGGTTTCTGCAGGATCTGGGATTTTGGCAGCTACCTCAGGGATGGGAGAGAGGTAGCCAGGGATCCCAGATGCTTCGAGACCTCGCTGGCAGCAGAGCACAGTGGGCAGAAGTTACCCGTGGAGCTGGACAGACCTGTCTGAACCTCCACTTGAACTCAGCCTTCCGGGCTGGGCTTGGGATTCTCCCCGAGTGACCAGTTCCCACCATCCCAGTCCCTGGGGACCCGGAGAAACAGAGCCAGAGGGCATTGAGCTGGAGCCTGCCTCCCTCGCTTCCGCACACCTTGCCGAGAAGTGAGGGCATAGGAAGAGATGGCCGCAAAGGGATGCCCAGCCCCTCTGCCCCGGGGCTGCTGTTCACAAGGCCACGCTGGAGGGAATCCTGTGGCTTTGTGGTTCCTTGTTTCCTGGGCTGGTCTGGGGTGGAAGATGACCATGAGAAAGCGGCATTTCATCTTCCTTCACCCCGAGCGTTCAGTGGGTGATTACTCGGCATCCTGTTGGGCTTCCGGTGTGGTGGGTGTGAGCCAGAGAGAGGAGGGCATGAGAGTTCACAGTCACAGGACGTGGGACTTGGAGGTCATCTAGGCCAACTTCCTCACAGGGCAGACTAAGGCTCAGAAAGGGAAAGAGACTTACCTGAGGCCATACAGCAGGTTAGAGGCAGGACTTGGGCCCTGATTCCCGGCTCCTCATCCAGCACTCTTTCTAGGTGACATGGAGGTATGGAGGTTTTGGAGCCAGACAGATGTGGGTTGTAGTCCCAGCTCTGTCACTTAGTCCCAGCTGGGTGACCTTTGGTGAGTGACCATCTCTGAGCCTCGGTTTTCTCCTCTATGAAATGAGATGATGGTATCACCATTCTCACAGTGGTGTTGTGAAAAGTGGTTGATAATTTATGACAGGTTGTAAAGCTCATAGGACGGTGCACAGAGTTGACTCTTGGGAGGTGGGAGCTGTTATTACCTTTGTGGCTCTGTCTTTTATTTATTTATTTATTTTTTGAGACGGAGTCTCGCTCTATTGCCCAGGTTGGAGTGCAGTGGCACGATCTCAGCTCACTACAACCTCCACCTCCTGGGTTCAAGCAGTTCTTCTGCCTCAGCCTCCCAAGTAGTTGAGATTACAGGCAGGTGCCACCATGTCTGGCTAATTTTTGTATTTTTTAGTAGAGATGGGGTTTCACCATGTTGGCCAGGCTGGTCTCAAACTCCTGACATCAAGTAATTTGCCTGCCTCGGCCTCTCAAAGAAGTTGGGATTACGGGCGTGAGCCACCGCGCCCGGCCTGTGGCTCTGTCATCCTAACGTCCTAAAGCACCAGAAAGAATGGCTGCGTGCTGGCCCTCACATGTGCTGTTTTTTGATGAATGCAGTTAGGGATGGAAGATGAGAATGGGCCATGGTTGGCCCATCTCTCTGCTGCTTGCTTTATTTCCCCATTATATTTGAGAGACTCCTTAGCCAGGCCACGAGTGACACACACGCGCGCACACACACACACACACACACACACACACACACAGCTCTGGTGGGCTGGAGCTGTGCTGTCTGCCTTCAGCCCAAATTGGGGTGGGGGAGGTGGAGGCATAGACAGGCACTAAGTGCAGGTCCCAGGTGAAAAACTGGGCAGCTCCCCACCTTCTGCATCAGATGCCTACCACGCACCACCAATACCTGTTTGTTCAGTGTGACTGAACCTGTTTGTTCAGTTAAGACCAAGAGCCATGGGATCAACTTAAGCTTGAACCCTGCATCTGCAACTGAATTGTCGCAAAGGACTTTTTTTTTTTTTTTTTTTTTTTTTTGAGACAGAGTCTTGCTCTGTCACCCAGGCTGGGGTGCAGTGGCCGGATCTCAGCTCACTGCAAGCTCCGCCTCCCAGGTTTTAGGCCATTCTCCTACCTCAGCCTCCCAAGTAGCTGGGACTACAGGCGCCTGCCACCTCGCCCGGCTAGTTTTTTGTATTTTTTAGTAGAGATGGGGTTTCACCGTGTTAGCCAGGATGGTCTCGATCTCCTGACCTCGTGATCCGCCCGTCTCGGCCTCCCAAAGTGCTGGGATTACAGGCTTGAGCCACCGCGCCCGGCAGCAAAGGACTTTTAGCAGGCGTTGTCTTCCTCTCTGAGCCTTGGATTTTCCGTCTGTGAAGTGAGGATATAACAGTCCCTCCCAGGACGATTGCAAATATTCAGTGAGAGGAGCAGCACTCAGAGCATGCATGGTGCATATCTGGTGCTAGACTCCAAGAATTAGATGGCACTAACATTTTAACAGTGTTGACACACGTCCCGATTCTGTTTCTCTTTCCATGGCTGTTCTTAGAAACTTACTTCCCCATCCGCCCACCCCACCCCCATCCTGTGTTCCCACAGCCCCCTTCCCTCTAACTCCTTGCCTGACTGCCTTCTCTCAGGGTCACCTTGGACTGAAATCTTTCTCCCCCTCCCCCTCCCCTCCCCTCCCCTCCCCTCCCCTCCCCTCCCCTCCCCTTCCCTTCCCTCTCTCTCCTGTCTGTCTCCCTGCCTCTTCCCCCCTCCCCCTGGACTAACACAGATCAAGAGTTCAAGCTCCGGCCCAGCCTGCCTGGGTTTGAATCCCAGCTCTGCCATTTACTGGAGCAGCCTCAGGCAAAGTACTTAATTCTCAGCCTTTATTTCTGCATAAGTAAAATGGGAATAAGGATAGTGCCAAGCTTAGAGAGTTGTTTAAATAAGCGACGAGATTCTTGTAAAGTGCCAGGATCAGTGCCTGCAATACAGTAAGTGCCTAATAAATGTCACCTGATTTATGACTAGACAGGGTTCTGCTGGAGCAGAGCCCCTGCCTTTTCATCTCTGCATTCCCAGGGTCTGGCAGGGTTGGGATTGGAAGGGGTGCGGGCTTTCTAGGGGTTTACACTATGGCATTAGAGACTTGCTTTCCCAGTGCAGCAGGCCTCTCCAGAAAGGGGAGGGGACTTGGACCACATCGTAAGCTTGTCTGTCTGGCAGATATTTCCTACAACCCTGCTGCACACCACTGGGTGCTGAGGATGGGGTGGGGGAGGGTGCAGTAACACTGCCCTTAGTGAGCTGAAGTCCATGGAGGAAAGTGGGACAAAATGGCCCTGATACTATCAGAGAATGACGAGCCCGAGGCTGGCAGGTTGCTTCTGAGGAGGCTCCTGGGACTGGTGATGTTTGATGTTTCCTTGTGGGAGTGACGTAATAGTAACTTCTGGCTACATTAGGGCTTTATTCAGTAATCCTCCATTCTTTCCTATCCGCGGTGTTTACCCGTCTTAGCAGTAATAACAATAGCGTTTCTTGAGTGTTTGCTATGTGCCAGGTATAGCGCTAAATATTTTATGTTATGAGTTTACTTAATCTTCACATCAACCCTGTGAGGTACTTATTATCATTATTCCCATTTTGTAGGTGGGAAAACTGAGGCACAGAGAGGTAATGTATCTCTCCTCTCAGTCAGTAATTGGCAGAGCTAGAGTGGAACCTGGGCAGTTTTGGCTACAGAGTCCATGCTTTTTTTTTTTTTGCTTTTTTTTTTTTTAGCGAAGTCTCATTCTGCCTATCACCCAGGCTGGAATGCAATGGCACTGTTGTGCATGGCTCATTGCAACCTCAACCTTGCAGACTGAAGCGATCTTCCCACCTCAGCCTCTTGAGTAACTGAGACTACAAGCGTGCACCACCATGCCCGGCTAAGTTTTTAATTTTTTTTTTTTTTTTTTTGAGACAAAGTCTTGCTTTGTCGCCAGGCTGGAGTGCAGTGGCGCTATCTCAGCTCACCGCAATCTTCACCTCCTGGGTTCTAGCGATTCCTCTGCCTCAGCCTCCCGAGTAGCTGGGACTACAGGTGCTGCACCACCACGCTCGACTAATTTTTGGATTTTTAGTAGAGATGGGGTTTCAGCATGTTGGCCAGGATGGTCTCGATCTCCTGACTTCAGGCGATCCACCCACTTCGGCCTCCCAAAGTGCTGGGATTACAGGCGTGAGCCACCGTGCCTGGCCTAATTTTTTTTTTAGAGACAGGGTCTCGCTATGTTGCCTAGGCTGGTCTCAAACTTCGGGCTCAAGCGATCATCCTGCCTCTGACCCCTAAAGTTTGGGATGACAGGTGTGAACCACCACGCCTGGCTGAATCCAACTTGTGCTTCCTCCATAACTGACTTTTACCCAGCTGG
The DNA here is from genome assembly GCF_024542745.1 of Macaca thibetana thibetana. Classification (NCBI taxonomy): domain Eukaryota; kingdom Metazoa; phylum Chordata; class Mammalia; order Primates; family Cercopithecidae; genus Macaca; species Macaca thibetana. The sequence goes on along the minus strand of NC_065578.1, from coordinate 20,292,571 downwards.
TTGTAGTCCTTGTGACTAGCCAATCTCATGGACTCTGAGCGCCTTACCTTCCACGAGAGTCCTTTGCAGCCAGCAAAAGTGAAGGAATTAATCTTAGGCCTTCCTGTACAGCCTGCGTTCAGCATCAGCTCAGGGGTGAGGGGATAGGGACCTTCCAGGAAGAGGGTGTGGAAGTTTAAGGCCCAGAAAGGAAAGGACTTGAGTCAGGAGGAGGAAGAAGGATTAGCATAGGAAGCATTTAATGGGGAGAGAAAGGAAACTCAGAAGGCTGGAAAAGTTGGAATTCAAACTGAAGCAACATTTGCTGAGTACATTTTCGGTGCCAGGCATGGCAGCGTCTGTGCCTTCCAGGAGCTCCCAGGCCTGTGGGAGAGATAGACAAATTAGCAGGTAAATTGCTGAATAGTATTTGGTGAGGTTGGCCGGGGGCGGTAGCTCACACCTGTAATCCCAGAACTTTGGGAGGCCGCGGTGGGTGGATCACTTGAGGCTAGGAGTTCGAGACCAGTCTGGCCAACATGACAAAACTCCATCTCTACTAAAAATATGAAACAGTTAGCTGGGCATGGTGGCGTGCGCCTGTGGTCCCAGCTACTCAGGAGGCTGAGAATCACTCGAACCCGGGAGGCAGAGGTTGCAGTGAGCGAATCATGCCACTGCACGCCAGCCTGGGCGACAGAGGGAGGCTCTGTCTCAAAATAAATAAATAAATAAAGTATTTGGTGAGTATATGGGCAGGAGCCTTTGAAGGCCCAGAGGAATAGATCACCAACTTGACCCAGGGAGGTGATGTTTAAGTTGGGTCTTGAAGGATGAGTAGGAGTTTGCCAGCCAGGCAGAGCTAATAGTAGCAGAGCCAAAGTTTAAACCTGAACAGTCTGGGTCCAGAGTCTGTGTTCTTGCCTGTGGCATGCTTGGCCCTGCTGCCCTCCAAGGCCTAGCCTTGGGAGATGAGACTTTCTGGGTCCTGGGTCACTCCACACGAGCCCTAGACAACCACCCAGCCATTTTCCCATCCAATTCCTGCGTTTGCTCTTCACAAACTCCCACTCTCTCCCACTCCTGCAAGGGTGGTTGGGAGTTGACTAGCCTTGTAGGCAGTCTCTGTCTCTCTAAGTGACTGGGATTTGTGGTGTCCTGAGAAGGGTACACAGATTCTACCCGCAGTTCTCCTGTGGCAGGTAGGAGGCACAGACAGACACAGAAGCATTTCCTGTTTTGTTTTTCCACTGTTTGCCCTGAGCACATGAACTGCTTTGCATAAAGCACCTCCTCAGATCATTGCAACAACCCTGGCAGGTAGAGGTAATTTACTGCCATTTTAAGCATGAGAAAGGTGACTCACAGAGGTTGAGCCATGTGTCCAAGGTCACACAGCTAAGCCAGTAAGTAGAGGGACTGGAATTTGCACCTCAATCTAACTGTGAGGCCTGTACTCGTGTTTTTAAGCCATCAGGAAGAATACCAGGTTATGAAGGCCACGCCCCTTTCTGATGAGTCTCACCTCTGTGCTGGTAATCAGGGCACCTAGGAATTGCAAGTTAGCGGTAGCAAGCATAAGGTTGCATTGATTTCAGTTCTTCTCAACAGGAATGTGCATGAGAATCACCAGGAATGTTGGTTACAAATACAAGATTCATTGCCTTCATCCTAGAGATTCTAACTCAGTAAGTATGGGGGGAGGGTCCAGGAACCTACATTTCCAGCAGAATGCCTGATTCTGATGCTGGTGGACCATTGAATATGCTGGAAATCCTAATTTATGACATGTCTTCTCTGGGTCCGGCACTATCCTGGGCATTTTATTTGGTCACTTCAGCCATCAGAACATCGCCTGGTAGGGGGAGTGGATGCAAAGGGAGGTGGGAGTCTAGAGAGAGATTCGTAGCAGTCACGATGAACAGCCAGCATGTCCATTCCACCTTTAGATCAATTGGATAAGGAAACTGAGGCTCGGAGAGGAGGCACCTTGCCCAAGGCTTGTGGTGGCAGAGCTGGGATTAGAAAGCAGACTCCTCAGCTGCCGAGACCTGTGTTCCTCCTGATACCCCACGTGGTTGCTTTTGCACCCTCCCACACAGAGACTCTTTTTCGTTTGTTTGTTTGAGATGGAATTTCACTCTTGTTGCCCAGGCTGGAGTGCAGTGGAGTGACCTCAGCTCACTGCAACCTCTGCCTCCCAGGTTCACGCCATTCTCCTGCCTCAGCCTCCTGAGTAGCTGGGATCACAGGTGCCCGCCACCATGCCCGGCTAATTTTTTGTATTCTTAGTAGAGACAGGGTTTCACCATATTGGCCAGGCTGGTCTCGAACTCCTGACCTCAGGTGATCCACCCACCTCGGCCTCCCCAAGTGCTGGGATTACAGGCTTGAGCCACCGCACCTGGCCCACAGATTCTTGGGGGCATCTGCCAAACACCACCATAGGTAAATGTGGGATAATCAGTGGTGGCAATGTCTGCCATTTACTGAGCACCCACTGTGTGCCAGGCACAAGGTCTAGAATGGTCAGTAAGCAGGCATGGTCTTGGACAATTGCACAGATCTCTAATTATAAGCAGGTTGCTATGGGAGTTTATGTCAGAGGAGCCATTCCCGGCAGAGAGCAGGAGCAGGGAAGATGTCCCTGAGGAAGAAGGGTTTGAGAAGAGATCTGAAAGATGTGTTAAGTGTTAACTGGGCAAAGAAATGCAGAGTAAAAGATTCTAGGCTGTGAGAACAGCATGTGCAAAGGCCCTGGGGTGATTGATATATAGCAGCAATCCCCAACCTTTTTGGCACTGGACTTCGTGGAAGACAATTTTTCCATGGACAGGGTAGGAAGGATGGTTTCCCCTATGAGAATCTAACTAAGCTTGGTGATCTGAGGTCCATGAAGCTTCCACTTCAGTTCATGTTAGTTATATTCATCACCTTAGTTACATTCTCATAGATTCTCCTAGGAGTGCACAGCCTAGATCCCTCGCGTGTGCAGTTCACAATAGGGTTTGCACTTCTGTGAGAATCTAATGCTGATCTGACTGAAGGCGGACCTCAGGCGGTAATGTTCACCCACAACCGCAGCTCACCTCCTGCTGTGCAGCCCGGTTCCTAACAGGCCATGGACTGGTACTGGTCTGAGGCCTGGAGGGTTGGGGACCCCAGCTGTGTAGCCGGAGTAGAGAGGAAGGGTGAGGCTGAAGGGTGGTCAGGGCGGGTCCCGCAGGGCCATGCAGACCAGGTGAGGCTTTACTTTCCTCTACACCAAAGGATTCCATTTGTGCTCTCAAAGTAAGAAACGGCAAAAATGTATAACGAGCAGGGTGGGGGTCTCCCGGCTCTCGAAGGGGTGTCAGCAGGGAGCTAAGAGGATCCAGTTTGACTTGAGTGGGGAGAGCAAGAGTGGCATCAGAAGGTGATGGTGGCTTTGCCCAGGCCGGTGGTAGTGGTGAGGGAGAGGCAGACAGAGAAACTGAGTAGAGTGGGCAGGGCCTGGTGATTGGTTGGAGTGGGGCAGGGGATCAGCCCATCGCCTTGACCAATGAGAACATAGAGCCCAGAAAGGTTGCATGAGCCGCCAGAGTCACACAGTCCAAGCGTTAGAGCCAGACGCTAAGCTGGAGCCTCCTGTCCCAGGGCCTTCCAGCCAAACTTGGACTCCGGGCCCCAGATTCCTGGCAGCTGCTCTGGCAGAGTCCCTCTTCCCAGCCTCCTGGTGGCTGCGTCCCTCCCCATGCCCCCGCTCCCTGCAGAGTCTGGCAGCTTCGAGGGAGTGGGGTGCTTTGAAGCGTCTACAGGGAGGGCAGTGCTGTGACCTCCAAATTCTTTCCGTGTGACCTATGCGACCCCAGCGAGACCAGGGCCCCTCAGGACCCTGGCCTCCCCAGGCTTTGATGGAGTCCACAGAGGTGGGGTTTGGGGCCAGAGCCACTGTGCAGACACAGCCCCTTGCTGGGGAGCGGGGGTGTTTCCAGGGACCCGAGCTGATGCACCTGCCATGAAGAGAAAGGAGATGCAGGGGCCAAAGCCTGGGGAGACCCTCTCTGTGCCCGGTGGGGTCTCCCCAGCAGTGGGGAACTGCTCCCCCATCCAGGCTCGGTAACTGCAGGCCGCTGGCTGCTATCTTAGAATTTCTGTTTTCTTCCGCATTGTCACCCCAGTTGGCACCTAAGACCTCTGAGATGCTGCTCAGTTAAATGGATTCTCAGCTCTGCAGGCCTCGCTCCACCTCCCTACCCTGCTCCAAACCATCCCCCTCCTGAAACCTGAAATAGTCATAACCCCCCTATTATGAACCTCATCTCCCCGTACCTGAGCCCCTGTTTTCCTTAAGATTTGGAGCTCTCTTTGGGGTTCAGGCCCCCCTTTTTCTCACTAGGTTCTAAGACCTGCTCCCTGCTTAGGCACCTTCTTCTCCCTGGACCCCTTCTTCACCCCTAGACCCTGGACCTGGGTCTGATCCCTCTCTGGAGACTGGAGGCTCTGCTGTGTTAGAGACCAGCACCCCCGACACACACACCCCACGGTCTCCCAGGTTTCTCTAACCCCCAGGGGCTTCACCCTTCTCAGCTTGACACACAGTAGGCACTCAAGAGACAAGCTTGATCCTGCCACCCCTTCTCCCAGCCCTGCCCGTTTGTGGCCCCTCCTGTGCCTCCCCACCCTCCCCCGCGTGGGTATTTTTGCTCAAGGAGCTCGTGCTGTGTGGCAGCTGAGCCTGGGAAGCAGCTATTGTTGGCTGAGAACGTGGGGCGGCAGAAGGATGGGGGCTGAGAGGAGGCAGGAAACATACTTATAGGTCCAGGCCCAGCCCCCTGGTCCCCACACCCCACTGGGTCCAGGTGAGGCCATTTTAGGACAAGTCAAAGAAAGCCCCCTTCCCACAGCCGGGAGCTCCGTTGTGAAAATCACTGCACTAGGGGAAGCTGGCAGCAAGTTTGGAAACGAGGTGGCTGGTGAAAGTGCCACCGGCAGTTTCAGAGAGCAGCCGGGGTGCCCCTTGAGCCTCTGGGTGGCATCGGGACAGTAGGCAGGACCCCTTGTGTGGTGATGCTCTGCTGCCGCCCGTTTTGGTTGCTTCTCGTACCTGTTTCATGTCTGCTCTGTGGCGCAGGAGGTGGGAACCACAGTTTATTGAGCATTAACTTTGAGCTAAGCCATGTGCTGAGCAATGAATACATTGACTCAATTCATATTTCAGTCAACTCCAGGGAAGTGGGTCCTATTGTGTCCCCATTTAACAGATGAGGAGACTGAGGCTTGGTGAGGTAGGTGAGGTGACTCGGTCAAGGCCACACAACTCCTGAGTCTGTTTTTGCAGGCTTCTGTAGAGCATCTGACTTCAAGGCTGAGGGTGTTTTGCTTGTGGCCGAAAAAGACTGGGCACAGCGAGGAGGGAGGAGGGCCAGGCACAGCGAGGAGAGGGGAGGCCAGTAAAAGAGGATGAGAAGCCTGCAGGGGAGCAGGCAGTGCCTTTTCTGGGGTGGTGACAGGCAGTTGGAAGCAAATTTCGATCTGGATGAGGAACTGGCACTATTCTGTCCTCTGGTCCCTCTTGCCCTTTAATTGTGACATTACTTCTCACCGCTGAAGGGGAACCCCTCGAGGGCAGAGACTGTGGCTTGTCCTGGCACCTGCCTTGAGCAGAAGCTCAGAGAAAGATGCATGGAGGGAAAGAGTGGGGAGCAGAAACAAGCCATCAGGTGCCAGGTTGGTGGTCCTGGAGCCAGTTTATGGCTCATCTGGTCACGAGGGCCACATCTCTCAGTGTTTAGTGTCAACTATTGAAGAAATCGAATCCAGTACACAAAATTGGATTTTGCAGTTTTGCAACCAGTTTCAACCCCCCTCTATTGTGTAATATGTTTCTTTAGATAAGGAAACCCAGAACAAAACATGTATGCTTTTCTCCTGGCGACCTCTGATAACTCTATTGAAGACATGGCTTAACGAGAACTGTTTTTCTCCTTTCGTGATTTGTGACTTTTCTTGCAGTCTCCAGGTGGCGGTGAGTCAGCCATAAAACTCGTTCAGGAAAGTCCAGAGGAATTTTTTTTCTGCATCAGGTTCAACTTGAGCAGTGCTGGGTGACACCCAATGACACACTTGGTTGGGGAAGGAGAGGCTGGCACACTCCTAGCTGCTTATCTCTGCCACCTCCGCCTCCATTTGTCCCTGGCTTCCTGGGGCCCAGAGCCATCTCCGCCAGAGCAGGGAGGCCGATTAAGTGACCCGCGGGCTCATTCTGCCTGACTCAGCTCAGCTCCAGCCCTCTCTGGGGAGAATGAGTCATTTTTTCAACCCTGAAATATTTATCTTCATGTGGGAAATGGGTGGGGGTGGGGAGAGCCCCTCCTGGTCCTCTCCAAACTTGTTCCTCAGCTCTGAGGGGCACTCCAGCTGCAGGCAAAGGGATTCTAGGGCAACTCTGGAGAGGGCAGTCAGACCTGAAGTCAGTAAACCACAGCTGTGGCAGCCATTGGAGTCACCCTGGACAGAAGCACACTGGGCTGAGTGGGTGGAGTGTCCCTGTCAGTCCCCCACTGATGGATGGTTTCTCCTTGGGGATGGGCCTCTGCCCCCTGCTTCCTCTGCCCACCCAGTTAAGAAGCTATATGAGCCCGGGTGTGGCGGTGCACATCTGTAGTCCCAGCTACTTGGGAGGCTGAGGCAAGAGGATCGCTTGAGCCCAGGAGGTTGAGGCTGCATGAGCTATGGTCGAGGCTGCATGGGCTGTGGTCAAGGCTGCGCTCCAGCTTGGGCAGCAGAGTGAGACCTTGTCTCTTTAAAAACAAAACAGGCCGGTCGAAGTGGCTCATGCTTGCAATCCCAGCACTTTGGGAGGCCGAGGCGGGTGGATCACTTGAGGTCAGGAGTTTGAGATCAGCCTGACCAACATGGCAAAAACCCATCTCTACTAAAAATACAAAAAAATTAGCCGGCCATGGTGGCGCATGCCTGTAATCCCGACTACTCAAGGAGGCTGAGGCAGGAGAATAGCTTGAAACCCGGGAGGTGAGGTTGCAGTGAGCCGAGATTGTGCCGTTGCACTCCAGCCTGGGCAACAGAGTGAGACTATGTCTCAAAAAAAAAAAAAAAAAAAAGGAAATTGCCCCCATCTCCCATTTTCTGTTTCCCCTCACTACCTCATTGCTCCCCTTAGCCCCTCCCACAGTCTAACATGCTGCGTATTTGATTTGTCTTATTTATTCTGTCTCCTACTAGCATATAAGTTTCACGAAGGCAAGGTTTATTTTATTTTATTTTTAGTTTTTTGGGACGGGGTGTCACTCTGTCACCCAAGCTGGAGTGCGGTGGCGCCATCACAGCTCTTTGCAGTCTCGAACTCCCAGGCTTAGGTGATCCTCCCATCTCAGCCTTCCAAAGTGCTGGGGTCACAGGCCTGAACCATTGCGCTTGTCCCAAAGGCAAGGATTTTGTCTGTTTTGTTTCCTGCTATATCCGTCGAGAACGGTGCTAACACATAGTAGGCACACGATTTTAAAGAGGATAAGAGGAAAATGAATGAGTGAATGAATGTGAGCAGTCGGGGCTCTGTGTATTTTGATCCATAACCCTCCTCCCTCCCCCCACTCCAGCTATGTTGTTCTAGGAGGCTAGGTTCTTTCTCCACCCACGCCCTCAAGGTCAGCTTATCCACTCTTGAGGTTTCATGCTTAATTTCTATATTTGAGCTTCTCATACCAGTGTGTGAGATTGCCCTGGGGAACAAGTGCCCTGAGTAGGGTACTTGTATCATAAAATAAAAAGGTGCTATTTTGGAGTAGAATGCAGAATTGGCATGAATTTTTGAGATTCAAAAGAAAATGAGGCTTAAGCTTTTTTCAGAGCTTTTAGCTGTCGTCCTCAAACCTGCCAGGGCACGGGTTGGCTCTCCTCTGCCGTGTGGGTGCTTTGGGAAAGTGTAAGCAGCCTTGTTTTTGGAAATGACCCCAACCCCTGAGCCCCGGGGCCTGCCCTCCCTCCAAAGCCCCAGTGAGGGGTTTTCACCAAACACGCACAAATGCCAGCAGAGGGCGGATCCACGTGCGTCCTCATCCGGGGGCCGTGCCCACTTCCCTTCCCGGCGGGCGTCCCCGTTTCTTTCTCTCAGCAGAGTGCTAGATCGGAACCTCTTGTCCTTCCCGGCAAGAGGCCCTTCTCTGTCTGCCGCCTTTCCTGTGCCTCTTCTCTCCGTCGCTGGGTTTTCTTGTCCTTTTCCCCAGTTAGGTGGTTAGGTCAACTTCCAACCCCTCAGGGCCAAACAGTGCCACCACACTGGCGTCCCCATCCCCTATGCCGGCAGTGGTACTACCATTTTGGTCACAGCCCTGGGGCCCTGGAGTGTGACACATGTGGGGGGCCCTGGCACAGCCCCAACCTGTGCCTCAGCCTGCGCCTTGCACTGGCCAGGTGAGAAGGGCTGATTGCTCTCCTGCCCTCAAAGAACCCGCTGGTGTTTCCATGGCAACTGTGCAGCCAGGCTGCCTGGGCGTCTACTGGGCTAAGGGCCACCAAGTCCTCCACAAGGTACCCATGGTTGTGGGAATGGAAGCATTAGCTAGAGGTGAGTGGCACTGACCTGTCCCCAGCTGTTAGGGAGGGAGCTGTACTTTGGGCTCAGGTGGGGTGTGGGGTCTCCTGGTTTTATCCACACCCCCATCCCCAGTCCATCTCACTGGGAAGCCACCCTGCCACTTCTTTCTGAGCCCCTGTTTCTTCCTCTGTAAGAGGGGCATGTAATGCTGACTTCAGAAGTTGTTCCAGCTCCCGACATGAGCCAGGTGGGGCAGCGGTGAGGGAGCCTCAGGTAGAGGAGGAGGGAGACAAGACCAGACCAAAGGGTGGCCAGGGATGCAGCTCTGTTTCATTCGGACCTGGGAATCAGACCAACCTGCCCCTTCCAAAGGGTCTTAGATCCTGAGGAAGCACTCTCCCCTCTCTCAGCCTCAGTTTCCCCTTCTCTAAATGAAAATAGTCTGGGCACGGTGGCTCATGCCTGTAATCCCAGCACTTTGGGAGACTGAGGTAGGCGGATCACTTGAGGTCAGGAGTTCAAGATCAGCCTGGCCAACATGGTGAAACCCTGTCTCTACTAAAAATATGAAAATTAGCCGGGTGTGGTGGCACGTGCCTGTAATTCCAGCTACTTCAGAGGCTGAGGCAGGAGAATCACTCGAACCCGAGAGGCAGAGGTTGCAGTGAGCTGAGATTGCGCCATTGCACTCCAGCCTGGGTGACAGCGCGAGACTCCGTCTCAATCAATCAATCAATCAACCAATCAATCAGTCAATCCTGTGTGACAGGACTGCAGAAAGAATAGAGTAAGATAATAAGTGCATGACAAGCCTGGTGCCTGGCCCAACACACCGCAGGTGCTCATTCCATGTTGATTACCTGTGAAGGCACCCGTGGGCCACCGCACTGGAAATTGTCTTTCCTGTGGTCAGGCCTGGGTCCCCAACAGACCCTCTTCCAGGGCATGGCTGCTGGGGGGCCCCAGGGCTGCTCCTCCCAGTGGGGAATTCCTCTTATGTTATTCACACAGAGATTTCCCCAGGAAGCCTGAGCCCCTCTTTGTATATCTTCCCAGCTGTTATCTGGGCCTCCTGAAGGCATGCCTGGCTTTCTGGTTTATGTTAGGGTTGTTTATATGGGGTCTTATCTCTCCCAGGAGCAGGGGCCAGCCTGGGGAGCAGCAGGACTGTGGGCTTTGAGTCAGAGCAACCTGGGTTTGAGTCCCCAGCTCCGCCACGCACTAGCTATGGGACCCTCGGCAAGTGACTCCACCTCTTGGAACCTCAGTTTCCTCCTCTGTAAAGTGGGGATGGTAGTACCTCCAGCACAGGGTGACCATGAAGATTATGTGGGAAAATATCTGTGCGGTTCCCGGCATGGGTTAGATGATGAGTTACAGACAGCTCCTTTCCCCTCTTCAACCAGGAGGTTCTGCAGCAGCGTCCTAGAGGCTCAGACCCAGGGCAGGGGAAGAGCATCACAGGTCCTCAAGGTGCCACCGGGGCAGTAGGCAGGGGAGGCTGCACAGCCGATCCACGCTGCTGGCAGCTCCCAGGACTCCATGACCTAGAGGAGGCTGGGGACCTCAGGAACCTTCCCCAGAATGAAGGAAGTATGGGGAGGAAAGACACAGAGATGAGGCTGTGGCCCCTATAGGAGCGTGGGTGAGTGTGGAAGATAAGAGCACAGGCTCTGGAACAGACACATGTGTCCATCAGGGAGCTGTGTGACCCCCTGTGAGTGACTCAACCTCTCTGAGCCTTAGTTCCCTGTCTGTGCAAATGAAGGATGATGATACACCATATCTCCTGGGGTTGCTGTGAGGCGTTGATAATACATGGAAAGTGCTTGGCACAGTCTGGCCAAGAATTTTCTATTTATTTTTAGGTCGTATTCTCAGGACCCACTGACTTCTGGCCAAACTCTTTAGTTACTCATAAAACAGTAATAAAAATTTTTTAAAAGCTTATTTCTCCAGCACCTTCCATGAGCCCTGCAGGCAACGTGCTTAGTGCCTACCTCTCATTATCCCATCTGATTGTAGCAGTCCTCTGTGGGGTTGGCCCTGTCACCATCCCCATTTTATAAATGAAAAGTCGGGTGACCTGTCTGAGCCCACACAGCTGTTGACGGCTGGAGCCTGGAGATAGTCATGGGCAGGGTTAGTGTCTCACCAAGTATCAGCTAGACGCAGCAAACCTCAAACCGAATCCGTGGGGAGAATCTGTGAATGAGCTTGTCCAACCTGTGGCCCGGGATGGCTTTGAATGCGGCTTACCACAAATTCGTAAACTTTCTTAAAACATTATGAGATTTATGCATGAACCTTTGTTTTTTAGCCGATCAGCTATCATTGGTGTATTTTATGTGTGGCCCAAGACAATATTTCTTCCACTGTGGTCCAGGGAAGCCAAAAGATGGGACACTCCTGCCAAGTGTAAACGGAAGATCTGGAGTGGGGTGGGGACACCTGTGGACTCAAGACAGCCTGGGTGGCGAGTGGTGTGTGGGGGCTGGCTCCAGAAGCCGTGGGACCGCGTGTGTTTGTTCAGCCTGTCTCGGCAGGCAGCGGGCCCTGACGCACTAATGTAAACATCCAGACTGCTTGTTGGCCCACTGGGGGACCAAGACAAACTAGGGAACAGTAAGCAGTGCCTCCCGGTGCCTGGTAGGGAGTGGCGAGAATGAGGAGCTGGGTCTCAGGAGAGGCTGGGGAGAGTTGGACAGGGATGGAGCCTGGCTTTCCTGCCCAGTTCACAGAGGGGAGGGCACAGCTGCTGACTTGGAGGGCTCCCAAAAAGGCCAGGAGCAGAAAGTCTGAGAAGCAGATAGGGGACAGCAGAGGGAGTCTGGCCCTTGGTGTTAGGGGTACCCTGGTGGACAGAGGTGGGGGTGGCACGGAGCCAGCATTTATGGAGCCCCTAGTATGTACCAGGTCATTTAGACACGAGGTCTTATCACGTCTCTAGAAAAGCCCTGCGTAGTCCACTTTATTATTATTATTATTATTATTATTATTATTATTATTATTTTGATGCAGAGTCTCATTCTGTCGCCCAGGCTGGAGAGCAGCGGTGCAATCTCGGCTCACTGCAACCTCCACCTCCCAGCTTCAAGTGATTGTCCCACCTCAGCCTCCCAAGTAGCTGTAGCTAGGATTACAGGTGCACACCACCACGCCCAGCTAATTTTTTGAATTTTAATAGAGACAGGTTTCACCATGTTGCCCAGGCTGGTCTCGAACTCCTGAGCTCAGGCAGTCCACCCACCTCGGCCTCCCAAAATGCTTGGATTACAAGCGTGAGCCACCGTGCCTGGCCTAACTTTATTATTTTGACTTAGCTAATGAGAAAATGGAGCCCGGGAGATTGTACAGACCCAGCTCCACTGAAAACCCACAGAATTTGGCTTCCTGGGCGGGGGAGTTTACGAAAGCATTTTTGGGTAGTATTCCTTTGCATCTGCCTCTGCTGACGTCACATTTCCCATGCTAACTTTCTTCTGACCCTGGCTCGGCGTCTTCCTCGATGGAAGTGCAGCCTCTGGGGAGCTGAAGCTCTTGCCGCAAATCCCCTCCCTGGTCCGCTTTTTGGCACATCACTGCGTGGGGCCTGGCCAGGCTGAAGTGACTGTCTGGTCGGGTTAGCTCCTTGGAGGGCTGGTGTGACCAGCTCAGGGGTTTCGCCTGTCTGTCACCCAGGGAGGAGGATTTTGCCAGCTCTGCTTGGATAGGCTTGTGAAGTGGGCGTCAGGCAGGCTTACTGGTTCCAAGTCTTCAAAAAAATGGGATTTTAGAAGTTGCTAAGACCTGAAATATGACCCCACCCATTTTACAGATGGAGAAACTGAAGCCCAGAGAGGGGGAAGGTCTGCCCCAAAGACTCAGTGAGAGACCAAGGCAGAACCGAGTCGAGGTCTCCAGGGAGGACACCCCTAGGCCAGGCTGACCCTTGTTAAGGGGGTGGGACAGGGTCAGGAAAGGGCAGGGATGAAGGAAATAAGTTCCTCAACTGGATCATGACCTGAAACCCAATTTCACAGCTGCTCCCACCCTGCTGCCCTCCCCAAACTGTGCCCTAGAAATGCCCTTGGGCCCTCAGGAACCCTGATAAGTCCCTGCGCATGCGCCAGCAGGGTACTTGTTTCATTGGGTTTGGGTCTCTGCGAATCCACACGAGGGCCTCCTGCTCCCCACTTGCCACACCAGGTCTTGCCCACTGCTCTCCCCCACTGTTTCCCTCACTCATATTCATCTCCGAGTCCAACAGCTATCACTTGGGTTGTGCAGAGCTGGGAAGAATCGTTTAACCGTAACAGCAGCCAGTGAGGGGACCTCGTCTGTGCCATCTGATACCTTCAAGGTGCACCTTTGAGGGGCAGACCCTGCTTTGCGTGTGTTTTGTCCCCACTTTGAGAAAGAGATCACGGTGGCTCTGGTTTAAGTTCAAGAACATTGGGATCACACCCTGAGCCTGGATTTGAACCAGGAGACAGACACTGGTACCCCACACCCTCGACCACACCTGCTAAAGCCAGGGACCTGCAGAAGTCAGATGACCTGTCTGAGCCCGCAGAGCTCTTGACTGCCCTGACCCACTAGCGCATCTCCAGAGGATCTGTGTGGATGCAAGGCAGTTAGGACCCCACCTTGAGATGGGGAGCAGGAGCTCGGGAGAGGCCGAGGAGAACTGGGCAGGAATGGAGCCAGGAGGGCGCGGCTGCCAGCCTGGAGGGGTCCCAAGAAGGCCAGGAACACAAAGTCTGAGAAGCGGGTTGGGAGCAGTAGAGAGGCTCCAGACAGCCAAGGCCCATGACTCCATCCCGGTCAAGGGACCAAGATTGCTCAATCCCCAGAGCCACAGATGCGTCACCAGCTCAGCGTCGCCGCGGGCTGGCCTGGCCTTGTGACGAGCAAACATTTTTCCCCATCTGAGGCCTGCGAGCTGGCCTTCAACTCTGCCTGTTCATTTTGGGAGACCCTTCCAACAGCAGCAGGAACAATGGCAGCCACCAGATGCCAGGCCCTTTGTAGACACGACCTTGTTTAATTCTCAGGAGAGTCCTGGGACCTAACACTGGGCGATAGGATCCCACTTCACAGAGAAGACTGGGATCACATGGCAGCAAAGCACAGGGCTGGCTCGAAGCCCAAGTCTGTCTGACCTATTCTGGTGGGCAGCAAAATATATCAGACATATTAAAAGCATCAGGCTCAGTAAAACCAAACACTGGTATATAAGCCTTCAGCTTAAGGAATAAAACTTCCCAAATGCAGTTGAATCCCCCATACCCCCACACGCCCAGTCCGTTTCTTACCACTCTCTCTCCCAGGGGAAACTACTTTCTTCAGTGACTGTCTTGATACTGTTACTCCTGACCTCAGGTGATCCTACCACCTCCGCACCTTGGCCTCCCAACATGCTGGGATTACAGGTGTGAGCCACCACACCCAGCCTGCTTTTGCCTCCCTAAATGATACGTGTTGCTCACTGTTTTTGAACTTTAAATAATTGGTGGGAGGCTCCATGTTGACTTCTGCAGCTTTCCTCTCTTCCCATTGCGTTTGAGTTGCAGCCACTTCGTTTTCAGGCCTGTGTAGTATTCCATCCCATGATGTGACTCCCCTACGGTTTATCCAGGCTCCTATAGATGGGCATTTAGGCTGTTTCTCGTTCACAACCACAGCGCGTGCTGTGTGGGAGTTCCTTATTCATGTCTCCTGGCAACCACAGGAGAGTTTCTAAGAAGTATATGTGTTATGTATGTTAAAAACTGGAATCAGGCCGGGCATGGTGGCTCACACTATAATCCCAGCACTTCGGGAGGCCGAGGCGGGCGAATCATCTGAGGTCAGGTGTTCGAGATCAGCCTGGCCGACATGGTGAAGCCGTGTCTCTAATAAAAAAATACAAAAATTAGCTGGGCTTGGTGGCGCACGCCTGTAACCCCAGCTACTCAGGAGTCTGAGGCAGGAGCACTGCTTGAACCCAGGAGGCAGAGGTTGTAGCGAGCCAAGATCGTGCCACTGCACTCCAGCCTGGGGAACAAAGCAAGACTCCATCTCAAAAAACAAACAAACAAAAAACTAGAATCAGGTAAACCCACGGCATCATGGGATTCCTCACTGAGAGAACAGGCCAACAATATTGGGGTTGCTGTTATGAGGGTGAAAAACCCCTTAAGGATAGGAATGTTCCTCTGATTCGCCGCTGTAAACGGCACCCAGAACAGTGTCTGGTGCATTGTGTGCGTGGAGTAAATCTGTTCCCTAGACAAGGGGATGTGTGCCAGCTACTGTGGCAGGTACTCAACTTGCACAGTCGTACTCAGTCCACTGAGGAGGGGTTCTCCCAAATCACAGGTAAGCTGACTGTGGCACCAGAGAAATTAAGTCCCATTCTTAAGGTCCTACAGCTGGTACCCAGGTTGGCTGACTCCAGAACCTGCACTCTTCCCTGAAGCTGCCTGTGTGGACAGAGGGAGTGGATTCACAGAACGCTAGAATATGGGGAAAAGGGGGGCAGCTTTTTTTTTTTCTTTTGAGACAGAGTCTTGCTCTGTCGCCCAGGCTGGAGTACAGTGGCACGATCTCAGCTCACTGCAACCTCCGCCTCCTGGGTTCGAGTGATTCGCATGCCTCAGCCTCCCGAGTCGCTGGGATTACAGGCATATGCTACCACACCTGGCTAATTTTTGTATTTTTAGTAGAGATGGAGTTTCACTATGTTGGCCAGGCTGGTCTCAAACTCTTGACCTCAAGTAATCTGCCTGCCTCGGCCTCCCAAAGTGCTGGGACTACAGGCATGAGCCCCCATGCCCTGCCGGGAGCAGCTTTTAATGCCTAGTTGCCTATATACAAGCCCCTAGGACTTTCCAGGTTGTCCTAGAGGCCGTGAGGGTGAGGTGGCACCAGCTAGTAGATCACCTTTGGCCTGGGATGCCCCAGACGCTGGGGCTGAGTGACAGCTCATCTCTGAGGTTGATCCATGGGGGAACTGCAAAGGTTGAGACCCCAGTAGGCATAGGATTCAGATGCAATTGGATGGAGGAGGCAGCCTGACCAACCAAAGAATTATTTGCTTGGGACAGGAGCAGACCTGGGCTCAAATCACAGGTCTGCCACTTACTAGCTGTGTTTTTAGACAAGCCTCTTAACCTCTCTGAGCCTTATCACCCCCATCTGTTAAATAGGTATTGACTCCGTCTTGCAGAGAGGTAGATTTGAAATTAATGAGTGTGACAGTCTTAACACAGTGCCTGGACAGTAGTTATTAGCTACAGTACAGGGGAGGGTTTTCTACTAGGGATACATACAAATCACTACAGATATATACAGATGGGGCAGCATGGGACACAGAGGAAGACTTCATAGAGGAGGTGACATTTCATCTGGGTTCTGAAGGGTGAATAGGAGTTCTCCAAGCCAAGAAGCAGACCGTGGGTCAAACAATTTCTGTGTGCCCCGGACTAGTTTTGGTATTGAGAAGGATAAACACAGTGTTGTTTACAAAAACAACAACAAACAAACTCAGGTTGCTTGCAGTAGATAAAGATACATGATCCCATGGAGATGGCGCAGGCCAGGTGCTGGCTGAATAGACAAAGAATCAGTGGCATTGGGGTCTTAGGAACACGGGAAAGCTGTGAGTCAGGACAGTCAGGAAGTTCCCTAGAGGGGAGGTTGGATTTAGATGACAAAGGAAGATAGAGAGGGGCTGTCTGACCCTTGATTTCCTGACTTGGCTGGGTCAGGAAAGGGGTCACCCAGCCCAGCAAGGGGCTGGGGACATACCTAGTATGTTCTGTCAGAAGCCCCACTGTGTCCCTGTCACCAGGGCTTGGGCCGATCCCTCTCTTGGAAGAAAAGAAAAGTTTTTCTAATTGTTCATTGTGCAACGGCAGATTGGCTCCCAAACCAGGCTGAACTGAGCCAAGCCCTGGAGGGAGAGGAGGAGCTCAGGCTGGATCTCTACCGAGCCAGGAGTTTGGGGGCCCGGGAGGGGGGTTGGGAATATTGCTGTGTGAGTGTTCCAGGAAGGGCCACTCCTCTGGCCTAGCCAGGGCCCCCTGCCCAGAACTCCCACTCCATTCTGCAGGGTCCCATAATGCCTGAGTATAGTGTAGAAATTGGGTTCAAATTTGATCCCATCTTCTTACCAGCTGTGCAACCTTGGACTGGTTACTTAACCTCTCTGTGTCTTCTTCCACATCTTTCACATGGGGTTGCTGTTATGATTAATTAGAAAACACATGTAAAGTGCTTGGGATAGAACCTAGAATGAAGTCATTGCTGAAGACGTGGCTTTTGCTGCTGCTCTGTCATTGGTGTTACCGTTTATCAACAGCTGTAGCCTCAGCACTGTCATCATTGCCCCTACATCTGTAACCCAGGCCACACTATTGCTCAGGTTGAACTCCAGGGTCATTCCAGCTGCTCATGCCCATTTTTCGTGAGCCAGGATATTCCTGTGCCACAGGCACTACCTTGGCAGTGCCTCTCTTTAGGAGGCAGCTCTTGAATTCCCCATGTGCCTTTTCATGGATTATTGCCTTAATTCCCACCATAGCCTAGTGAAGTAGGTTCACATGTCCCCATTTTATAGATGAGAACACATGCTCAGAGAGGTAAGGCAACTCTCCCAGGGTCACACAGCAGCAAATTACAGAGAATCCAGCTGAAGTCTGTCTGTTCCAGAACCTTTGCTCTTTCCACTCCAAGGTTGAGGGAACAGAGCAGTTTGTTCCCATTGGATCTGAGCTTGGTGCTCAGCTCCCTGTTCCCCCACTCCCACCTGCATCCATGTCTTCCTCTCCCTAGTTCTCATACCCCCCAGCTCTGCTCTGGGCCTGGGACCACTCTGGACCAAGACTGCAGCCAGGGTAGCTCATGTCCTCCTGAGCCAATGCAGTCACTTCCCCCCCACTGTCAGCCGGAATCAGCCCTCCTCTCCCCAGCCAGGCGTTTCCTCCCAGGGTCCCTCCATCCCCCCAGGCAAGCATGACACATGTGTCCTGAGGGGGATGGGGTGTAATGGGGACCAGATGGGAAGCTGAGCCTGGGGTGGGCTTGTTCAGCAGATATTCCTGGTCACCGAGGCAACGCCAGCTCAGCAGCATCTGGTTTGGCTGCAGGTCCACCCTGATTGGCTGGGGCTAGACAAGGGGAGTTGGCCTTGGCATTGTGGGCAGGTGGGGGGACAAGCACAGAGGCTTCAGAATCCAGGAGAGAACAGTGGGTTGCAGAGGGCAGAGTGTAAACAACAGGTAGCGTAGAGTCAGACAGACCTGGTGTCCAGTCCTGCCCTGTCACTTTCTGGCTGTCTGATACAAGCAAGTCACTACCCCTCTCTGAGTTGCAGTTTTAACATCTGCAAAATGAGAGACAATGATAATATTTACCTTACACCTGCATGAGAGGATCAAATAGCAGCGCCGGTGTTCACAATACTTATATCTTTGAACTATTTTAATTCTCATAGCTACCTGTGAGAGTGGGGCTATTATTAGCTCTGTTTTTTTACTGATAAAGAAACCGAGGCACAGGGAGGTCACATCACTTGCCCAAGTCAAACAGGTAGTAGGAGGCAGAGCTGAGATTTGAATACAGGCAGTATAGACCTGTATCCACCACACTCCAGCCTGCTCCATCCTCCTACTCTCAGTGACGGGACAGCACATGGGACATGTGCTGTATCAGCTGGAGATGCTGCTTGCTCTTTTTATTTATTTATTTGAGAGACAGGGTCTTGCTTTGTCAGAGAGGCCAGAGAGAAGTGGCACAATCATAGCTCACAGTAACCCTGACCTGCTGAGCTCAAGCGATCCTCCTGCCTCAACCTCATGAGTGGCTAGGATGACAGGTGTGTGCCACCACTCCAGGCTAATTTTTTAAATTTTTCAGATTTTTTTTTGAGACAGGATTTTACTCTGTCTTTCAGGCTAGAGTGCAGGGATGCAATCACAGTTCACTGCAGCCTCAACCTCCTGGGGCTCAAGCAATCCTCCCACCTCAGCCTCCTGAGTAGCTGGGACTACAGGTGCCCACCACCATGCCCAGCTAATTTTTATATATATATTTTTTTGAAGAGAAAGGGTTTTGCAATGTTTTCCAGGCTGGTGTTGAACTCCTGGGCTCAAGTGATCCTCCCGCCTCAGCCTCCTGAGTAGCTAGGATGATAGGTATGTGCCACCACATGAGACTAATTTTTTAATTTTTTTTTTTTTTAAAGACAGAATCTCACTCTGTCGCTTGGGCTGGAGTGCAGTGGCATGATCTCGGTTCACTGCAACCTCCACCTCCTGGGTTCAAGCAATTCTTGTGCCTCAGCCTCCCCAGTAGATGGAATTAGAGGCATGCACTGCCATGCCCGGCTAATTTTTATATATATTGTTTTGAGATGGAGTCTCGCTTTGTCGCCCAGGCTGGAGTGCAGTGGCACGATCTCAGCTCACTGCAAGCTCCGCCTCCCAGGTTCACGCCATTCTTCTGCCTCAGCTTCCCAAGTAGCTGGGACTACAGGCACCTGCCACCATGCTCAGCTAATTTTTTGTATTTTTAATAGAGACGGGGTTTCACGGTGTTAGCCAGGATGGTCTCAATCTCCTGACCTCGTGATCCGCCCGCCTCGGCCTCCCACAGTGCTGGGATTTCAGGCCTGAGCCACCACGCCCAGCTAATTTGTATATTTTTAATAGAGATGGGGTTTCACTGTTTGGCCAGGCTGGTCTCAAACTTCTGACCTCAAGTGATCCGCCTGCCTCGGCCTCCCAAAGTGCTGGGATTACAGGTATGAGCCACTGTATCTGGCCAATTTTTAAAATTAAAAAAATTTTTTTTTTGAGACAGGGTTTCACTCTTTCAGACTGGAGTATAGTGGCACAATCACTGCTGACTGCAACTTCAACCTCCTAGGGCTCAAGCAATCCTCCCACTTCAGCCTTCTGAGTAGCTGGGACTACAGATGTGCATCACCACGCCTGCTAATTTTTATATTTTTTTTGTAGAGATGGAGTTTTGCAATGTTGTCCAGGCTGACCTTGAACTCCTGAGCTCAAGGGATCCACCCACCTCAACCTCTGAAAGTGTTGGGGTTACAAGCATGAGCCACTACACTAGGCTAATTTTTTTTTTTAATTTTTTATTTTTTGTGGAGACAGGGTCTTACTATGTTCCCCAGGCTGGTCTCGAACTCCTGATCTCAAGCGATCCTCCTGCCTCAGCCTCCCAAAGTGCTGGGATCACAAGTATGAACCCCCGTGCCCGGCCTGCATGCTCTTTTCTCACTTGCCCTAGAAGCCTGTGCTGTTGGTGGTGCATGGGACACGCCTACTGAGTTTATAAATGGGTGGACAGAGGAGGGCACAGATGCTATGAACATTCCTGCATGTTGGGCAACAAAAGGGAGGCACTGGGGGTGTGACCCTGCAGGCCCTGTGGTGTGGGCAGCCAGCCAGACCCAGCCATGGCCCTGAGCTGGCCGGGGATCCCCGCTCTGAAAACAACAGCCCCCATTCATCAAGTCCCATTCATCAAGTGCCACACACTTTGTCTAAATTCTCTCATTTCATCCTCACTGCCAGCCTGGTTGCCCACGATGGCAGAATGTGTCTTTGACAGAAGCTGGTTTTGAACATAGGTCCAGCTTTCCTCGCAGGGGGACTGGACTAGGGCCATCTCTTGCGTCCTGAGTGGGGGTGATGGTTTCCTTGTCAACGTGTTTTTGTAGGGTATGTTGCTAATTGTGGGGTTGAGGGAGGAGGCTGCAGGGTAGGGTTGGAAGAGCCTAGATGAAGAGTTTCATCCTGGTTGGCCCCTTACACAATCCCTTCTATTCCATGATCCTTCATTTTCTTCGTTTGTCAAAAGTAGTTTATGATCGGGGGCAGAGCAGAGGGCGGGGAGAGCCAAGATGACCAGGGCCTTGGCCCTTTAAGACTTTATGGTCCAGTGTCAGGGACAGTCATAGGGACAGTCACCCATACTCAAGTACCCAAATCATCCCTGGGAGCTCGGCAGGGTCTGCTGGAGGTGTGTGCAGAGTGCAGTGAAAGCACAGGGCCAGAGGTGGCAGGAGGGATGATGTGTACACAGGTTGTTTTGCCTTTCTTCTGCTAACAGCAGCCCCCTTCCTTTGGGAATTGTTCCTCCCTGACTCATTGTGATATTAACCAGGCTGTCAATCACAGCATCAGGCCTCGCCTCTACGAAGTCACAGCGGAGGGCGCAGGAAACAGGCCTGGCCAATCAGAGTTCTTCCCTGGGATTTTCTAATTCAGCCCAGGGAGAGAGAAGGTTTTTTTTCTCTAGGGCTCTCAGCTACCACAAGGTAAGACTGACCGAATTATCTGGGTGTGAAGGATGTCTAATCTCAGGAGATGAGAGTAAAGGTAACACACAAGGGGAAGATGAGGCATGGAATCGGGGCAGGGGAGAGAAATCTAGCAGCAGCGTCTGAACTCCTGGATTCTCTCCTGCCTGATGATCCTCCCTTCCTCCCTCCCTCCCTCTGAGTCAACGTGAGCCAAGATGTTTGTTTTGTTAGAAAATCCATCTGGGGGCCAGGCGCAGTGGCTCACACTTGTAATCCCAGCACTTTGGGAGGCTGAGGTGGGCGGATCACGAGGTCAGGAGATTGAGACCATCCTGGTTAACACAGTGAAACCCCATCTCTACTAAAAATACAAAAAATAGCCGGGTGTGGTGTCGGGCGCCTGTAGTCACAGCTATTCAGGAGGCTGAGGCAGGAGAATGGTGTGAACCTGGGAGACGGAGCTTGCAGTGAGCTGAGATAGCGCCACTGCACTCCATCCTGGGCAACAGAGCAAGACTCCATCTCAAAAAAAAAAAAAAAAAAAAAAAAAAAAAAATCCAGCTGGGTTTGAGTTTTATCACTAACAGACCTGAGGGTCCTCATTGAGGAGGCTTCAGAGAGGAGGTGGCATTTGAAGCATGTGTTGAAGGAGTTCTTGGGACTAACAGCAATGATGAGGTTATGTCAAGCCAAGGAAGCTGATGGGAAGGATGTGATCATGATCCGCTTGGGGAATGGCGGGTGCTGATGTCTGGGCAGATCCTGAAGGACCCTCATGTGCCACAGAGCAGAGCTCCGAACGTCTTGACTTACTCCTTCATGCACCCATTCATTCACCCAGCCAAGCCAGCGCTCACTGCATACCAGGCACTACTCCAAACGCTTTCTGGGTAACTGACTGCATCTTCCCAACAACCTGGTGGGACGGGCACTATGATTTACCGCTTTGCAGGTGAGAAGACAGAGGCACAGAGAGGTTAAGTAACTCACTCAGGATCACAGTTGGTGAATGACAGAGCCAGGGTTTGAACACCAGCAGTCTGGCTCCAGAGTTTCTGTCCTTAACCACAGAGAGGGAGTGACCATCCTCCCCTGACTCCAGCCCAGAGTTCTTTGTGTGTCTCATATCCCAGTGGGGACAAGAGTGCAGTGCCTGTGCCTGGGATGTAGCTCCAGAACTCTGGAGCCCCAGTGTGCCTCAGTGAGGGGAAAGGAGAGAGGGAAGGCCCTGTGGATCCTTTTAGAGGACACGAGGTGCTGTCCTGGCCCAGTTCCAGCCTCAACTAGCGAGGAGCCAGCGCCAGATTCCTGCTAGGTGCCCTGCTGTTTCTGCAAACTGTGATAATCTCCAGAAACAGTGAATGATGGGCTCTGGCTGGGTCCAACTAAGCCCGCTGCAGGAGACGGGGAACTTTAAGAAGCTGTGGCTCATAGCCCAGGTACTGGGGAGTTTTAAAACTGCTACCGAGGGAAGCCCTGGGCAGGCAGGAAGGGGAGGAGGCTCTGAGACATGGCATCAGAGAAGGAGCCCTGGGGGACCTTTAGCATCGGCTCAGGCCCCGGCTCACCCCTCAGTACCCAGACTCAAGCCCCTCCCATGCACCAAGGCTTTTCACCGTCACATTCAGAGGTTGGGGATACTAGCCCTGTTTCACAAATGAGGAGGTTGAGGCTCAGCAAGGGCAAGTGACTTGCCTGCGGTCACCCAGCCAATTTTCCTGGGTCCATGTCCAGGGCTCTGGACAGCCTCATGAGGGCTGCCTCTTTGACCTTGTCTCTGATCCCAAAGGGTTTCTTGAACACACGCCAGAGCTCCCTCAGGCCTCCTGGCCCCTCCTTCTCACAAGACCCCCTTCCTCTTCTTACCCCCAATTCCAGAGAAGGGCTGTTCCCCCAAATAGAGAGTGCTTTGCCATTTGTGGGGAGGATCCCAGCAACCCCTAGGGGTCCTACACAGGTGGCCTCCGGGGTGGGGGCTGGAGAGTAAGACTTCTGGTTGTCCCCCAGTGGCCAGGCCCTGGCAGGGTGTATGAGGGCAGGACAGCCCATCTACAGAGCATCCACAAATGGTTGTTAAATTAAAGCTGGGGCAAAGGGAATGCCGTTTTGGCTGAGTCTCCGAAGGTTGGCCATTTTCTGACAGCACAGCAGAGAGAGGTTTACCAGATGGAGGAAACAGCATGAGCAGAGGTCTGGAGGTAGAGAAGTGGAAAATGTCTCCAGGGGAAGGGCAGCTGCTTCCCACGTGGGTGGGAGCAAGCTCGTTCATGGTTCCAAGCTAAGAGCGAGCCAGGGAGGTTTTGAGGGGTGACCCCATTCTAGAACCTTCTGGGGGGATCCAGAAGGCATGTGACCCATTGGGATCGCAGCAAAACTGAGCCAGGCTCCTCCTCTCTTCTGTCCTGCCCAGATCTCTGCCCAACAAGGATGCTCAAGGCGGGGCCAGCCTCTCAAGGGGGCAGGGCCTCTCCCCTGTGCCTGGCCACCTTTCACAGAGGCTTATCTGTCCCTTCCCATTTCCTGTCTGGAGCCCAGTGCCCTGGGAGCAGCGGCCCTGCGTGGGTGCAGCCTGGCCACTGCAGCAGGTCTGGTCTTGCCGGCCAGGCAGAGCTTCCGCTTCGTACCTCAGAGGTACAAAGAAGCCCCAGCCCCAGATCCAGTAGGGACAAGTGACAAAGAATGCCTCCTGGGGTGCAAGAAAATGTCCTCTGGGGGCCCCTCTGCTGCTGACATCCTCACATCAATGACTGTAGTGATCATGTTTAAAACTTGCTTTCTATAAAATACTTAATATGTGTCAGCCACTGTGCTTGGCACGTCACACAGACTCTAGTGGTATCTCACTAGATGCTCATAACCCCCCTGCAAGGAAGCCACTGCCACCTTTACTGTGCAGAGGGAGGAAACTGAGGCTCCGAGAGGTGACGTGACTCCCTCAACATCACACATCTGCTAAGCAGCCAAGTGGGTCTGACCTTGAGATGTGTGTTCCACCCATGACGTGGAGATGCTAGCTCCGACCCCTCGGAGTCGCTGTGAAGAGCAAAAGTGAATTCAAGCGAACGAGCCTGCTTTGGAAATGTTAAAGCCAGCGTTACAGGGCCTGGGCTGGGGTAATGTGGACAGGAGTTCTAAGCAGGGAGCACTCTGGGAGCTGAAACCCATGCTGGGCCCAGAAGAAGGGGAGCGTCTTGAGTGCAGGGAGACAAGGGAGTCCTCGGTGGACCTCAGTCATCCTAAGCCCAAAGGTTGGCCCAGTCCTCGCTGCCGAGCCCTTAGCATTCATGGCGCAGGTGCAGGGCTTTGAAAGGAGCACTGGGCCAGGAGTGCAGAAGCCTGGCCTCTAGTTCTGACTGTGCCCCTGACTCAGCATGTCCGGGGGGCCTCAGTTAGTTCATCTGTAGATTGGGGGGGTTGGTCAGACAGGGCTCATGGAGACCTTCCTCGACTCCTCCCCAGAGGTTTGAGCACACCTCGCTGCTGCCCTTTCTTTGAAACACTCATCGCTCTCTGCAGTGAGGCCGTCACTGTACTGGTTAGGGTCAAATTGGAGTCACATTGCCTGGGTTCAAATCCCAAATGCCTTAGAGCTGGATGATCTTGACAGTAACCTTTCTGTGCCTCAGCTTTTTCACCTACAAAATAGGGTCAGTAATATGGCCAGATGCGGTGGCTCACGCCTGTAATCCCAGCACTTTTGGGAGGCTGAAGTGGGCAGACCACCTGAGGTCAGGAGTTTGAGACCAGCCTGGCCAACATGGTGAAACGCCGTCTCTACTAAAAATACAAAAATTAGCCAGGCGTGGTGGCGGGCACCTGTAATCCCAGCTACTCGAGAGGCCGAGGCAGGAGAATCGCTTGAACCCAGGAGGCCGAGGTTGCAGTGAGCCGAGATCGTGCCATTGCACTCCAGCCTGGGCAACAACAGCGAAACTTCAAACTCCATCTGAAAAAAAAACCAAAAAACAACGTATAGTATGTGGTACACAGTAAGCACTCAATAAATGTAAGATGCTATTGTTATTACTGCGACTCTTAGTAACATTGTTTATTGTCTCTCCTTGTATTACAATTCAAGTTCCTGACAGCAAAGGCTTTGTCTTGTTTAATGTATTCCTGGTAGGAAGCTCATTTCTTGGCACATAGTAGGTACATAATAAATATTTGTTGAATGAATGAATGGATGAATGAATGAGCAAATGAATACACAGACAATGACACTGACATCCCCAGCATCCAGGAGGCCCCATATGGCTGGATATGGAGAAGGATGGATGCTGGGAAGACAAACCCAGACCAGCTCCTTGCTCAGGGCCCAGCCAGCCCTCTTTGTTCCTAGCAGTCCTCGTGGCAGGCCCTGTCTCAGTCTGCCCTGCTGGGGGTCCATGCCACTCAGAACAGAGGGTTCTCTCTGGGGATTGAAGTGGCTCCCTGTCCTGCCACTATGACCACAGCAGTATTTATGGGTGTCTGATGCTGTTTCCCAGCTCAGATTGCAGCCACCAGGCATGGGGGCAAACATAGATTTTCCCCTGTGCTCAGCAGCCCTCCCTCCCAAACCCGCAGAGTGGAGCCCAGCCTGCTGTCTCTTTACCACCCGTACCCGCCCTTTCCAAAGGCCACTCTCACAAACTGAAATGCTCCCACTGTCCCTTACACAGCTCCCTTGCCTCCCTCCTGTTCTAGAATTTCCAGATGGGACTGCTGACACAGCGGTTCTCCCGTGAGTTCTTCTTGGCCCCTGGTGGTCTGAGCGACCCTGAGGACGTCGGTGTATGTGCCCAGTTTTGAGAGTGAGGGACAGATTGTTATGCTGTTCTCTATATAGAGGAAATGAAAACTCAGAGGGGAGGTTTGCTGGAATGTTTACAGTTGGTGGAGGCCCGAGTTGGGATTCATTCAAGTCTGTTTATTTCTTTTGCCTTCATTCATTCATTCAACTCGTATTTCCTGAGCACCTGCTCTCTGTCAAGCACTGCACAGCAGTGTTCATGGTGCCTGCCCTGCCCAGGGATCCAGATGTTAATCAGACCAGAAGTTAGCCTGGCTTTGTAGACAGTGTGTATACCAGTGTTGTCCAATGGAACTTTCTGGGATGATGGAAATGGCCTGTGTCTATGCTGTCGAGCCTGGGTGTGGCTATGAAGCACTTCACATGTGGCCAGTGCAAAGGAGGGTTGAATTTTTCACTTTATTTTTAACTAATTTGATTGAAATAGCCACATGTGGCTCATGACAATTCTATGTTGTATGTTGGAGTTCTGCATAGGTTTTTGAAGATATGTCATTCAAGGCCTTAACCTGTGGGTCTCAAACTCAGATGTAAGCAGGGACCAAGCACGGGACTGGGCTGATTTTCCAGAGGCATCTTCAGTTGTGTCTTCTTTCCCAATCATCAGTATGTTCAACACTATAAAGGAATCAGTTTCTGTTTTCATTGAAACATGAGCCCCTCCAGATCTATCTTTCAGTTTTCCATTTTTTTTTTTCTTAATCAGGTGTAATTCCCATTAGAGTGAAATGCACAAATGAGGGTTGAGGAGTTTTGACAAATGTAGACACATTTGTTTTCTGTTTTCCTTGAAACGTGAGCCCCTCCAGACCTATCTTTCAGTTTTCCATTTTTTTTTCTTAATCAGGTGTAATTTCCATTAGAGTGAAATGCACAAGTGAGGGTTGAGGAGTTTTGACAAATGTAGACACCGTGTAACCACAGAATCAAGATAGAGGGTATTTCCAGGACATTCCCATTCCCCAGAACATTCCCTCATGCACCCTTCCAGTAAGTCTCATCCTCGGAGGTGGCCGCTGTTCTGATGTCTGTCGCCATATGGCTTAGTTTTCTTGTTTTGAAACTACATGTAAATCATTTCACTTTTGACCAAGACAAGGATATGATAAATATTTCTCTCTTTTTTTAAAAATAAGAAACAACATTGACGTGATGAAAATTGACAGCTCACCCTGGGGCCACAGTGAGGAGGAGATGAGGGGTTGGGGTGGGCTGTGGAACCCCAGGGACTCGTGACCTGTCCAGAGGAGGTGGCCACTCCTCAGCCCCAGCCACCACGTGGAGAATGTGGTCCCAGCATTGCCGTCGTCTTTTTTTTTTTTTTTAAAGGAAAATTGAAACAATTCCTTTGTTTTATAATATCTCCAAAATGTTACATTTCAAAAACTTTTCTAAGCTGGGGGCACAGTGGCTCACGCCTGTAATCCCAGCACTTTGGGAGGTCAAGACAGGCAGATCACCTGAGATCAGGAGTTCAAGACCAGCCTGGCCAACATGGCGAAACCCCATCTCTATTAAAAATACAAAAAATTAGTCAGGTATGATGGCGCATGCCTCCTAGTCCCAGCTACTTGAAAGGCTAAGGTAGGAGCACTGCTTGAGCCTGGGAGTCGGAGGTTACAGCGAGCTGAGATGATGCGACTGTACTCCAGCCTGAGCGACAGAGTGAGACCCTGTCTCAAAAAACAACAACAACGAAATTTCTAGCGCCGTAGGCCAAATAATTCACATCTGTGGGCCAGGTTTGACCTGTGGATGGCCAGTTTATGAGTTCTGCCTTGGGCCAGCTGGAATGTTAGTAATAATGACAGCTGGCATTTCCTGAGTGCTTCCTTTGTTTCAGGTCCTGTTCTAAGTGCTCTCTATTATTAAGTCATGTAATCCTTGTAACAGTTGATGAATAGATCCATTTTACAGATGAGTAAGCTGAGCCATAGAGAGGGATTAAGTGATTTGTCCAAGGTTACGGAGTGAGTGCTTGGCAGAGCTGGGATTTGAATTCTGACTGTTTCTCCATAATCTATGTTCCCCACCACTACAGATGCTGCCCTCGAGGGCAAGAGTGGAGGGTGAGGCCTCTGGGGATGGTTATGCCACTTGGGTGGAGCTTTGATAGCCCCCACGGTGCCACCTCCCTGAACAGGTGAGGAGAGAATACCTCGGCCCCACCCTGCTGGGACTGCCCTGGCTTGGGCACTTTGCATGTCTGGACACCTTGGCTATCAGTTGGTGGAGCCCAGTTTTAGGGAGTTCCGGGAAAGGAGCCACGGGGCTGGGTAGATGGAAGCCTGGTGGATGAGGAGCCATGAGAGGCACAGAAAGCACCAGGCAAGTGGGGGCAGAAATAGCAGGAGCCTGTAGAGGAGATGAGGATAGAGAAATCGGTCAGCCCAGGGCCAGGGCAGGCTGCTGCTGCCCAGGAGCCAACAGCTGGGGCATTCCTGCCCCCTGGTGATTCATCTGGACAAGCCTGTCATTTGGGAAAGGTAGGGGAGGAGAATATAAGCATCACCGGGCAAAACACTGCCACATTTCCGTCATCACCTTCCACCTCCAAAGGGGGCAGGGTGGGCCAGGGGAGGAAACTGAGGCCCAGGGAGCACTCGGCTTGAACTCACGCCAGGACTCCTGGCTCCCACTCTGGCGTTCTGTGCATTCCTCAAGGCAGGGGTTTGGGAAAATGGTCTGTGGTCATTTCTGGAGCCTGAGAAGGGGCGTGGTGGGAAGGGGCCAGCAGACACATCAGATTCTTCTCTCTGGCCCTTATCTTACCTGTAAGTCAGTGAGCCAGGGCCTGATATGCAGTAAGTGCCAAATAAGTATTTGTCATTATTACTGGATTTTCCTAATTTGATCCTCACACCCAGTTCTGAGATACGTGCTGTTATCATCACTGTTTCACCAATGAGAAAATCGAGGCTCAGACTGCCCGAGTCACAGACCCAGAAAGTTGTTGGCAGGATTAAAAAGAGTGATGCGTGTAGGGTGCTTAGCACCAGCCTGGTGCACAGCAAGGGCTTGGTGTGGGGCCTGGGCCAGAAGAGGGGGAGGTGGCAGGACTGGTCAGAGAGGGCCTCCTGGAGGAGATGGCATGGGGCTGGACATGGGGAGCTTAGCCTGTTAAACTGCTGGTTCCCTTGGGGCCAAGGTTGGTTCCTGACTAAGACCTAACGCCCGCTGGGTCTCCCCACTCTGAGAATGCACTGCCTGCTAGAATGCCATGCAGTTTGGGCTGGTGCTTGGGCCTCACGTGCTTTCCTGCAGCTCTACATCAGGGGAGCCCACTGAGCCTGGCCTGGAAGGGGCAATCTGACCTCAAGGTGGCCATGTCACCTCTCTGAGCCTCAGTCTCCTCATCTGTCAAATGGGAACAGTGCTACCTACCACACAGGGTTGTGGTGAGGGCCTGGCATCACAGAACTTGCAGGAGATGGCTGTTGAGTTGGCCTTTTTTTTTGGAGACAAGGTCTCACTCTGTCACTCAGGCTGGAGTACAGTGGTGTGATCTCAGCTCACTGCAACCTCCACCTCCCAGGTTCAAGTAATTATCCTGCCTCAGCCTCTCGAGTAGTTGGAATCACAGATGTGAGCGACCACACCACCATGCCTGGCTAATTTTTTTTTTTTTTTTTTTTTTGTAGAGATGGAGTTTTGCCCTGTTGCCCAGGCTGCTCTCTCCTGAGCTCAAAGCAATCCCCCTACCTCAGCCTCCCAAAGTGCTGGGATTATAGGCGTGAGCCCCTGCACCCAGCATGAATTGGCTTTTTAAGAACAGAAGTCAGACACAGCCCCAAGCCAGCCTAGGGAAGCTCGGTCCATATGTGAGCTCAGAACCCAGACATTCTCACTCCTGCTTTTTGTGAACTCAGAACCCAAACATTCTCACTCCTGCTTTTCACCTGTTTACTTTGAGAGGGTCAGGAGGAGACACGCCCTCTTCAGCTTCGTCTACACTGGACATGAGTGCTAGGGAGCAAGTTTGCCATTATTGTCCACCAAACCCAAGAGCAGCAAACACTAATGGAGCACTTGCTGTGTACCGAACACTAACAAAGCGCCTTATGTTTTTTTTTTTTTTTTTTTTGAGACGGAGTCTCGCTCTGTCGCCCGGGCTGGAGTGCAGTGGCTGGATCTCAGCTCACTGCAAGCTCCGCCTCCCGGGTTTACGCCATTCTCCTGCCTCAGCCTCCCGAGTAGCTGGGACTACAGGTGCCCGCCAGCTCGCCCGGCTAGTTTTTGTATTTTTTTTTAGTAGAGATGGGGTTTCACCGTGTTAGCCAGGATGGTCTCGATCTCTTGACCTCGTGATCTGCCCGTCTCGGCCTCCCAAAGTGCTGGGATTACAGGCTTGAGCCACCGCGCCCGGCCTTATGTTTTCATTTTACTCCAAGGAAACAGGCTCAGTAGCTGGATGTTGAGCAATCAGCTAGTGGTGCTGGAGTGGAGACTTGGACCTATTTAGTCTGGCTTCAGAGTCTACGCTCTTAAGAAGAAGAAGAAGAAAAAATCTACCAGAAAGGAGCAAAAATAGTAATTCAGGGCTGGGTACGGTGGCTTAGGTCTGTAATCCCAGCACTTTGGGAGGCCAAGGCAGGCAGATCAATTGAGGTCAGGAGTTTGAGACCAGCCTGGCCGACATGGCAAAACCCTGTCTCTACTAAAGATATAAAAAATTAGCTGCATGTGGTGGCACAGCAACTCGGGTCCCAGCTACTCGGGAGGCTGAGGTAGGAGAATTGCTTGAGCCCAGGAGGCGGAAGTTGGAGTGAGCTGAGTTTGCACTATTGCGGCGCTCCAGCCAGGGCAACAGAGCAAGACTCTGCCTCAAAAAAAAGGTCATTCGGGGCAGTCTTTCCATTGCAAAGCCTTTTCACGCATGTGATGCAATTTTTATCATTAGGACACCTGATGAGTGCAGTGTTACCATCCCCATCTTACAGGTGAGGAAAATGGGCCCCAGAGAGGGACACGACCTGCCCAGAGCCACCCACCTGACTCCAAGCCTGGTGTTCTTCTCCCTGCTTCTCAGCGGCCTCTTGGGGACACAGTTGTCCAGCTGCCGTGGAGGCAGCCGGCAGGCCAGCAGCAGGGAACTCTGCGTGTCCCACAGCCCCCATGTGCTGCCTCCAGTGGGTGAGCACCAGCCTGGCCCATGCCATGGTTTCCTGCTTCCGCCCCACCCGTGATCTCAGAGCTTAGAGCCACCAGTTCTCAGAGACAGTTGAGTGATTTTTCAAACTCCATTCCTTAGAACCCCTGAGGGAGCTGGGTTCAGGGTCAGGATATGAGCTCATTGAGTGCCTAAGTGGCAGCTCAGCTCCACTTACATCTCTTTTGTATTTTGGGTTGCCGTGTTTAGTTTTTTAAATAAAGGGCGCTATGGGATGAAAGAAAATCTGTTTGCAAACCACTGTTCGGATCTAGCAACTACTTCCCCATTTTACAGATGAAAAATGGACAGCAAAACTCATTTCTCCCCATAAATGACAATAATTTTCAGGCATTGTTCTAAGTCTTGATACTCATTTTATCTTCACAAGCCTATGAGGGAGACACTGTTGTCATCTCCATTTTACAGATGAGGACACTGAGGCTCAGATGGTGAAGTAGCTTGCCCAAGGATTAGAATCCAAGGAGCCTCGCTCCCAAGTCCACACCCTCAGCCGCCCGTAACCTGACAGACATACTATCTCTTTGTGTCCTGAAGAGGGATGCTACTTGCTGAGGCCCATGGTAAGGCAGTGTCAGAACTGGGGCCCAAATGTGGACCTCCAGCCTCCCAGCCCTATTCCTGTTCCTTCTGCTGTCCAAGACATCTCCTGGGCTGAAGAGGGAACCCTGGCTCTGTCATTTTCTAGCTCTCTGACCTTGGACAAGTGAATGGACTTGGACTTCTCTGAGCCTGTTTTCTCACCTTAGAAGAGAGATAACAGTACATCATGAGGCCATCATGAAGGTTAGACAGGATCAACCACATGAGTTGGCTGGCATGGGGTTCATGGATCCAAGGAGTCCCCAGAGCTTCCTGCCGCACCTACTTCCTCCTCCCTCTGCCCAGCCCTCACCCACCCACACACCCACCTGTGTAACACAAATACTAATTACAACCAACTCCATGAGCTGCTTCCTGGTTGAGCATAATTAGCGGGCAGCTCAGTCATCACCATTATACCATATCATTCAGTGAGATGGGTTAACTTTGTCTTAAGTTGTACGTGATTAGATCGGCAAATTGTCAGGGAGCACTTGGTCTCTTCAGCTTTTGACTTCCTCAACCTTGTCATCCTGCACAGCCCAGGACATCACACGGGAGCACAGGAGCATGAGGAGGTACAGGGGCATCTGTGGGTAGCCCTGGAGTCAGGGCCAGCTGCTTTCTGGTCTGCTTTGCAGTTTGTGCTTGGAAAAGATCAGAGTGGACAACTCAGCCCCTTAAATCCAGCTGGGAGGTGACACCTGAAGTCGTAAGGATGGAGCAGGTGAGGCAGGGTGGGTTAGAAGGAGGTGGTGACTGCCATCTTATCCGATGTAATGGGAAAACCTAGGTTAAAATCCAGGCTTTGCTGTTTACCAGATGTGTGACTTAAGGCGAGTTACTGACCCTCGCTGCACTCCAGTCGTTTCACACTTGCAAGGAGCTGACATGTGCCGCCGAGTCCCAGGTCTAGTGCCTGGCACACCACGGGGCTTCTCTAGTCGTTCCTTCCCTCCCATGTGCTGCTTCTCTGCTAGGCACTGGGCTGAGGCCTTTCCGTGGCTCACTTTTTTAAGACGTGTAAGGGTCCTTTGGGGTCGGCACCATGGTCATCTCCGTTCACATCCGTGGAAAGATGTGAAAGCCAAAGCATAAAAACAAAGTGAAATGACTTGGTCAGGGCCACACAGCCGCACACAGCTGCTGGTCAGTCTGTTGGGATGAGATGCTAGAAGCATGCTGCTGGGGAGCACTGAGGAAGGGTCACTGCGAAGCCCAAGAGAGCTGCCTGGAGGAAAGCGTGTAAGCTGAGGAGCCAGCCGGAGAAGGAAGACAGACTCAAACTCTTGAGCGAGCCGGGAGGGAGGATTTAGCAAGCCAGGCCAAGGTTCGTGGGCTTCATCCTGCCAGCTCCAGGGAGTCAGTGTGTGATGCAGTCCCTCTTTAGAAAGTCCTGCCCAGGCCGAGCGTGGTGACTCATGCCTGTAATCCCATCACTTTAGGAGGCTGAGGCCAGAGGATCGCTTGAGCCCAGGAATTTGAGAGACCAGCCTGGGCAATATAATGAGACCTTGTCTCTACACAAAAAATGTTTAAAATTAGCTAGGCATGGTGCTACCCACCTGTGGTCCCAGCTACTCAGGAAGCTGAGGCAAGAGCATCACTTGATCCCATGAGTTTGGAGGCTGCAGTGAGCCATGATCATACCACTCCACTCCAGCCTGGGTGACAGAGTGACACCTAGTCTCTTAAAAAAACAACAGCAACAAGAGCCATGGCTCACGCCTGTAATCCCAGCACTTTGGGAGGCCGAGGTGGGTGGATCATCTGAAGTCAGGAGTTTGAGACCAGCCTGGCCAATGTGGTGAAATCCCGTCTCTACTAAAAATACAAAAATTAGGTTAGGCGCGGTGGCTCACACCTGTAATCCCAGCACTTTGGGAGGCTGAGGCTGGTGGATCACAAGGTCAGCAGATCGAGACCATCCTTGCTAACACGGTGAAACCCTGTCTCTACTAAAAATACAAAAAGTTAGCCAGGTGTGGTGGCGGTCACCTGTAGTCCCAGCTACTCGGGAGGCTGAGGCAGGAGAATGCTGTGAACCCAGGAGGCGGAGCTTGCAGTGAGCCAAGATGCTCCAACACACTCCAGCCTGGGCGACAGAGTGACTCTGTCTCAAAACAAACAAACAAACAAAATACAAAAATTATCCGGGCATAGTGGTAGATGCCTGTAGTCCCTACTACTCAGGAGGCTGAGGCAGAATTGAATTGCTGGAACCCGAGAGGCAGAGGTTACAGTGAGCCAAGATTGTGCCACTGCACTCCAGCCTGGGTGACAGAGCGAGACTCCGTCTCAAAAAAAAAAAAAAAAAAAAAAGAAAAAGAAAGTTCTGCCAGGAGTTAGCCAGGAGCTGAAGGACTAAAGGGAGCTACAGTAGGAGATCAAGGGGGTCAGGGGGTCATCAGGGAAGGCATCCCGAGAGGACAGAGCCCCCTGGACAGAGAACGGGAGATGACTGATGGAGGCTTGTCAGGCAGGTAGACAGGGTGGGCAGGTCAGTGGCCTGTATCAGGTAGGAGCGAGAGGCTGCTGACCAGGTTTGGGGCTTGGGCATGGGGTGGCCTCCACAGCAGGCACTGAGGAATGGGCCAGCAACACTGGTAAGACTTCCCATGCCCCCAGGGCCTCTGGCAGTTGAGTCAACACCGGGCCACGTGAGTGAGTGCTTCCCAGCGCTGTGTGTGTGGAGGCAAGTCTCCTGCTGCCAGCACATTCACGGGAGCCCAGCCCTGGGACTCCGGGCCACGCCAGGGTGGTTGACTCACAGGCTGGCAGGGCTGCTGCCTTCTCCAAGGGGCAGTTAGCAACCTTGACCTCCTACCTCTGCCCTGTGCCCTTGGCCTTGGAGTGTCTCCCTGAGTCTCACCTTGAGGCCTCCCCAGCCCCTGCCCACCTGCTGCCTTCCCATGCACAGGCCCTCAGTTCCATCTGAGCCTTGGATGGTAGAAAGGGGAGTCTCCCTCTCCAGCCCCCAGCAGTTATATCTGTCCCTCTCTCCCACATCCCAGATGGGTGGCCCGTAGCCTCTGAAGGAAGTTAGCCTAGAGAGCCAGGCTCCGGGTAGGAGGCACAAAAAAAGGGGGTGAGCCCCGAGATGACCAGGAAGATCTGGGTTTGGGCTCCAGCTCTGACAAGCTAAGCTGCTTCCTTTCTCTGAGCCTCAGTCTCTGCATCTGTAAAATGGGATCCCAGGACTTATCCCACAAGGTGATTGTAAGACACAAGGTGCTGTAATCCCAGCACTTTGGGAGGCCGAGACGGGCGGATCACAAGGTCAGGAGATCGAGACCATCCTGGCTAACACGGTGAAACCCCGTCTCTACTAAAAAATACAAAAAAACTAGCCAGTGAGGTGGTGGGCGCCTGTAGTCCCAGCTACTCGGGAGGCTGAGGCAGGAGAATGGCGTAAACCCCGGGAGGCGGAGCTTGCAGTGAGCTGAGATCTGGCCACTGCACTCCAGCCTGGGTGACAAAAAAAAAAAAGGACACAAGGTGATTGTAAGACACAAAGAACCTTGAGAACTGGGCAATGTCAAGGTCAATGACTATTTTGTTTTGTTTTATTTTATTTTATTTCTGGTTTTTTTTTTTTTTTTTTTTTTTTGTAGTTGAGACAGGGTCTTGCTCTGTCACCCAAGCTAGAGTGCAGTGGCGTGATCTCAGCTCACTGCAGCCTCAACCTTCTAGGCTCAAGGAATCCTTCCACCTCAGCCTCCCAAGTAGTGGGGCCACAGGTGGATATCACCACACCTAGCTAATTTTTTTTTTTTTTTAATTTTTTGTAGAGACAAAGTCTCACTATGTTACCCAGGCTAGTCACAAACTCCTGGGCTCAAGCAGTCTGCTCGTCTTGCCTCCCAAAGTGCTGGGATTACAAGCATGAGCGCCCGGCCGAAGGGTACATGATTTCTATTAATAACTCATATTTGACTTCTTGCTGTTGATATTAACCTCCATCACCTGGGCAGTCTGTTATTTTCACTGAGTTTACAGCAGGGCTAGAGTAACAACAAATGTTGGCTGAATAAGGTCAAGACTGGAAAATCTGGATGAGGGCAGAAGCAAATGGGAGGGGTGGTGAGGAAGACAAGGAGAAGCAAGTAGAAAGAGGTGGCCTGCGCAGCGTGTCCCTGTGGTGCGGTTCCCGCAGGGCCGGGCTGCTGGATGCCAGGCAGTTCACGTTCTGGCTTACTCAGTATTCACAATGGCCCTTTTATGGATGAGGAAACTGAGACCTGAGGGTGAAAACAACATGTCCAAGGTCACATGAGCCAGGAAACCTGTGATTGGGCTCAGGTCTGTCTTAACTGCCTGATAAATGTTGTTTCTAACTCTGTTCCACAAAGGATTCATGATAGGTTATAAATAAAATACATTCAGTAAAACAACATGCAATACCAAATGGAAAATCAGAATCACGGAAAACAGAGTGGAAAATGTGGACAAGGAAAAAGCTGAACATAAAGGCCAAGAAAGTGCCCATAGGCGAGTTTCTGATTTGGCTATGAGTTTCCTGGCAGCCAAAGAAAAGAGAGATACAAGCCGATTCCTGTTATCAAAAAGTAAAGAAGCAGTTTACACTTTCAGGAATTTCATAGTAAATTTAAAAATGAGTTAATCACATGGAAATTTCTCTGGTGAAAAATACTGGGAAATATAATGGATAATGTAATAATAATAAATGTCGAGTGGCATATCTTTAGAAGTGATAGCCATATTTTTATATCTTACCCCTTGCCCAAAGTTGTCTTACTTGGGGTTTTTTTTTTTTTTTTTTTGAGACAGGGTTTCGCTGTGTTTCCCAGGCTGGTCTTGAACTCCTAGCCTCAGGCAATCCTCCCGCCCGCGGTCTCCCAAAGTGCTGGGATTGCAGGCATGAGTCACCATGCCCAGCCAAGCACTTTATCTGTATTACCTCATTTAAGTGTCACCACAGTCCTATGAGGGAGGTACTATTATTATCATCATCCTCCTCATTTGACAGATGAGTACTGAGGCACAGAGAGGCTGAGTCACTTGCTAAGGGTCACACAGCTGGGAAGTTCAGATTGGGGATCTGAAATAAGGTTTCGATCCAGAGCTTTTACCCACTACATTATAGCATCTCTCAAATATAAGTGTTTAGCTACCAGATAATATGAGTGTGTTTTAGATGACATGTGAAGATTTCACAGATCCCAGCCAATTACCAGCACCAAAAGTAGTAACTGATGGGGACTTTGGCCACGAAGGGCGGAGTCTCTAAGGAGCTGAGGCTTAGAGACAATGTGAAAACAGCTGTGGAGGGTGTGGCTCAGTCCCAAGCCTCAGAATTTCACTTGTGGGGCTTCCGTTTTCCACCTCACACCCCAAGATGCCTTAACGATCGCCCGCCTTTGGCCATCCAAACACAAGAGCCAAATGAGTGACTAATGTCGTCTGGGCAAAGGGGGTCATGCCCAGGTGCCACCAGGCCAGGAGGCTTTTGTTACCAGAAACCTGTGCGTGTTTATATTTCTCGTTTCTGCTCACCCCAGGCCTTTGATTTCCCAGGGTGGAGTTTCCAGAGCTGGGGACCATCGCACCTTCATCTGGCTGTCGTCACTTCCTTTGTGCGGCTGGGGCACTGGGGACTGAGGACGGGGCAGTCCACAGGGAGCTGTGGTTCCACCCCTCCACTCTTGGTTTCTGCCAGGCCCTTCTCATCAACACAGACCCAGGTTCAACCCAGATTTCTCCTCCACGACTGCACAGTGCCAGGAAGGGAACTGAGAAGACCAAAGCAGAGGTTCTTTTCCTTCCGCAACGCTCTCGGGGCCAGGTGTGGCACCCACAACCGCAAATGAGACAATTAGGGAGAATAAGTGGTGGCTGCCCTGCCAGCCCAGAGCCTGTCTGCCCAGGGCACCCAGACTCTGTGAGGTTCCCACCTGAAGAAGCAGTTCCACCTTCCACAAGGAGCACGGGACCAAGAGTCCAGGACCCAGGTTCGAGGCCCAGCTCTGCCACTTTCTCGCCGCAGGGCTCAGGTTCTCTGGAGGCAGCATAATGGAGTCAGTGGCTTTGGCAGGGGGAAGATTCACATCCTGGCTCCCTCAGTCTCCAGGAGGTGACTCGGGGCTGAGGGGTAAGTCCTTTTTCCTCCCCAACCCTTGGTCATCTCATTTGTAAAGCAGAGGTGATGATTCCCATCTCAGGGACGAGGCACTGTGGGGTTAGGAGAGAATTTGTCAAGCG
Source organism: Macaca thibetana thibetana (assembly GCF_024542745.1). Lineage (NCBI taxonomy): Eukaryota > Metazoa > Chordata > Mammalia > Primates > Cercopithecidae > Macaca > Macaca thibetana. The sequence continues at coordinate 20,254,998 of NC_065578.1, read as the reverse complement.
GCATGGTCGGTTTTTGGTCTGTCCAGGCCCCTCCCCCGTTCTGTAAGCTGGAAGTGATACCTGTGAGGCTGAGGCCCTAGGTGGGTGTGGGGAGCCATTGAGGTAGTGAATGGAAGGCCCTGGGTGAAGGGCCCCAGACAGCTATTGAAATATTACTTACCCACTGTGGACTTCCCACCAAGCAGAGCCCACCAAGCCTTTCCCATCTGAGGTGGGTTCAGTTTCACTGAGGCAGGCATCTCAGGAAGGGGCCCTTGGCTTTTGTGTGCTGAAAAATAACCAGTGCTCCATCTCTGCTGATTTCTGCTTGGGAGTTCCGTGAGCTTCCTGCATCATCTGTCCACAGACAGGCTGCTGCAGGGTAGACATCAGAGTCCCTGGGGTGGCTTCCGGCCTCCCTCCCTTGCCTCCCGCCTTCGCTCAAACATCTGTAGAGGTTCCAGCCCCAGCCTAAGCCCTTAAGGAGACAGGGTCCCATGAGACCGAGCCTCTGCCATCAGGATTCTGTCTAAAATGCTGTGTGCAGTAAAAGGCAGCATGGGGTAGGGTGGCTGTGTGGGGACACAGAGCCAGGGACCAAGTGCTGTGTGGGGTCCCTGGAGGGTAGTCAGGAGAACTTGCCAGAAGGGGAAATCTCTGAAATGAGACAGAAGGAGGAGGAGCCATCGCTTAACCGCACCTGGGCAAGTTACTTCCCTGAACCTCAGTTTCATTCTCTGTAAAAGGAACCAGTGATACCTGCTTCCCAGGGAAGGGTGAGAAGCTTAAAAGAGATGGTGGGTGTAAAAGAACTGACAAATCCCTTACACCACCCGGGTGAATCCCTTACACCACCCAAGTGCCCAGGGGAGATGTTCGGTCAACTGAACTTCTTTTTCAAGTCTTTTCCTCTGGCGATCGACACCTGGTATGTAGTATAACCAAGTGTCCTATTCTAGAAAAAGCAACCCAGCAGTAAGTGAAGCAGCCTCAGAGTCCCCCCTCTCTCTGGGATGGGTAATGGAAACTCTTGCACCCAGTGGGAGTGAGGCAGAAGTCTCCAGAATTCAGACTCTTCCCATGCACCCTGCCTCCCCAGGGCCTGTGACCTTTGGATGTGTTCCCTATTTCTGTAGGTATTATGAAGTTAGATGCAGGAGAATTCTTGAGAACTTAAAGGCACTTCCCCTCTACTTGTGCCCCCTTTGATTTTAAGAACTGTTTGTTGAGCACCTACTCTGTGCCGGGGGACGGAAAGTCTGTTTTGGACAGGCCAGACAAGGTCCCAGCCCCAGTAAAGCTGTGGATTCCGGGGAGGGGCAGAGAGAGTGATGATAAAGACATGAAAACAAAACAAAACAGCCTGCAACAAGTACTATAAAGGAAAACGAACAGGATGCTGTAATGGAGAATTTGGGGGACTGCTTAGGGATCCTGGGACATTTGAGGAGGTACTAGGCTGAGATGTGAAGTTGGAGCTGACCATGGGAGGAGTAGAGAGGAGGAAAAAATGTTCCAGACAGAGACAACAGCAGCTACAAAGGTCTTAGGGGAAGGGGGAAACTGTAGAAACTGAGGAACTGCATGAGGAGGTGGGGGGGCAGGTAGCACAAGATGAGGGCCCAGAGTGGGCAGGGGCCATGGGGCCCAGTGAAGGGTTTGGATTTGATTCCAGGGACAGTGGAGGGGTTTTAAGCAAGGGAGTGGTAATATCAGAATTTTATTTTTATTTTATTCATTTACTCAGACAAGATCTTGTTGTGTCGTCCAGGCTGGAGTGCAGTGATGCAATCACAGCTCACTGTAGCTGCCACCTCCTGGCTTCAAGCGATTCTCCCACCTCAGCCTCCCAAGTAGCTGGGACTACAGGCGCGTACCACCACGCCTGTAAAAAAAAAAAAAAAAAAAAAAAAATTGGGGTCTGTGTTGCCCAGGCTGACCTAGAATTAGACTCAAGTGATTCTCCTGCCTCAGCCTCCCAAAGTGCTGGGATTACAGATGTGAGCCACTGCACCCAGCTAGATTTCTGTGGGGTTTTTTTGTTAATTGGTTTGAGATTGAGTCTCACTCTGTCACCCAGGCTGGAGTACACTGGCACAATCTCAGCTCACTGCAACCTCTACCTCCTAGGTTCAAGCAATTCTCCTGCCTCAGCCTCTTGAGTAGCTGGGATTACAGGTGCATGCCACCAGGCCCAGCTGATTTTTTGTGTTTTTAGTAGAGACAGAGTTTCATCATGTTGGCCAGGCTGGTCTTGAACTCCTGACTTCAAGTGATGCACCTACCCTGGCCTCCCAAAGTGTTGGGATTATATGCGTGAGCGAGCCACGGTGCCTGGCTTCAGCCAGATTTCATTTTAAAAGCTCACCCTGGGGCCGGGCGCGGTGGCTCAAGCCTGTAATCCCAGCACTTTGGGAGGCCGAGATGGGCGGATCACGAGGTCAGGAGATCGAGACCATCCTGGCTAATACGGTGAAACCCCGTCTCTACTAAGAAATACAAAAAATAGCCGGGTGAGGTGGCAGCGCCTGTAATCCCAGCTACTCGGGAGGCTGAGGCCGGAGAATGGCGTGAACCCGGGAGGCGGAGCTTGCAGTGAGCTGAGATCCGGCCACTGCACTCCAGCCTGGGCTACAGAGCCAGACTCCATCTCAAAAAAAAAAAAAAAAAAAAAAAAAAAAAAAAAAAAAGCTCACCCTGGCTGCTGAGGGGGCTGTCAGAGGGCAGGAGTGGAAGCCAGGAGACCATTAGGGGCCACTGCCCTCACTTGTCCCTGTGATGTCAGGCCCCTCACCCCTCTAAACCTGTTTATTCACACATATGTGTGACTGTGAGAATCACATTTGGAATGAACAGAAATGTACTTTGCAAAGTTGAAAAGTACTCATTAATGCAGGGATTCCCATCTTGCTAGAAGTGGAGAGTCCTTTGGAAATCTGCTGGGTTAGACCTCTCTGGGGTTCTTGGTTGGGACAGTGCTGGGGCTGAGTCCCTAACTGAACACCTCATATCTGAGAGAGCCCCCTTTCCCTGCTTAGGGTTATAGGAGAGGGCTCAGGGGCTGGGGGGAGGGGGCACCTGGCTGAGGCTCAGACTCTTGATGGGGAAGATGGGAAAGAAGGGTCCCCTTCCTGGCTTCTGACGTCCCTGGAGCAGTGGTTCTCTTGTGTTGCAGGGAGGGCGATACCTTTGAGCACGGGGGTGACCACCGGACCACCCTGCAGCCATCCAAATGCACACACACAGCTCTTTCATCCCGTGTCAGGGAGTTCAGAGAAATTTTCTGAAACTCATTCACAAACTGGCTTAAAGGCCTCTGAGCTAGGAAGGGGAACTGAAAGGGGACACCTATCTTTTTACTCCACCTTTTTTGTCTGGTCTTTCTAGCATTAACCCCCTAGACACACCTAAGTGCTGATGCTGAGGGGAACCTGTCTTGATTGCTCTGGGCCAAATCGAGGGCACCTTCCTGAGACTTTTGTTATCTGCCACTGGGGACCCCATTGTTGAAGGGGGACTTAAGATTTTCTCGAAGGAGAGCTCACTGTGAGGGTCTTTCCTGCCTGCTAGGGGCTTCAGTTTGGGGGCCTCCTCTCCCGACCTCCGGGGAAGGGAGGGGTCCCCATCTCCCCCGGGCCTCTCGGGTCTTGGGGTCTCCCCGGGAGGCCGGCGGTTGGGAACCGGGCGCCGACGCACTGATCAGGCCCCGCCCGCGAAGGTGGTGCAACTCTTGGTCCGGCCCATCCCATCCCGGCCACCCGGGCAGCGGGACCAGGCGTCTGGGGCTCAGCATGCGGGGCTTGTGGCCGCCGCCCCCGGTGTCCGCCCTGCTGTCGGCGCTGGGGGTGAGGCGGGTGCGGCCCGGAGGGCGGGGGCGGGGGCGGGAGGCGGGCGGGACCCCTCCCCGCGCGGGCCGCTCCGTGGGCCGGTCTCGGTCTCGGGTGTCCTAGCTGGGGCGGGGCGCGGCGGCGGCGGCGGCGGCGCGGGGGTCGGGGCCGCTTCCCCATTCGGGTGCGAGAGCCATGGAGGCGCTGAGGGAGTCCGTGCTGCATTTGGCCTTGCAGATGTCGACCTACAAGCGGGCCACGTTGGACGAGGAGGACCTGGTGGACTCACTCTCCGAGGGCGACGCGTATCCCAACGGCCTGCAGGTAGGCGCCCTCCGCTCCCAACCGGTGCCCCGGCGCCCGGGGTCCGGGGTCCGGGGTCCGGGCATGCGCGCTGCTGCTGCCGCGCCCCCGGTCCCTACCTACCCCGCCTCTTCCCCTCCCCCGTCCCGCTATCCGGGAGGGGCCGCGCCTCCCCGCAGCTGGAGCTCCGCGCCGAGAAGCCTTCCAGAACCCACCAGTTTCCCCTCACCTGCCCCTGCCATCCCCAGATCCTCCCGGCCACCTGCTTCTGGGGCCACAGCCCAGGTGGCAGAGTTAAAAGCACCCCGGAGACCCGAACTGGCCCAGTTCCCTTTCCACAGAAGGCACAGTTTGTGAATGTCCCGGGACTTGCCCAGGCTCATTACCGGCAGTCTATAGCTTTTCTGTTTTAGCGTGGAAAGCCCTGCATCCCTGGAACCCACTCCCCCAGTCGTGGGCAAACTGGGAAAGTTGGTCACCTTATCCAGGAGGCAGTACCACCCTCTTCCTCTTTCCCTCCCAATACCTGAGTTTCCTGGGGCCAGGAACCTGTCCTCTGCCCCCTCTCCCTGCCACTTTTCATCCTACTGAGGAAGTCCAATTCCTCTCCTCCCCAGGGTCTGCACCTGTGGGCATCTCATCTGCCCACTCCAGGGGAGGGCCCCACCCCCGTCCCTGCCATGTGACAGGACACTGAGCAAGGTTGCTTTCTGCCCTCCCCTCCCTGGGGGGCTGCACTGGGAGAGCTGTGGCCAAGACCTCAGTGCTGGAGGGGTTTGGAGCCAGCCAGGTGCATGGGAAGGTGTTGGAAACCATGCAGACACCCTAGGAGACCCAGTGATCTGGCTCTTCCGAAACCAGTGTAGAAAGAGGAGCTGGGGCACCCCAATTCCCGGAGGACTTCTGCCAGGTAGACCAAGGGAGGTATTTGGGAGAATCTTGGGGGCGCTTGGTGAACTGGCACACAACTCTTCCCAAAGGCGAGCTTAGGATGAGTGGACACTTAGGTTGCCAGGCCCTCTCCACTCAGACACGCCTCTTAGAAGTGAATAATTCTGGCCGGGCGCGGTGGCTCAAGCCGGTAATCCCAGCACTTTGGGAGGCCGAGACGGGTGGATCACGAGGTCAGGAGATCGAGACCATCCTGGTGAACATGATGAAACCCCGTCTCTACTAAAAAATACAAAAAACTAGCCGGGCGAAGTGGCGGCGCCTGTAGTCCCAGCTACTCGGGAGGCTGAGGCAGGAGAATGGCGTGAACCTGGGAGGCGGAGCTTGCAGTGAGCTGAGATCCGGCCACTGCAACTCCAGCCCAGGAGACAGAGCAAGACTCCGTCTCAAAAAAAAAAAAAAAAAAAAAAAAAGAAGTGAATAATTCTCCCAGTGCAGGGAGACACCATTGATGGAGTTCCTCCTCCAGGAGTCAGGCCCAGGGGACCCAAACTCACGGTCCCAAGTGCTCTACCCACTGGGATGTGGTACCCATGCTTAACCTTCAGGAACACCCCTGAGAGCTGTAGGGATTACTGTCCCCACTTACAGATGTGGAAACTGAGGCTCTGAGAGGGGCAACCACTGGCCTTCGGTCACAGAGCTAAAAATCCGGGAGTGACACATCAAACCCCGTCTGTCTCAAACCCCTTCCCAGTGGACTCTTCATAAAAGGCTGAAGCCAGCAGGAAATTAGATTTCTGGGGCAGGTGCTTTTCCCTTCACAAATCAAAACAGAATCTAATCAGCAGTGTTTTTCAGTCTCATCTTCCACAGAAGGGTCTAAATATATCAACACGAAAGCATTTCAGAATTCAGCAAAGTAATATGCCGTGTTGCTGTTATGCTCACAGCAGCCTGCTTGGGGTATAGCCTTTTTAAGATGAAATAGCACATTTGTCTGGGGAGGGCCCCCGGCCAAGCAGGGGGAGCCCCGTCTCTGAAGCCAGTGACCCAGGTTTGAATTCGTACTCCACTTATGACCTTGGGCAAGTGGCTTAATCTCTTTCAGTGGTGATGCCTCACTGTGAAATGGATGTTAGGGAAAGTGGATGTCATGCATATTATACAGGGCCTGCTAGGATTATTGTTTTATGCCCACGTTATTGATGATAAAGGTGAGGTACAGAGAGAGGTTAGAGACGTTCCTGGGGTCGCATCGCTGTTGTCTGTGGTTGGAGTTAGTGTCGGTGTCCCTAAATGGATACATTTTCCATTTTCCTTGTAGGAAAAGGCAAAGAGGTTACCCAAGGATTTGGGACATTTTTGTGGGTACCCAGCTTGGCTTGCGTGGCGCCGCCACAACTTCCCCAAAGTGAACATAAATTAGCTAGTGCTTGCTTTTCTGAGTCAAGAACCCATTCATCTCCATTTATGAGGCAGAGTATTCTATTAATTTAATGTTTTCAATCGTTTTTTTTTTTTTTTCCCCCGCAGTGTAAAAGCTTTATATGCTCACTGGGGGGAGAAAAAAAGATAGTCAAGTATAAAAAGGAATTAAAAACGGAGCAGTAATCCTGCCACTTGGAGATAACGGTTTCTAGTTTTTCACACTTGTGTGTATATATTTTTAAACATAGTTGAACTCACTCTAAATATACAGTGTTATATCCCTCATTTTTCATTCAGTGCCACTTCATAAGCATCTTCTACATTGTCAGAAACTCCCGAAACATGCTGCCATTAAAAATCGTAACACCTCATGGTACCAACATATAAAACTATACTTATTCACTCCACTGTAGTTGGACCCTTAGGCTCCATTGCTGTCACTCTATGGGTGACCCATTTTTTAGCTTTTCAGATTATTTCCTTTGGGCCGGTTGCTAGCAACACAACTTCTTCCTCGACTTTATTTATATTTATTTGTTTATTTTGAGGCAGAATCTCTCTCTGTTGTAGAGGCTGGAGTGCAGTGGCGCGATCTCAGCTCACTGCAACCTCCGCCTCCCAGGTTCAAGCGATTCTCCTGCCTCAGCCTCTGGAGTAGCTGGGATTACAGGCGCACGCCACCATGCTCGGCTAATATTTGTATTTTCAGTAGAGATGAGGCTTTGCCATGTTGGCCAGGCTGGTCTCGAACTCCTGCCCTCAGGTGATCTGCCTACCTCGGCCTTCCAAAGTGCTGGGATTATAGGCATGAACCACCACGTCTAGCCTGTGCTCTCAATTTTAGACTTTTAAAAATAGATCCTTCACCCCAAATCCTTCTCTTGATGGACAGCTAAAAAATAAGCTATTTGATTTTTCAAGATTTTGAAGTCCGTTAGTCTTAGGAAGTCCCAGGTGATCAACACCAATAACTAATAAATGGAAACTTCCGTTTTTCAGCCAAACTTGCCACATTCGTTACTTTATTACTTGCCACATTTATTTATTATTATTGGACCTGCTGGCCAGTGTTGAATTTAACCAGAGCAAAATTCTACCTATACCTCACATGAAAGCATTTTTCTTTTTCTTTCTTTTTTTTTTTTTTTTTTTTTTTTTTTTTTGAGACAAGGTCTCACTCTGCTGCCCAGGCTAGAGTGCAGTGGCGCAATCTGGGCTCACTGCAGCCTTGACCTGTGATTCTCTCACCTCAGCCTCCCAAATAGCTGGAACTACAGGCACATGCCGCCATGCCTGGCTAATTTTTGTATTTTTAGTAGAGATGGGGTTTTGCCATGTTGCCCAGGCTGGTCTCGAACTCCTAGCCTCAAGTGATCCTCCTGCCTCAGCCTCCCAAAGGACTGGGATTACAGCCACCGTGTCTAACCTTTTCTTTTTCTTTATCCCATATTTTAGGCACAAATTACTTGCAGTCTACTAAAGTGAGTCACTGTGGACCAAGCACAGAATTCAGAGGCAGTTAGCTCTAACTTAGAGCCCAGCTCTGGCTCTTCTGGGCTGTGAGACCTGAAAGCAACTCACTTCCTCAGCTTCCTTTGTAAAATGGGGTTAATATTATTACCCACCTCTTGGAGCTGTTGTAAAGGCTCAAATGGGACAGTATGAGGGAAAGCATTTTGGATAATGCTTAGAAAAAGGATTTGGTTATTATGAGGATTATTATAGAAACTCACTATGGGTGACATGATATAATAATATACATCTAAATATGTTAGCTTTCTCTCTGAAGCCTCTGCTCTGCCAAAGCCAGCTGCCTGATCTTCCCACACCTGAACATACACCATTTCGGTGGCAGAAAGGGAAATAGCTGAAGTTACACCTGCAGCCTGAACTGAGGAGCAGATGGCCATGTCTACCAAAACCTTTGAAATTCATTCAATTACTTCTAACGGTCTTTTTTTGTTGTTAAGAAAAAAGGAAAGGTGAGATCTTAAATTCTTAGTTATGGTTTTCTCATTTTTTTCCCACCTTGCACAGGGCTCCCCTCCCCTCCCCTTTGCCTTCTTTCTCCTTCTTTCTTCTTCTTCCCTCTTCTTTCTTTTTTTTTTTTTTTTTTTTTTTGAGACAGAGTCTTGCATTGTTGCCCAAACCTGAGTGCAGTGGTGCAATCTCAGCTCACTGCAACCTCCACCTCCTGGGTTCAAGCAATTCTCCCACCTCAGCCTCCCTAGTAGCTGGGATTACAGGTGCACACCACCATGCCTGGCTAATTTTTGTGTTTTTAGTAGAGACAGAGTTTTACCATGTTGGCCAGCCTGGCCTCAAACTCCCAACCTCAGGTGATCCACCTGCCTTGGCCTCCCAAAATGCTGGGATTATAGGCATGAGCCACTTTGCCTGGCCCCCAGCCCCTAATTTTTATATGTATTTTGTAGAGCCAGTTTCTTACTTTGTTTGCTCTCTCGTCCGGGCTTGAGTGCATGGCTTACTGCAGGCTTGAATTCCAGGGCTCAAGCGATCCTCTCACCTTGGCCTCCCAAAGTGCTGGGATTACAGATGTGAGCCATCATGCTTGGCCAAAGCTGTCTTTCGAGGGTCATTTCAGGGACAGGCCCACTCAATGTTTTAAAAAGACATGTCTGTTTACCTGGAGTTGTCAACTCTGTTTGCCTGTTAAAGCCTTGAGGTTCTAGAGTCTGAGAAGTCATACCTGGAACCTCATCCACCCTCCTCATTTTAGAGATGGGAGACTGAGGCCCAGAGACTGCCCAGCAACACGCAGTGCGATATTTGACTTCTCAGGGTTACCGTCTTTCTCCCATGCTGTGGGGAGCTGGGTATTCCTTCTAGGAGGCAAGGAAAGCTAGAAAGTACTTAATCAGCCTTTGATTCTTGCTAAGATGTGAGGAGTGCCCTCCCCTACCTGCAGCAGGTCGTACTTTAAGCTGTTACCAGTCATTTAAAGTCAGGCATCTGGGTGGGGTGGCAGACAGGGCTCAGGCGGAGACAAGAGGACACAGGACATGAGTTTTGCTCTGGACTGACCCCAGTGCCTCAGCCAGAAGGCCACCTCATGGAAACTTTACTGGAAGAAACTTCCCCAAACTGACTTTGCGGCGCTTCCGGAGGCAGGGTTCCTCGCGGGCTGGGCTGTCACAGTCGACTTGCTCTCAAAGGCTTATTTACTCCAGGGAGCCGAGCCTGGTGCCCCTGCCAGCACTCCCGGGTGGCTGGGCTTCTGGGCTGCAGACGGGTGGGATCCCTGCTAGACCCTTGGCCAAACCACTCCCATTGCTGCTTCCTGCAGCCCAGGTTGCTGGGTTCTGCCTTCCCTCCCGACCTGACTCGGAAAACCTGGCTTCGCCTGGCTCCCCACCCTCTCTGCTCCTGGCTTGTCTCCTGGGCCCCAGGCAGTGGGCCCCGTCCTCACCTGCAGAACTTGTTCTTGCTGTAAGCCTAGGTGAGCCAAGCACTCACTTCTGTAACCAAATATGTGTCCCGGATTAGGGCTTTGTTCCCTTGGCTGTGGAAACCCTGGGAACTCCTGGCTGGATAGCGCTGCTCTATTTCCCTTACTCTAGCTCTCTCACTCTCTCTGTTTCTCTGGCTCTCTCATTTCTTTGTCTTGTTCTCCACCTCTCTGTTTTGAGGGCACCACCTCCCTCTCATTCTCTTTCTGTTTCCCACGACAATAAATAGGAAATTAAGCCCACCAGTAAGCTGAGCATCTACAGCAGTTCTGCGTCTTCCAGGCGTCAGCGCTGCCTCTCAGCGGATGGCCACTTCACAGTACCCTCCCCTGAGAGGGACCCGGGCTGCCCGCCACCAATCCTCCTACCCTCCAAGCTGCTCAGGCCAGTTCTACCATGATTGACAGGACCTCATTTCCAAAAGAAAACTGAGAAACCACTCACATCTCCCCATGCTGTGGCCTCATCTCACAGATCCCCTCCACAGTCCCATGAAGGAGGCTGGGCAGGTGTAACAGGGATGCAAAGAAAAGAGACTCAGCCGAGGCCAGCAGCCATTGGAAGCAGATCGATGCCCTGACTCACGGCCCAGCCCTTTCCATTGCACCCAGGAATTGGCCAACCTGCCCTGGAGAGGCCTCCTGATCCTGGTCCAGTACCTCTAGGTGACTTCTCCCGCCCCAGGAAGAGGCATCTGGATTCCTTCTGCCTTCAGAGACAAGGTTCATCCAGAAACCATGAGGCCCATAGCCTATAGCACAAGTCAAGCAAAGAGCAAGACAAAGGTTAAAAACCCCATTTTCAAAGTCTGCTTACTATTCTTGCCTGAAACTATGAATTTTTAATTCAATTCTGGCTTAATTTTAATTTAATTTTGCAGTGAACACCATTTGTTTTGATTTAGCACTTTTCATCAAACAGTGAAGGCCAGCTCCACCTCCTGCCCCTACAGGAGGGTAGCACGTCCTGGTAGGCCTGTAGCTGCCAGTCCTGGAGACGTGAGTTGCCTCCCTGTTCTCTCTCCTCTCTCTTTGCCTTCATGCCCCAACTTCCTGTGTTTCTTCTGGCGCTAACACTAATACCTATTCTTAGAAATGTTGTGAAGATAGGCCCGGTGCAGTGGCTCATGCCTGTAATCCCAGCACTTTGGGAAACTGAGGTGGGCAGATCACCTGAGGTCAGGAGTTTGAGACCAGCCTGGCCAACATGGTGAAACTGTCTCTACTAAAAAGACAAAAATTAGCTGGGCGTGGTGGCGCACATCTGTAATCCCAGCTACTTGGGAGGCTGAGGCAGGAGAATTGTTTGAACCCGGGAGACAGAGGTCCCAATGAACAGAGACCTCCCCACTGCACTCCAGCCTGGGTGACACAGTGAGACTCTGTCTCAAAAAAAAAAAAAAAAATCTAAAAAAGGAATGTTATGGGCCAAGAATGCTGGGATTACAAGCTCACGCCTGTAATCCCAGCATTTTGGGAGGCTGAGGCGGGCAAATCACGAGGTCAGGAGATTGATTGAGACCATCCTGGCTAACACGGTGAAAACCCATTTCCACTAAAAATACAAAAAATTAGCCAGGCATGGTGGCACGTCCCTGTAGTCCCAGCTACTTGGGAGGCTGAGGCAGGAGAATCTCTTGAACCCGGGAGGCCAAGGTTGTGGTGAGCCGAGATGGCGCCACTATACTCCAGCCTGGGTGACAGAGCAAGACTCTGTCTCAAAAAAAAAAAAAAAAAAAAAAAAAGAATGTTATGAAGATAGAATTGCACCATCAAAATCGAATTAATATGATCCCAGGCATTTAGCCCTCAAGTGTTTATTTGCTGCCATTATTCTTTTTTTCCTTTCCTCTCCCTCTTTCTTTCATCTTCCCCGTTCTATTGCTTGCTTCTCTCCCTTCTCTCCACAGATGACTTTGCTCCTTGCTCCTAGCTATCTCCTGTCCAGATAAGGTGAGGTTTCCCTGCGTCCCAAGCCTAGTGGCTGTGTCCTTTGCTCCCTGGAGCCAGCACCAGGCATAGGGTGCTGGCTTTTCTTTTCTTTCTGTTTTTTTTGTTTTCAAGACAGGGTCTCGCTCTGTCATGCAGGTTGGAGTGCAGTGGCGTGATCTCTGCTCACTGCAGCTTCCAGGTCCCAGTTTCAAGCAATTCTCCCACCTCAGCCTCCCCAGTAGCTGGGATTACAGGCGTGTGCCACCATGCCCAGCTAATTTTAATATTTTTAGTAGAGACGCGGTTTCACCATGTTGGCCAGGGTGATCTCAAACTCCCAACCTCAGGTGATCCACCCACCTCACCCTCCCAAGGTGCTGGGATTATAGTCGTGAGCCACTGCAGCTGGCCTCTTTTTTTTTTTTCTTTTTTGAGATAGGGTCTTGCTCTGTTGCCCGGGCTGGAGTGCAGAGGCACAATCATGGCTTACTGCAGCCTCGACCTTCCAGGCTCAAGCAATCCTCCTGCCTCAGCTTCCCAAGTAGCTGGGACTACAGGTGTGTGCCACCATGCCTACTAATTTAATTTAATTGTTTTTATTTCTTAGAGATGGGGTCTGACTGTGTTGTCCAGGCTGGTCTTGAACTCCTGGGCTTAAGCCATCCTCCTGCCTCAGCCTCCCAAAGTGTTGGGATTATAGGCATGAACCACTAAGCCTGGCTGATGGGTACCTCTTAAACCAAGGTCTCATCCAGGCGTGGTGGCTCACACCTGTAATCCCACCACTTTGGGAGGCTGAGGCAGGCGGATCACAAGGTCAGAAGTTCGAGATCAGCCTGACCAACATGGTGAAATCCCATCTCTATTAAAAATACAAAAATTAGCCAGGCGTGGTAGCACACGCCTGTAATCTTAGCTACTCAGGAGGCTGAGGCAGGAGAATCGCTTGAAGCAGAGGTTGCAGTGAGCCGAGATTGTGCCATTGCACTCCAGCCTGGTTGACAGACGGAGATTCCGTCTCAAAAAACAAAACAAAACAAAACAAAAACAGTCTCACGGCCTCCTTGTGCCCTGTGAGCTGAGCCGTGATAATGGGGGCATGAGAGGCCTAAAGGAGGAAGGATGAAACAAACTCAGGGGCAACAGGACACATACGTCAGTGTCCCTAGACAAGGCAGTGCATGCTTCAAGTCCTTGGGGCCCTTCTGAATACCAGTGACCAAGGTAAAGTGTGTGTGATAACTGATTACTCTGAAAAAGCACTTGATAAACTTCTGAGTACAGTGTACATGTTAGCATCACACCAGGCTGTCTGTCTCTGCGCCAGGCCCTTACAGCCTGAACTTTTCATTCATGAACGTAGCATGGTCTGAAACTTCCGTTGCTCACTATTTTAGAAGAGATTCTTGAAGGATTTGAGCAGGCGGCATCCCTCCCACTAACTGACCCAGCTGCTTCAGTGTCTCAGCCTCCTGAGCCTCCACTGAAGCGTCTCTAAGCCCCAAGATCCTTTGCTCAGTTTTGTTTTGTTTTGTTTCCGAGATGGAATCTGGCTGTGTCGCCCAGGCTGGAGTGCAGTGGCACAGTATCAGCTCACTGCAACCTCCGCCTCCCGGGCTCAAACGATTCTCCTGCCTCAGCCTCCCGAGTAGCTGGGACTACAGGCGCCCGCCACCACACCCAGCTAATTTTTGTGTTTTTTAGTAGAGATGGGGTTTCACTATGTTGGCCAGGCTGGTCTTGAACTCCTGACCTCAGGTGATCCTCCCACCTCAGCCTCCCAAAGTGTTGGGACTACAGGCGTGAGCCCCCACGCCTGGCCCCTTTTCTCAGTTTTGGAACCCAATTTTTTTTTCCACAGAAAGTGCTTGTGTTCCTCCGTCTCTGGTGCAGCAAATCCCAGTCGTTTCCTGCCCAGTAAATACCTAACCATGGCCACGTGGCTTCTCAGTACCCTTCCCTCAAGTGACCCACTTCAGATCCCCGAGTGCCAGGGTGAGACTCCCTCAGGACTCTGACCGGGCACCAGGGGCACCCCTCAGGCTATTGGTGGGGCACTTGCAGGTCAGAGTCTCAGTCTCCTCATCTTCCCTGACAGCTCTCCCTCTTCCTGGAAAGCCTTGCTCCCTCCATCCTGCCCTTCCCAAAGGGCAAGTCTAATCATGTCATTCCAGTCCTCAAGAGGAAGTCTAGGCTCTTAACTTGGCTTTCTGTGCCCCTTAGCATCTAGGCCCTCCTCTCCTCTCCACTTCCATTCCCTCTTATCTGGCCAGTTCCTACTTATTCTCACCGACCCAGGCCAGACATCTCCCCTTCCAGGAAGCCCTCCCTGATTGAACACCTGCCAGCCCCAGTCTGTTTCTTTATCTGCCTCCCTGCTGGGCTGTGTATTTCCAACATGGCCCTGAGTTGGTGCTCAGCTGTTAGCACATGACACAGTGTCACTGAACACATGTCACCCCACCTTCAGGAGACCCTTCCTGTCCTGTGGCCATGGGTTTTGCAGGAAGCACCTCTTGGAACAGAGGGGAGCCCCAAGCTGCCTTGGGTGTGAGAGGTCTGGGGTGACGGCTCCCATTGCTGCTGGCTGGTGTGTCCCTCCTCAGGCAGGGAGGGCCCTGCCACACCCTGCACTTCCTCTCATTGTGCCTCCCTTCCTGTTTAGCTAGACTGTTAGGCTGGAGGGATTTTTCCTCCCTTTCAGGACCTGAATGGAGCTATTTCTCCTTGCATCTCTGCCAACATCTCCCAGGACCCACCTCTGATCCACTGGTGGGCTCAGGCATCAACAGCTTTGGGTTCCAATCCCAGCTGTCCCCATTCAGCTGGGTGGTGAGAAGCCAGGGTCTGACCTCTGTGGACCTCAGTTTCCTTGTAAAAAGAAAAGTAACAAGGTGGCTCATGTGTTTTTGCGTGGGATTATGAGGGTTTAATGAGCTAAGAAGGTCTGTGCTTCTGAAGTGTGAGCCGTGGCCGTGTCACCCTTGTCCCTGACCCGCTGATGTGGGGGTTCTGCAGAGAGCCCAGCTGGGTACTCACTGGATGCCTGCAAGTCCAAACATCCTGTTCTTTTTGAACTCCTTACTGGAGAAACAGGGAAAAGCTGTAGTTTTTTCCTTCCACTCGTATCAAGTGACACAAAAAAACAAGCCTGTCGGGGCCGAGCTGCTTGACTCTCTGATGTTTGGGAGCAGATCTGAGCAGCTGAGCAGGGTGGCTGTTCCTTTCTTGGATTAGGGTTGAATCTGTGGGAACCAGACCACCCCTGAGACAGGAGGCAGCCCTGATGCCTCCCCAGGGCCTGGGCCTGCAGCAGAGCCCCTTCCTCCGAGGGAAGCGGGACCTGGGGCTCACGTCTTCCCCGCCCCTCCTGCCTCCTTCCCTACAGGTGAACTTCCACAGCCCCCGGAGTGGCCAGAGGTGCTGGGCTGCGCGGACCCAGGTGGAGAAGCGGCTGGTGGTACTGGTGGCACTTCTGGCGGCAGGACTGGTGGCCTGCCTGGCAGCGCTGGGCATCCAGTACCAGACAAGTAGGTGCCTCTGTGTTGCATGGTGGGCTCGACTCACTCCTGTCCCTGGCTCTGTCAGCTTGGGGAAGGGGGGCTTCCCGGCTTAAGCCGGGGCAGGCCTCTAAGGCCAAGGAGGGAGCCAGGCCCAGGGGGATCTGGGTGCTGAGATGGACCAAGACCTGGGAAGTGGGCAGCGTGGGTGGTATAGAGATCTCGCACTTGAGTCCACATCCTGTCCCAGCAACTTACTGGCTGTGTGACCTTGGACAAACCTCTTACTCTCTCAGCCTGTGTCTTCTCTAATTTAAATGGGAAAACAGTGCCCAGTTGGGGGATGGCTCTGCGGACTAGAGATAACATATGTCACATAGCTGGTGCCTCGTGTTGTTGCTAGGATGTGGGGTAATTACACACATAGGCTGACATTGTCTGCTATCTCTAGTTCCAATAAAATAACAATAATGCCCTCTGTTTACTAAATTCTTTCCTCCGACCAAATACCCCAAATACCCCACTCGCTTCAGATGCAATCTCATTTCCTCCTCAGGGCAGCCCTGTGAGGTGTGGTTACTTTTGGCCCCTTTTCCATATTAGGAAACTGAGGCACTCAGATGGAGTGACTTGCCCAAGGATACGTGGCTAATGGGGGATCGAGTGGGGCCCTTGAATGCGGAGGTTGGAATTCACCCACAGGCTACTGGGCTCAAGCCCAGGCTCCACCTCCCTTTGTAATCCAAGTATGCTCCAGAGCACATTAGCACCCCCAGGAGAGCTACCCTTCCGGGATCCAGCTGCCTGTCGTGTTCCTTGGTAGGTGCTTTTGTCTGTCCCATTTTGAATGGTGATACAATTGGGCCCCTCTGATCCTGCTGTAGGGGTCTGAGACTGGTTCTCTGTTTCCGACTGAGTGGATCTAGCCAGGTGCCTCACACAGAGTTAATGCTCAGTAAACACTTACGAAGTGGGAAAGGGTGGATCCAAGTTAGAAATAAGGATGGGGAATTAGCCAATGCCAGGACCTCTCAGTCCCCTGTTGCCCCAACATTTATTCTTCTGATGGCAGATGGTTCACCTGGTTGAGCAGCCTCTGGGGGCTCTGCTCAGCATCCCACCCACTGACTCAGTCTCTCACCCCATGAGAGAAACTATGAGCTTTCTCGGGATCTGGGAACATCCACTCCAGGCTGTGTGGAGCCTTCCGTCTGTGAAGTTGCTGGCCTGCGAGGGTGGCCACGCTGCACCGGGGTGGGGAGGGGACTCGGGGCCTAGAAAAGAGCAGGGACTTCATCTGAGCGTTCTTCCATCCCTCCTGGGTTAGGCACAAAGGTATCCATTCACTCCACAAACATAGGTTGTACTTAAGAAATAATTGCTTGATTAGTTAACTGACTGTCTAATGGTTTATGGTGTTTTACGAAATGTGCCTGGCTCAGCTGGTGCTTAATGCATGTGTGACTAACTAATGACTAGCTTTCAGGCCTTTAGCCCGATGTGTTTAGCATAGTGCCTATGCCACAGGTGTGCAGATAGTAAAATGAATAAATTAATGTTTGAATGAACAAAAGGGTAAGAAGGAAGATCAAGCTGAGAACAGCCTTTCTCTGCTGAGTGTGTGTATATTGTGTGATTCTGTCCTGGTGCATGTTTGTGTGTGTGCGTGTCTCCTCTACTCACAGGACACAAGCTCGTCATCGTCTCCTGCCACTGCCATGTCGTTTCATCCTGAATCCACTCTAGTTCAGAACCCCCTGCTGGTCAGTGTGGCCCCTGGCCAGCGCGTCTGCACAGCTCTTGGCTTGGAGCAGCGGGAGCTGGCCAGACTCCGGCAGCCAGTGTTGCCCTGAGACTGCCCCTCGGAGCTCCCAAGATATGTCTTTGCCAGAAACCAGGAGGGAGTCCCCACGGCCCAGCTCCTGATGATCAGACCCAAAACATTTCTGTTGTTACTGCCCAGTGGGGTCCCTTGGGAGGAATCCTGCTTCTGCCTCTGTTGTGTCCCTCTCTGGATCTCAGAAGGGTTTTCTCCAGCCTGGACCTGGGAGAGGAACATTCTTCCCCTGGAATGGAGCTGGGCAGAGGATCAGGTGACCCTTGAGCCACCTGGGAAAGCAGTGGCCACCGCAGATATTAACAGTAACCTCATTACCCAGGTGCTGGTGCTGGCCACATCTGAGCAAACACCAAGCCAGTCAAAGCAAATCTGTCCGGGCACAGTGGCTCTCACGCCTGTAATCCCAGCACTTTGGGAGGCCAAGGTGGACGGATCACCTGAGGTCAAGATGTTCGCCAAGCATGACCAACATGGTGAAATCCCGCCTCTACTAAAAAATACAAAAATTAACCAGGCATGTCGGCGCACACCTGTAGTCCAGCTGCTCTGGTGGCTGTCGTTGGTGCATGCCTGTAGTCCCAGCTACTCGAGAGGCTGAGGCAGGAGAATCGCTTGAACCTGGGAGGCGGAGGTTGCAGTGAGCCAGGATGGCACCACTGCACTCCAGCCTGGGCGACAGAGCAAGAGTCTGTCTCAAAAAAAAAAAAAAAAAGCAAATCTTCTGATGATTCTGAAGGCCAGCCTCTGGGAATGTCTGAGCACATATTTACATTTTTTACTTACCTTCCTGCTATGCTTCCTTTCCAGAAACATTGGTGCTTTGCAAACAGAGGCAACAAAACAAACAATACATTCTCCAAGAACATATATATATATATATATTATTTTTTTGTTTGTTTTGTTTTTGTTTTTGTTTTTTTTTAGACGGAGTGAGCCACCGCGCCCGGCTCCAAGAACATATTTTTAAGAAAGCATTCTACACAGTTTTGAGGCCAGGCTCTGTCCAGATGAATGTCTGTAAATTAAATCTAAGATCTGTTTCTGCCTTCTCAATTGATCATGCGTGTCCCAAAGGAAAGACGTTTGCTGCCTCTGCAGGTGGTGAACAAGTGCTGAATAAGGCCTTTCATTCATTTGGTTATTCATTCAAAAACACATATTGAGGCCAGGCACAGTGGCTCACTCCTATAATCCTAGCCCTTTGGGAGGCCGAGGCGGGTGGATCAACTGACGTCAAGAGTTCAAGACCAGCCTGGCCAACGTGGTGAAACCTTGTGTCTACTAAAAATACAAAAAATTAGCCAGGCGTGGTGGTGGACGCTTGTAATCCCAGCTACTCAGGAGGCTGAGGCAAGAGAATTGCTTGAGCCCAGGAGGCAGAGGTTGCAGTGAGTCAAGATTGTGCCACTGCATTCCAGCCTGGGCGACAGATCAAAAACTCTGTCTCAAAAGAAAAAAAAAAAAGCACGTATTAAACGGCTGCTAGTTGCCAAATACAATGCTAGGCAATGGAAATATAAAAACACGTAGGATACTGGCCTGCCCTGAAGTTCACATTCTAGTAGGACAGGTGGACAAGGAGATGGCCATGACATAGCACAGTAGCACAGCAGGCACCCAGGCCGCTGAGGGACCCAGAGAGAGAAGGGGGTCAAGTCATCAAAATGCATGAAGCACCTCCTGGGCCAGGAATATTTCATGAACTTTCTGCAAACCATTGAATAGTTGAATAATCAAGCCATTCCTCCTTAAGCACCTCCTTGGTCCCTAGCCCAGTGTCCAACAAAATAGACACTTAGTGAAGAACTCAAACCTCTTTTAAGACTGCTTTTTTTTTGAGACAGAGTCTCTTTCTTGTCACCCAGGCTGGAGTGCAGTGGCACAGTCTCGACTCACTGCAACCTCCGCCTCCTGGGTTCAAAAGATTCTCCTGCCTCAGCCTCCCAAGTAGCTGGGATTACAGGTGCCCACCATCATGCCTGACTAATTTTTGTATTTTTAGTGGTGATGGGGTTTCACCACGTTGGCCAGGCTGGTCTCGAACTCCTGACCTCAGGTAATCCGCCCGCCTCAGCCTCCCAAAGTGCTGGGATTACAGGCATGAGCCACGGAGCCCAGTCTCTGAGACTGACTTCTGGGACTAGTTTCTTGTTTTGTTTTTAAACCCAAGTCCCCGTATGATAACAGCAAAAACCTTAATCAGTTAATTAATCGGTCTCTCTCTCTCACGCACGCAGACACATTCACACAGATGCTGATGCGTCTTCCCGCATTAGGCTCACTCTCAGCCGTCTCCTGGGCATCTCCACCAGCCAAGATATTGTAAAATTTTCCTTCCTGTGGTTTGATGTATGAAAACAATAGGTATTCTTTTCCTTCTCTAAGTGTGGAGTTATATCGTAATACTCAGCAGGCTGTTTCAACCTACATAGAAATTCTCTCCCTGCCCCATAAAGATTTTGGTGCTTCCCTGGAGTTTGAAGTGGAGCATTCTACTGTGATTAAGATGATTTGATTTAAAGATACTTAAAATGGCACTATCACCCCCACCATTTCCTTTCTCTGTTTTCGTGCGTAATGGCTCCATAATTTTTTTATGACACACCTCTCAACTGTGAACAATAATTTTTAATTGTTGTGTGATTATCTCAAAGTCAAATCACCCTGATTTTCCTGCTGTTGTGTGGCTGCTCTGAGCCCTTTGTCAGCCACCCATCTGAAGGACTTTGTGTTTGTCATCAGATGTTGATAAGCCCACAAGTGAACCTCTGCCCACTGGCCTTATGTTCCTGAGTGAGTTGAACACTGCCCCTACTAGCCCGTGCGTTCTTTGCTGCTCTCTAAAGACTGGCCTGAAACTTCAGACCCTGAGACTTGAGGAAGCTGAAACCCCGTGCCCAGCCATGGCCATCATCACTGTGAAATCTGTGAAATTGGTCCTACATTTCTTCCTAACTTTTAGATAGAGAAACTGAGGCATGGAGAGATGAGGTCACTTGCCCAAAGCCTCACTGGCAGAAGTAGAAAGCTGGATTTGAACCCAGGTCTGGTGGCCTCCAAAGCCCACCCTGCCTTACTGCCTCCCTGTGTGGTGGGGAAACAGATCTCAGCAGTCAGGCTGCACCAGCCCCTGGTGTGACTGGCAAAGAGGTGGGGAAGGAAAGCAGAAAAACACAGCCTTGGCATGGCTGGACTGAGACAGGCCTGGGCCCAGCTCTCAGCTCTCCTCCCTCCCGCATAGCTGGGCAACCTTGTTCCATTCACTCCCTCAGTTTCCTCATCTTTAACCAGGGAGACGATGCCTGCAGCTGATGGCTTGTAATGAGTTAAATGAGATCCTGAGTGTGTGCAAAGTGCCCAGTGCATGGCCACATTCAGTAAAGTCCCTTTGGTCATCAGCACAGCCTGGGTGGATGGATGATGGGACTGGGCCTGTGATTCTCGGTCCTGCACAGTCAGCTTTGTGTTGCTGCCTCAGGCCAGGCCTCTGCGCAGGCCACCCAGGCTTTGGGTCCTTTGGGAGAGCTCAGCCGCCAACATTGAGGTTGGGCTCTGGCCTTTTCCTCTTGCCTCTGGCAAACCAGTCTCTCAGGGTTGTTTAGCCTTTGGGTTTTTGAGGATTCCTTGAAGTCACGCACTTTCCTACTTGTATGCACTCTCCTGCTTGTACGCAGGAGTGATTTTTCCTGTTTCCTCCTTCTATTCCTAATAGGCTTTCCTCCTGCCTATGTCCTGTCATCCATACTGTCTACATCACCCTTTTGGCACATAGTAAATGTTCAGTTTATTTTTGCAGAAAGGAGGACAGATGTTTCTCCTACTGTTCCCTTTTGATTTATGTGTATATCCCCAACTGAATTGTTAGCTCTTGGATTAAAGGACTCTGCCTTTTTATGCCCAGTACCCCAGTACCCTACACACACACACACGGGCATGGGCGCACACTTTCATGCAGGAGAACGCACACACGCACACACATGCACTCTAGACACAGCAGAGAACCTGGAAGATAGTCATTAGCTTGCTGAATAAATGAATGCATGCATGAATGAATAAATTTGTTGAGCATCAAGGAATAATAAAGAGTCAATGAATATTTATGGAGGAAAAGGTTGATTAAGAGAAACACCTGGGTTCTGGGTACCTTTTAGCCGTAAGAAGGATTTTAGACAGCTGAATAGAAGTCTTGTGTTATAAGCCAGCAAATTTTAAATGGGCGGAAATCATTTCTCTGTAGGGCTCAAGTGACCGTTCAGTTCCAAATCTGTGTGGTCAGGGCTGGGGTGGGACATGTGACCACTGGGCCCCAAGCCGCCTTCTCTGCCCTCCCTGCTTCTTCTCTGCCCTCCCTGCTTCTTCTCTGCTTGCCCTTCACTGGCCTCTTGTCCTTGACCCCTTGCAGGATCTCCTTCTGTGTGCCTGAGCGAAGCTTGTGTCTCAGTGACCAGCTCCATCTTGAGCTCCATGGACCCCACAGTGGACCCCTGCCATGACTTCTTCAGCTATGCCTGTGGGGGCTGGATCAAAGCCAACCCGGTCCCTGATGGCCACTCACGCTGGGGGACCTTCAGCAACCTCTGGGAACACAACCAGGCGATCATCAAGCACCTCCTCGGTAAGCATCTGGCATGGAGACCAATGAATGGGCCACAGCAGGGAGCTGTCAGCTGGTCCAGCCGGCTTCCCAACCACACCTGCTTAAAGGAGGAGCTTGGCAGAATGGGCCTTGTGTGGTGGCTCACACCTATAATCCCAGCACTTCGAGAGGCCGAGGTGGGTGGATCACTTGAGACCTGGAGTTCCAGACCAGCCTGGCCAACATGGCAAAACCCTGTCTCTACTAAAAATACAAAAATTAGCTAGGTATGGTGGCGTGCGCCTGTAGTACTTGGGAGGCTGAGGCAGAAGAATTGCTTGAAACTGGGAGGCAGAGGTTGCAGTGAGCCGAGACCATGCCACTGCACTCCAACCTGGGCAACAGAGTGAGATTCTGTCTAAAAAATAAGAAAAGAGGCGCCTGGCAGAATGGAAGACCATAGACTTGGGAGTAGGTGAATCTGGGTTAGAATATCTGCTCTCATTCATTGTATGATCCTAAGTCATGTATCTCTGAACCTCAGTGTCTTCATCTGTAAAATGAGACTAATAAGATCCAAGCTACAGAGTTTTGAGAACTAGAGCTCTCATGTGTGAAGCATTAGCATGGTGTGTGTGGCACGTAGGGTGTACACAAGAACTGGTGGCTGTGTTCGTTACTTTTGTGGCTTCAAGCTTGTCATAGCTTTTGACTAGTATTGACTGCGAGTTTTGAAAGTTGTGAGTAAAAGGGATCGGGACTGAACACACTAGATCAGATTCTAAGGTTGTGATCCAATGAAAGTTCTAACAACAGCTCATCAGAGAGTTAGTTATTCAGTGTAGGCGGGAATCATCCTTAGCCTCATGGTGATCGGGCTTGCATGGTAAGCCATCTGGTCAGAGTTCTCTTTGCACTTCACTAGGCCTTGGGCACCTCTAGTTCACCCCGAGTTGATGGTTTTATCCTCAGATTAGAGCTCCACGTTGCCTTGTTTGCAGCTGTATCCTTAGTTAATGTTTGTTGAATTCCCGGCTGCCCACTGGGCTCCTCCTCTGGTGTGAAATCACGACAGCCGTGCTGTATCACAAAGCTGCTCACCTGAACCCCTCCACAGCTGGGACCATGGCTGTCTCCCTCTTCTGCTGTCCCCTGCTCCGTCCTGGGACCCTAAATGCTGGGAGAGGCTGGATTCTGAAAAGCCAGTCAGTTTAGCCATCAACAAGAGAACCTGGATCACACAAATACTTACTGTTTTAAAAATCTTTAAGCTATTCAAAGGTAGATAGGTGCAATAGAAGATACCCAAAAGGGGACAGATCTTCTTAAAGGGACAGAAATCTTAAGAGACAGGAAATAATTCTAAATGGACATTTATCAATTTAAGGTAACTGAGTCTTTTAGATTACAGGGAAAGCAGGCAAACCGGGTAAAGGAGACCTTTTCTTTCTTTCCTGCCCTAGCCCCACAGGGCAGAGCTGCAGTAGGTAAAACACACGCACCCTTTCTCCTGGCCTCCCGCAGCTCCCCAGGCAGCAGCAGCAGCAGCCACTTCCCGCCTAACTCCCCGAGGATGAGCAGGGTGGTGCGTATGGATCCGGGGTTGAAGCTCAGTGTGTCTGAAGCAGCAAAGCGCCAGCCTGAGATGCGTATGGATGCCTTCGGGGTTGAAGCTTTTCAGTTTATTTTTTTTTTTTTTTTTTTTTTTTTGAGACGGAGTCTTGCTCTGTATCCCGGGCTGAAGTGGCCTGATCTCAGCTCACTGCAAAGCTGCTCAGCCTGAGATGTCCCCCTGCCCCTGCGGGGTTTATGCCATGGTCCGAAAGTGATCCGCCCTTCGAAAGTGGGGATGTGAGCCACAACTTTTCATTTTAGAACCAGATGTTTAAAAGGCAAATATGTCTGTCATTGCAAGACTGGAACTCAAGGACGTCCCTTGTCCAGTGCCTAACATCACAGCAGGGGGCTTGGCAGGGCCCCTAGTCCAGGTAGTATAACAAGGTGGGTCAGTTCCTCTGCTTCAGAGTCACCAGGACCTGGGTTCAAATCCGGACTCTGCCACTTACTATGAGGTCTTGGGTCAATTACATCACCTCCCTGGCTTGTTTTCTCATTAGTACAGTGGGAACCATGCCTCCTCTGAATTTTGAAAATTAAATGGGAAATACATTTAAATGTATTTAAACCACGCCGAGGCCTGGCATGTTGTGGTGGCTGCTGTTTGTATTGATGTAACTGTTATTATTCATCCTTGACCTTTGCACAGCATTTGACTGGTTACAGAGAGATGCCATCCCATTTGATCTTGCAGAGTGGAATCTGGGAAGGTGGTGTTCACTCCATTGGTAGATGAGGAAAGCGAGATCTGGAGAGGTCCTCATGATAGGCTAGTGAGTGGCAGAGCTGAGACCTGTCTGATGCCTTGTGTGCCCTTTCCCCTGTCCCACACCACCTCCTTCAGGTACAAGGGACAGACATAGCTCCCTTTCCGCAGTGCCTGCAAGAACCTGCAGGGAGCGCAGAGCCTGAGGGCCTGAAGGAAGGAGAGACACGGATGTCCGCCGTGTGCTGTGCACTGTTCCAGGCTCTTTACAGCCACTGCCTCCTTAATCCTCACAACCCCAGACTTCAGAATTGTTGTTCCCATTTTGTAGATGCAGAAACTGAGGCTCCCAGAAGTTAAGTGACTTTGTCAAGGACATACCACCAGTCCAAAATGGTGAGGGGCTCATTCTCTGGGGAGCATTTAGCATTTAGAGGGGATGGGGCAGGACAGCGGTCAGGCCCTCTAGCTTCCCAGTGAGGCCCAGAACGGGCTCTTGTGCATCTTAGGGGTTCTGATCTGACTGGTTCTGGGGCTGGTTCTCACTGGGAGAACCTTAGGTCTGGGCCAAGATTGAGTCCATCCCCACCATTCCTGAGGATTAAGCCGTGGGTGGGGAGCTGCATCAAATGGGCCATGGAACAACCCAGAATCATGCGTTCAACCCTGACCCCGAGTCCAGGGTCCAGTGATACCAGGAGGCCAGACCGCAGAGTTTTGAAGTCAAGCAGCCCTGGTGTGCTAGCTGCTTATCACCCGTGTGGCCTTGGACAAGTGGCCTGGCTTCCCTCCCACTTGGTTTGATTATCTGTGCGATCGGGATAATGTTGCCTCCTCACACGTGCATTTACTGTGAGTGTTGACTTGCCTGGGATGATTCAAAGTGCTCAGCACCGGAATACACTGGAATACTAGCCTGGCACCTAGTAGGTGCTCAGCAAAGCACAGCTGCCCTCCTTGGTGGTGTTAGATGAGTTCCAACCAAGACTTCTTACAAACAAGCTGTATGACTGCAGAGAGGTCACCCAGATTTTTAGGTCCTCGGCTCATCACCTATAAAGTGGGAACTAACTGAAACTCAGATCATTAGTAGGGATGCTCTAAGGGTTAATGGGATGGGCAAAGAACAGAGTCATTATAACTTATTTATTAGAGAAGCACTGGTGTGTAGACCCAGTTATCAGGAAGGAGGTGCAGGAAGCTGGGTTATCAGGAAGCTGTGACACACTGAGTATCTCACTTGTATTGTTTCATTGAACTCTCATAGTAAACTCATGGAGTAGGCTATATTTGCCCATTTTACAGATGAGACTCATGAATATGAAGGAAATGTATTTCCTAGGAAATGGTGAGGCTGGGATTAGACCCAGACTTGTGGGGCCTCAAAGCTTGTATTCTTTCTGTACTCACTCCACTGTCAGATTCAGCGGGGAGAGGCCCTGGGTCAGCACTGCTGGCGGGGAGAGCAGCCAAGAAGTGTGGTTTGCCTGCCTCCTTTGCCTGCCTCAGTGAACCAGAGGCTGCTTCACTGAGCTCTCAGCCCAGGCCAGCCAAGCCCCAGCCTAGGTCCAATGAACACAGGAGCTGGGGTCACCCCCATGTCATATTGACTAGGGGCTTCCCCAGAAGGCATATCCTGGGGTCCCCTCCCCAAAGGCTCACTCCTCGGAACTAGTCTGGAAACGGCCCCTCAACTTTGGGCTTGATACCTGGGGATTTTGATACATGGAAACTCCTGAAAAGGCAGATGGCAGGTGAGTGGGTGGCAAAAAAATGCAGGAGTGTGGGCCAGTGCATTCTTGGGCTTAAGGCCAGGCTGGGTTCAGCCTCTCCAAGACAAAGGGGTCAGCCAGCAGGCCTCGGAAAGAAGCCAGAGCTGATGGGCATGGGAACAAGCCGGAGGTGCCCAGGCCACTCCGACCTGCTGAGGGGAGGGCTTCCCTCTAGGCAGAGAGGGGAGAAGGGACATTTAGAGTGCCAGTGTGGATTGTGTCAGCCGGTCCGGCAGGATAGCTGTTACCATCTGCTTGTGTGACCTTGGGCAAGCCATGCATTTCTCTGCCAGGTGAATTCATGCTAGCTGCCTCAGAGGCAATCCAGGCAGATCTGTAGCAGGTGGGCCGAACTAGGCCAGGTGCCACCTTGGCATGACCTGGCAGTCTGCCAGCTGGGGATGGTGACCTCAGCTGCAGGACACACAGATGCGTCGCACTTCACTCTGCCGCTCCCCAAAGTGGCCAGCATGGGCTGTCCTCCTAGGTTTTGGGGAAATGAGAGTGGTGGCCTCACCTCATCAGAGGATGGAAACAGCCAGCCCCTTCAGCCCTTAGACTTGGCTCTGCCTTGGGCTTTCCAACTGTGCTTGTGGCTCGGATTATTCCACCAGCTACAGTGCCTACACCACCCCCTCCAAAGCCTCCAGACTTTTCTCAAACCTGCTGCCCCCATTGTCTTCTGTGGCTACCAAACGGCCTTTCTAGGCTTGAGCTACAATTACACTGTGTGCACCTGTCGTGTTTGCTTTACTGTATTTTATACTGTAAGATGAATGCATACAAAAAAAATCAATGCATGCTCATTGTGACAATTCAAGCAACACAGATTCCATAAAGAAAAAACTAGCAGTCTGCCTTCTGGTCTCCCTGGGAGATACACACACAGTATTCCAATAGCATTACATGTGTCCATGTCGGTGATGTGGCAGTTAATGATGTCACCCTGTGACATCTCTTGTATTTTTATTTTGACATGTTTTCCCAATACCTGCTGTCTAATTGAGTTTGATCTTCCTGTGCATATTGGAAGGAAGCCATCTATGGACAGGATCTGCATCATGAGTGCTTTCTATCCAGTATGGTGTCTACAGGAGTGGGTGCTGCTTTCCTGTTTAGGGAATGCTTATGTGGATTGATTGATTCTTAGTCTGTTTGTGCTATTGTAACAAAATACCACAGACTGGATGATATGGTTTGGCTGTGTCCCCACCCAAATCTCATCCTGAATTGTAGCTCCCTCAATTCCCACATTTTGTGGCAAGAACCCAGTGGGAAGTCATTGACTCATGGGGGAGGCTCTTTCCCATGCTGTTCTTGTGATAGTGAATAAGTCTCACAAGATCTGATGGTTTTAAAAACGGAATTCCCCTGCACAACCTCTGTCTCTGCCTGTTGCCATCCATCTAAGACGTGACTTGCTCCTCCTTGCCTTCCACCATGATGGTGAGGCCTCCCCAGCCACGTGGAAGTGTAAGTCCATTAAAGCTCTTTATTTTGTAAATTGCCCAGTCTTGGGTATGTCTGTATCAGCAGCGTGAAAACAGACTAATACACTGGATAATTTATAAACAACAGAAATTTACTTCTCACTGTTCTGGATGCTGTGAAGTCCAAGATCAAGGCACAGGCTCGTTCAGTGTCTCTGTTAAGGGTTGCTTTCTGCTTCCAAGATGGCACCATGAACTGTGTCTTCACATGGCATAAGGGACCGAAGAGGGGGGAACTGGCCCCCTCAAGCCCTTTTATAAGACACTAATCTATTCATAGGGCAGAGCCCTCAGGGCCTCATCACTTCCTAAAGGCCTCACCTCTTAAAATTGCTCCTCAAGGATTAAGTTTCAACTTGAATTTTGGAGGGGACACATTCAAATTATGGCATTGACTCAACAATGTGAGGATGGGAGGGAGTGTCCAGGGCTTCTTAGGGGCAGCTGGGCTGCTTCAGGTTCACCTCTGGTTTTCTGAGCCAACCTGCAGGAAAGGACAGGGAAGCGGAAAAGGCTTAGGCTCCAGTCCTGACTGCAGCCACTTTTGCGACCTTGGACGAGTTACCCAACCTCTTACTTGTAAATGGAGTGTGATAATAGCCACTGTGGAAATCGTCGGGACAAGATGCACACACAGCCTATGCCCATCTACAGAGGAAGCAGTTCACTTTCTCAGGAAGGCTTAGAAGTCCAGCATGCTACCCACTAGCTCTGCCTTGATAGGCCAGTTTCTTCACCCACCTGGGCCTCATTTTCCTTGTCTCTGAAATGGGATGGTGATATCTCCCTCAGGGGCCCAGGGTGAGGTTGTGACAGCAGCACAGGGTCTGCTGTAGACGCTGTGAGCGGTGGTGGTGGTGGAATTCTTTTTGTTTTGCAGAGCAAGGTGTCTCATTTATCAGCACCCCTTCCCCCCAGCACAGGATGGGGCTCCTGAGGCCTGTGACTGAACAGGTTCTGGTTTTATCTAAAACAAACACTGGTCCTGCCCTGGTGTGGAGTCAGGGCCCCACAGGCTCCTGGCCAGATGGTCCCACTGCATCAAGGGAGGCCGCACGATTCCCAGACACCCCTATTCCCGCAGCATGTGGGGGATTCCCAGACACCCCTATCATAGCCCACGGCTCTGCCTGCCTGGGCATTCGTTTCCTCCCTGAGGAGTGATGTGGAGAGGGCGTTCCAATGAAAACTCCCAGAGGAAGAAGCAGCCGATGAAATGGTGCTCTGTCTTCCTCTCTGGGACTTTGGGGTAGGAACTGAGGAAGCTTCTGGAACTCAGGGTCCCTGGAAGGAAGTACCTAGGCATTGTGGAGCTCTGTTGTCTGGCCCTAGGCTGCCAAAAGGTCTTCATACCACTGGGGCCACGGAAGTGCCACCATCTCCAAAATGTGTCCCCAGCACGTGCCGGGAGCCACACTGTTGGGGGTTGGCTGCTGCTTTGCCTCCATGAAATCTTCTGGGAAGTAAACATGAGCAAGGGGTGTTTTAAAGGAGACCAGAGAGCATCAAGCCCCAGTCTTGTTGAGAGTGACAGCCCCGAAAGGGGACGGGGCCAGCCTGGGGCTAGTCTGAAAAAAGATGCCAAGACGAGAGCACCCCGTGAGAGGCAGGGTTGGGGGCCTGAATGAGGGGCTATGGAGGGTTGGCACAGTCCTGGAGACCTTTGTCTTATTCAGAAAAAGGTCTGTGCCTGATTTCACTTTGTTTTTTGTTTTTTGTTTTTTTTGGTTTTGTTTTGTTTTGTTCGTTTGTTTGTTTCGTCACCCAGGCTGGAGTACAGTGGCACGATCTCAGCTCGCTGCAACCTCTGCCATCTGGGTTCAAGCGATTCTTGTGCCTCAGCCTGCCAAGTAGCTGGGATTACAAGCACCCGCCACCACGCCCGGATAATTTTTGTACTTTCAGTAGAGACAGGGTTTCACCATGTTGGCCAGGTTGGTCTCAAACTCCTGACCTCAAGTGATCCGCCCACCTTGGCCTCCCAAAGTACTAGGATTACAGGCATGAGCCACTCATTTCACTTTGAAACCCAGCCACTCCTGCAGGCTGTAGTGCTATCTTTCTCTGTCATTCATTCCTTTACTCACTCACCGATTATATGCGTCAGACACTTTCTGTGTGCCAGGCATTGCTCGGGGCTGGGGATTATGTAGGAATAAGACAGGCTTTTCTTGTGGAAGTTACATTCCAGCAGGGAAGACAGACAGTAAACAAATGAATGACTAAATACATGATAGGATTATAAAGAGAAGGACTCAAAAACATCAAGTAGGGCGTGGGGCCAGAGAGGGAAGAGGCCATTGTAGCTGCAGCGGGCTTTCTCAGGAGGGACGTCTGAGCAGACGCTTGAGTTAAGGAGAGAAGAGGCCATCCAGCCATGGGGAGAAGAGTGTGGGGCAGGAGCTGGAGACAGGTGGGAGCACAGATCCTGTCACCCAGGGTGGCATTCATTTCTCAACCTGCAGTTATCATTTTATCCCTCCATGAAATGTTAATGCCATAGGTACTCTGAATGTCTGTTGCTGCTCTTGGTCTATATACACAGAGTAAAAATAGTAAGATGCTTTGTTCTGCAAGAATAAATTCCTGGGGGCAATATTGCCCCCGTTGGGGATGCACGATATGGAGCCCTCTGACCAATTTGAGGAATTGGGTCTAGGTGTGACAGGTCACACCTGTAATCCCAGCACTTTGGGAGGCCGAGACAGGCGGATCACCTGAGGTTGGGAGTTTGAGACCAGCCTGGTCAACACAGTGAAACCCTGTCTCTACTAAAAATACAAAAATTAGCCAGGCATGGTGGAGGTTGCCTGTCATCCCAGCTACTCGGGAGGCTGAGGCAGGAGAATCACTTGAACCCAGGAGGCAGAGGTTGCGGTGAGCCGAGATCGTGCCATTGCACTCCAGCCTGGATGACAGAGCGAGACTCCGTGTCAAAAAAAAAAGAAAGGAATCGGTATATTCCAGTGACTAATTTGGACTAAAAGGAGTTCAAGACAACTCACTCTACAGACTCCCCAGACCAGGGCTCCCCTTGGGTGTCTCATAGAGGCCTCAAACTTCGAGTGTCTGGAGCTGAGCTTTAGGCAGTAGCTGTGTGCACTGAAGCTCCTTCCTAAGCCTACCCCTCATCCTCAGGCTGCAATTCCCCAGTGTCAGCAGCTTCTCACTCAGGCCAAGGAAACTTGGCTCCATTCTTGGCTCTCCTTTCTCTCACGTTCCAAACACTTCTCACCCCCTTCTCTGCCACCATCCTGGCCAAGCGCCCACCTTCGTTCACCTGGTCCCCTGCAGCAGCCTCCTGCCTGGCAGCCTCCCTTGGGGCCTTGTCCCCTGGAGCCTGCAGGATAGTAGGTGCCCCCTGAGTGAGGAGGAAAAAGAAGAGGTAGGAGAGTGTGCTGTGAGTTGTCCCCATGGGTTCCTGGAACCAGGGGGAGGAAGAGGAACCATACCTTCTACCAGGGCCCATGCCCTAGCCAGCATCGGCAGTGGGGATACTGATGACACACACGGAGCGGGTGTGAACACCAACTCCTGGCGGGGCCCCCTCATCCCGTCCACTCCTGCCCCACCGGCCTGATATCCTTTTAAAAAAAGGAAATCTTGGCCAGGCGTGGTGGCTTACACTTGTAATCCCAACATTTTGGGAGGCTGAGGTGGGCGGATCATGAGGTCAAGAGATCGAGACCATCCTGGCCAACATGGTGAAACCTTGTCTCTACTAAAAATACAAAAGTTAGCCAGCCGTGGTGGCACGCACCTGTAGTTCCAGCTACTCGGGAGGCTGAGGCAGGAGAATCGCTTGAACCCAGGAAGCGGAGGTTGCAGTGAGCCGAGATTGCGCCCCTGCACTCCAGCCTAGTGACAGAGGGAGACTCTGTCTCAAAAAAAAAAAAAGAAAGAAAAAAGAAAGGAAATCTTAGGTGGGCACCCGGCCTCATTACCCTCTCGTCCTCCAGGTATGGTGTCCTTCCTCTCCAGAAAGGGACACTGGGCTCTGTTCTTGCAGCCACCACCTGTTGCTAGGGGCCTGCTAGGTACCTGTCCAGGGCTGGTTCTGGAGCTGCAGGGACATGGAATGGCAGAGGGGCAGCCCACGCACAGCCCCTCCTTCTACTTCACATTGAGTTCATCCTTCAGCCCGAAGCTCAAGCGAAGCTTCCTCGGGGCCTTGCTTGGCTGTCCTGGTCTCCTCCCGCCCTCCCGCTCAAGGCCTCGGATATTCTCACAGCATTTGCCCTGTGCATAATCAGATGCTGCTGTGAGTCCTCGGCTGCCATCTGCCTCACCCCCCACGCTGCGTGCCTCACGTGGACAGGCCTCCAGTTACGTTGGCCACTGTCCCCCACACCCAGCCTGGTGGCTGCCAGGCAAAAGAAACTTTGTAAACAGTGTGGGAAAGCAAGTGAGCTTGGCACCCAGGTGGTGGGGGGCCAAAGGAATGGAGTTTGAACCTGGCCTGGGGCAGCCTCTCAGCAAAGGAGCAAGGGAGGCTGTGACTGAAGGAGGCACTCCTTCTCCCTCCCGGTGATGATTCGGGGCTTGAGGACAGGTGTTAGGAAGAGGGCCTGGGAACTCGCTGTGATTAGCACAGCCAGGCTGCTCCTGGGAGCCTTTCTTTAGGCCTCTTATCTTGGTGGCCTTGCGGGAGGGAGATGCCAGGCTCGCTCATGGGCCAGAGCACACGGCGTGCCTTCCCCAGCGCTGACCCTGGCATTTCAGGGCTGTGGCCGGAGCCAGATGTAGAGGGTGAGACGCTGTGTCTGAGGCCTGGTGAGCAATGACGATTCTCCTGCTTTTTCTTCCAAGAGCGTCACTGGGAGCGTTGCCATAGGAACGAGGCCCTGGGAGGGGCGAGGCACTCCCCTTTTGCTCTCCCTGATCCTCTGTATCCCAGCTTCCCCATTTCCGCCCTCCCCTCACAGAGTCCTCTTCTCCGAGCTGGAGCTGCCGTGGTGCCTGGGGGACATGCAGATGTTTCCAGCACTTGGCAACACAGTAGCCTGTGGTCTCCAGGGCTGTGTAAACCCTCCATAGCCCCTCTTTCAGGCCCCTGACCCTGTCTCTCAAGGGGCTCTCTCGTCTCTGTGTCTTCCTTCAGACTGGCCCCAAACTGGTCCCGTCCCCCTTTCAGGGCCATCACCCCGGTCAGCAAGACCGGGGCTTGATGCTCTGACCAGTGAAAGCCGTGGTGCTATTCATGGTGGGAATCGGGGGGCAGGGAGCTCTCGGGGTGAGGCTGGGAAAGCTGATGAAAGACTGGCCGGAAGTGACTCATGTCCTTTGCTCCAAGTGGCTGCGCCAGACAGATTTCTTTTCTCCAAGCAGCCCGCCTGCCCTTTTAGGCATCCCTGCTTGTCCCCACACTGTCTTGCCCTGCTCTGCGCAACCCAGTGCCCTCTCCCCTGCCTTCCACCTGGTGAACCACTTCAACTTTCAGAACCAGCTCAAATGGAACGCCCTCTGGAGACCCCCTTCTCCCCACCCCTCCGAAGGGAGTGACTTTCCTCTGTGTTCCATAGCCACGTGCGTTGTTCACAGCACTGTTGTGTCTTGTGGTCATTTCTTTGAGTTTCTGCTGGGTGCCAGGCACAGGGCTGGGCTCTCAATTTTACAGGCATAAACAAGACCTACTTTCTGCCCCAGGGAGCTCACGGTCTAATGGTGGACACAGGTACGCAGAGCAGTGAGGGCCTCTGGGAATGAGCATCTTAGGAGAGGCCTCATTGAAAAGATGTCCCCATGGAGGCCTTGAGGTTAAGTAGGATTTTAACAGGGTGCCATACAGAAGCCCTTTGGGGACAGAGATGGTTCCTCTTCTGTCTCACAGCTTGCACAGGGTCTAACATAGAGTAAGCATCTAGTATCTGGGCAGCGGGTGGATGGATACAGTTCTGCCAGGAAAGTCTTTGTGAAGGAGCTGGGCTTTGAGGGATCCTTGAAGGAGGCAAAGGAAGGGGCTTCAGGGTCAGAGAGAAATGAACATGAAATGAGGGAGCAGTGAAGAGTGTCCCAGAGGAGGCAAGAGGGACACATAGAATTGAGGGGGTTGGAGAATCCAGCATAGTCTGGAGCAGGGCTCTGAGAAGAAGGCTCGGGCACAGAGCCCCAGTGTTTAGTGTGTCTCTGGTGGACTTGAGCAGCAGAAAGTGGTCATCTTCACCAGGTGCAGCCACCAGAGCATTGCCTTCAGCAGGTGGCATCTGGACCAGGACACTGAGGTGAAGGAGAAGGGAACGGAATCTCCGGGGTGTCCAGGGTAAGGTCTGAGAAGCCACTGCAGAAGGGAGATGCTGCTTGCTGGGGTTGGCAAGGGTGGTGGAAAACGGCCCCAGGAGTTGGCTGTAAGCCTGGTGAACGTGCCCAGCCCCTCCAAGGAGGAAGCGAAAAGTAAATTCAAAATGAATGAGCCTTTTGAGTTTCCATCCAACTTCAGTCTTTATCACAAGAAAGGTCATCTGGTATCAGAAAACCAGGACTGGCCTCTGTCCCATGCACCGGGCAGGGGTGTTTGTACCACACATTATCCGCAGGGGAAGCACGCTGTCCTGCTGGTGGGCACGTGCGGCCAACGCGGGGACTGTGAACCCGGCCGGCAGAGGGAGAGAAACGCAGTAGACTCTTTTTCTTTACAGTCAGCAAAATTTCGGAGGCGCCTCCAGCTTGCCAGGCTCTGCCCAGGGGCCCTCATGTACCCGTGGTGACGGCATTCCTCACCACCACCCCAACAGGCGGATGTCAGAGCTCCTTTGCAGCTGAGAACACCAAGGCTCTGAAAAGAGGGACTGCCCTGAAGCCACCCAGTGGGCAAGTGGGGCCACATTGCAGACTCCACTGTGTGTTGTTCCAGAAAACTCCACGGCCAGCGTGAGCGAGGCAGAGAGAAAGGCGCAAGTGTACTACCGTGCGTGCATGAACGAGACCAGAATCGAGGAGCTCCGGGCCAAACCTCTAATGGAGTTGATTGAGAGGGTGAGTCCCTCAGGCTCTCCCTCCCCAGCCCTGGCCCATGCCACCTACCCGCCCCCTGGCTTTCACTCCAGTCCTCTGGTACCACTGGCCCACCTCATACCTCCAGCCGGTAGCACCGAGAGAAAGACAGAGAGAGAGCGCGTGTGAGAGCGCATGTGTGAGCACATTGTGTAGCTGCGTGGGTGGGATGTCTGTGCATGTGTCTGTGTGAGGGTGTGTGTCAGCATCTGTTGTGGATGTCTGTCATCTGTGTGTCTCTCTGTGCATCTGTGTGTGGGACAGGGGCCATGTTTAGAGGGAAAATATTCCTCCACGTTGCTGCTGCTTTTCCCTCAGGGGTTATGTGTGTGTGTGTGGAGGGGTGTGTGCCTGTTCCAGAAAGACCCACAGAGAGTCTTGGCCCAGAACCAGAGCCCTCCCTGTGAGCAGGGACCCAGGCCACTCTCCTATACCTGCTTCCTCCTGAGCAGGCGAAGACATCTTTCCTGCTTTCTTGGGCACCTCCCGGACTCCGAGGCTCCCCAGTGCAGACAGAAGGTGTCCGTGGATGTTTTCTGCCTGCCTCGTGTTCCCTGGACTGCCTCGCCTCTTAGCTTGGCTCCAGGAAAGCATTGCAGCAGGGTTGGTGGCTGCACACACTGGGGACTGGGCTAGTCCCCTCCTTTCTGGACAGGTCCCATGGGCCAAACCAGGGAAGACCAGGGAGATTTTTTTTTAAATCCCAACTTTCTCGGGAGGCTGAGGTGGGAGGATCACTTGAAGCCAGGAGTTTAAAACCAGCCTGGGCAACATAGCAAGACCCCATCTCTCCAAAAAAAGTTAAAAATTAGCCAGGTGTGGTGATACACACCTGTAGTCATAGCTACTTGGGAGGCTGAGGTGAGAGGATGGCCTGAGCCCAGAAGGTGGAAGCTGCAGTGAGCTGTGATGGCCCCACTGCACTCCAGCCTGGGAAACAAGAGTGAGACTCCATCTCAAAAAAAAAATTTTTTTTAACCCCAACTTTGAGACTAAAGTAGACCATAGTTTACCAACCTTCTTAAACATGTGGAGCCTTTTTTTTTCCCCAGAGGCACAGTTGAATTTATGTTTTGATATAATCACATTCACACAATTCATTATCCAAAATATAAACTGTGAACCAGGAAAAGTCTCTTTCCCATTCTCATCCCAGCCACCTAGGGAGCGGCTGGATTCATGCCTGGCTTGTCTAGGATAAGCCTTTGCTCCATCCGTGGGTCTCCAGCCCATGGGTCGGAAACCCCCAGTGAAGACCAATCCTTTCCTTTGCTCTTGAGGCTCAGAAAGGTCAGGTGACTGCTGCAGGGCCACAGAGCAAGTCAGCTGCAGAACCAGAATTCACATCTGGGTGTCCCCGCCACCTCATCACCTCCCTGCCTGCTCTCCCTCCCCACAGCTTGGGGGCTGGAACATCACAGGTCCCTGGGCCAAGGACAACTTCCAGGACACCCTGCAGGTGGTCACTGCCCACTACCGCACCTCACCCTTCTTCTCTGTCTACGTCAGTGCCGATTCCAAGAACTCCAACAGCAACGTGATCCAGGTGAGCTAGCTTGAAACACAGCGGTCGGGGGTGTGAGCACGACCTCTTCCTGTTTTGAGTTTAGTGGGCCCTGGCGTAGGAGAGAGACTTGCACTGGGTGGGAGGGCAGTCTTCTAGTTTCTGAGCCTGGGTTATTTCCAGAGGCCCCATTGGTGAGATCTCTTTTTTTTTTTTTTTTTTTTTTTTTGAGACAGTCTCGCTCTGTCATCCAGGCTGGAGTGCAGTGGCATGATCTCTGCTCACTGCAAGGTCTGCCTCCTGAGTTCATGCTATTCTCCTGCCTCAGCCTCTGAGTAGCTGAGTAGCTGGGACTACAGGCACCCGCCACCACACCGGGCTAATTTCTTTTGTATTTTTTAGTAGAGACGGGGTTTCACTGTGTTAGCAAGGATGGTCTGGATCTCCTGACCTCATGATCCACCCGCCTCAGCCTCCCAAAGTGCTGGGATTACAGGCGTGAGCCACCGCGCCCGGCCTCATTGGTGAGATCTTTGCAGGCTGCTGGCTTTGCGTAGATGGGCACTGCACAGAGGTGAACCTTCGGGTGCTGATGACTTTCCGTGGACCCCAAGGGCGATTGTCAACTCCTGGACACAGCTGAACACACATCCTGGTTTCCCCCTCCTTAGCGTCTGCTCTTTGTGACTCTTCTTGGAATGGTTTTGAATCCATGTCTCCCTGTCAGAGCATGCCCCAGACAGAGGGTCAGCCTGCCCAGGGGAGCTCCAACACTGGTCTGCCCCAACCTCCGATGCAGAAGTAAGAAACCCAGGCTGGGGATCCTAAAGACTGAGTTCCCAGCCCATCTCTACCATTCACTCACTGGGTGACCATGGGCAAGTGCCTCAACCTCTCACAGCTACAGTTACCCTATAAATCAAATGGATTGCAGTAACACCCGTCCTAGGTATGCCAAGATGTGGCCATGGGCGCCGATAGTAGCAAGCAGAAATGGACCCTCCCGTCCTGCTTGGCAGGCACTTGACCAGCACTGTCTTCTTCAATCCCCATTCCAGCTCTGAAGGTTAGGTTTTATTTTCTCTATTTTCCTGATAAGGAACCTGAGAATCAGAAAGGTTCAGTAACTTGGCCAAGATCACACAGTTTTTGAGTGACTCTTAACCACTTGGAAAGTGTTGGGGAGGTAGAGGCACTTTGCCGAGGCGAGGAGGTGTTTAAAAAAGGAGGGTGGCTCTGTCCAGCCCTTCTGAGGAGCCCAGGAGCCCTGCGGCGGGGGGGCCGCGTGTACAGGCAGGAATGTGTCATCCCGTCCCTGAGTGGGCTTCTCAGTGACTGTAGCCAGCAGTCCTGCTTCTGCAGGGGCCTGAGCTGGGTCTCTGCTGCCACGTACCAGCCATTCTCAGGGCAGGAGGCCATGCAGTGGAGACACGCATTGCAACACGAATTCCTTCCCATGCTTGCTTCTCCCGTCAGGTGGACCAGTCTGGCCTGGGTTTGCCCTCGAGAGACTATTACCTGAACAAAACTGAAAACGAGAAGGTAAGCGTACCTCTCCCCTCCCCAGCCCGCCTCCCAGGATGGTCCTTCCTGCTCAGTGTCTAGGGGAGCCCGGGGTGTCAGTGACGTGATGGGTGAAACAGGCAGACCCTGTCAGGGGAGGAACACCCCTAGGCTGGCTGTCACTCAGGCATTGTGGACACAAGGGGCAAGAGACAGGTATCATTTGTCCTGGCTCTAGAGAGAGGCAGAGGCAGCAATAACCTTTGTACATCACCTGTGACCCTCCCATTAACCCTGCAGATCCTGAGCTTCATTTGCCTCATCTGTCCAACAGGAATTAGTTTTGTCTGGCCTTTTACAGAAGAGGGAATCAGGCTCAGAGATGCTAAGTGATCTGCTCAAGGTCACATAGCCAGTAAATGACGAGCCTGAGATTCACATCCAGGTCCACGTGCTCCGAAGCCCACGGCTCTCCCTCGCCCTGGCCTGCCTCTTGTGGTGCTCTTGGGGCGATCTCGCCTGGAACTCACTCATCTGTCCTTTCATTCTTCCGCCTGCATGTACTTGACCAAGCTGCCCACAGAGTGCCTGATGCTGGGGAGATGGTGGCAGACAAGGCCACCATAGCCTTCGTCCCATGGGGCCTGTGGTTTGGTCGGGGAGGCAGGTATTATTTAACTAAGGGAAAGGGGAGCTGAGAAAGTCTACTGTGGGGACCTAATTCAGATCCTGGAACACGGGTGGAGAGTGGTCAGAAAAGGTACATTCTAAGAATGGAAAGACAGCCCCAGGACAAGCCCTTTAAGACAGGGACCAGCCCAGGTGGGGACCTGTGAGATGAGCCAAGACTTTGGGCTTTCTCCTGGAGGCTGTAGGGAAGCAGCGGAGAGACACAATCCCAAGATCATTCTGAATGCTGTGTCTCCCACGGTGTCTTTATTCCTTTTTTTTTTTTTTTGAGACGAAGTTTCTGCCGCCCAGGCTAGAGTGCCGTGGCATGATCTGGGCTCACTGCAACCTCCTCCTCCTGGGTTCAAGCGATTCTTCTGCCTCAGCCTCCTGAGTAGCTGGGATTATAGGCGCCCGCCACTATGCCCAGTTAATTTTTGTATTTTTAGTAGAGATGGGGTTTCACCATGTTGGCCAGGTTGGTCTCAAACTCCTGACCTCAGGTGATCCACCCACCTCAGCCTCCCAAAGTGCCGGGATTACAGGTGTGAGCCACCACACCTGGCCCTACGGGTGTCTTGGGGGCACTATGCAGTCCCCTGGCTCCCTGTGCCGGACTCAGTTGGCCAAGCCCCCCCAACCCTTGTCCAGTGGATAGTGAGGGGCAGCCACTGACAGTTTGGGGTATGGGCCCTGCAGGTGCTGACCGGATATCTGAACTACATGGTCCAGCTGGGGAAGCTGCTGGGCGGTGGGGACGAGGAGGCCATCCGGCCCCAGATGCAGCAGATCTTGGACTTTGAGACAGCACTGGCCAACATCACCATCCCACAGGAGAAGCGCCGCGACGAGGAGCTCATCTACCACAAAGTGACGGCGGCCAAGCTGCAGGTAACTTGAGCACTGGCTGCTAGGGAGGCTGGGGTGGCCACCAGGCTTCAGTCAGGGCCCTGGGCTGGCGACTTTTATACTCATTTCATCTAGTCCTTGAAACTACGTGACAAAGGAAGGATGATGGTTATGCCCAGTCCACAGATGGGAAAACTGATGCTCAGAGAGGTCAAGTTACCTGCTGAAGGGCACACAGCTAGTAAGTGACTCCAAAATAGGCGCCTGGCCAACACCAGGTTGCTTCTCTGTAGTTAATAGTGTTTACTGGGAGACTCGGGGTCATGACCACACCAGCTTACATTGACAGCGCCTTTCCAGTCTCTTCAGCACCAAGAGCCTCGAACCTGGTTACAGTGAGCACTTACTAAATGTGTGGTGTGAATTCCGTCATTACTCTTCCCTTTCCTGAGCCAGATCAAGGTCCAGAGGCTCCTAAGTGGCAGAAGAGCCAGCCAAATGACTCAGATTGGCTCACTGTACAACAGGGCGTTAGATCTGCGATGCTTTCTGTCACCCATTGGAGAAGCCAGATGTCCACTGGAGAAGCCCGACGTCCAGGGGCTCAGCCTCTGCCAAAGGCTGCCCTCTGGCAGCTGCTTGGTCCTTGAGGGTCTGGAGGGAATAGGTTGCTGGTTCCTTCTTTCCAGAGCATCAGCTGGCATTGCAGAGGGATCAGCAGAGTGGCCACCACTGATCTTCCTGTTTCTTGACATCACCCAGGAATG